>NW_005841953.1:2871777-2956933 GCF_000455745.1 Alligator sinensis
CAGCAAAACTTTATTATATTTATTTTGGCGTGCTCTGGGGATTGTTTTAAACAGAAGCCTGTAAGCAGAAACTTTATCAAATATAATGTAGTGGTCTATTAAATAAATGTTATGAGCCCATCACAATGTGTATATATTTACACTACAGCACTTGTGATTCCTCTACTGGGAATGAGCTAGGCGCCAGTCAAATGCTTATGTCTTTTGATTTACTGTTTCCCTCCTCATATACAATTGTTTGTGGTGAGGAGGGAAGGGAAGGGAAGGAAAGAGAAACCACAGTGATTTTAAAGATGTTTGAGATATGAAAAGATGGCAGACAGGTCTGGCAGAGTTATGCCCCATCTCATAGTAGTTTCATAGTTTCATAATAGCTAGGGTCAGGAGGGACCAGAACAGATCATCTAGCCTGACCCCCTGCCACAGGCAGGAATGAATGCTGGGTTCACAAGACCCCAGACAGGTGATCATCCAACCTCCTCTTGAATTTGCCCAAGGTAGGGGGGAGGACCACTTCCCTGGGAAGTTGGTTCCAGATTTTGGCCCCCCTAACTGTAAAATATTGCCTTCTGATCTCTAACCTAAACCTATTCTCCATCAGCTTATGACCATTGTTCCTTGTCACCCCAGGTGGCGCTGGGGAGAAAAGGGCTCTACCTATTTGCTGTTGATCCCCCCTGATGAGCTTGTAGGCAGCCACCAGGTCCCCCCTCAGCCTCCTCTTGCTGAGGCTGAACAGGTTCAGGTCCCTCAGTCTCTCCTTGTAGGGCCTGTCCTGCTGCCCTCTCACCAAGCGGGTGGCCCTCCTCTGAACCCTCTCCAGGCTGGCCACATCCCTTTTGAAGTGCGGTGCCCAGTACTGGACGCAGTACTCCAACTGCAACCTGACCAAAGTTGCATAGAGGGGGAGTATCACCTCAGTTAACAGCTCTACTAGAAAATAAATTCCTCACATAGAAATGCACAATTGACCTTTTAAACTCACACTTTTGGAGCATGCATTGTACTTTATGAATAAAAATATAAAATATTTATGTATTAACATATTGCTAGGCCCCATAATCAGATTATTGGGCTGACAAGATGCCATCAGAGTTGTTGTTTTGGCTGAACTATTTTCAATATGCTTTCATGTGACTGGAGTTAGCAGGCCAGATTCTGTTTCCCTGGGTGTGGATGTAATAGGGAATAAAATTTGTCTGGCTTGGTACAACTCTCCCGTCTCAAAAAATAAGAAAGATTGTATTTCCAGGCATGTATCATATCTACTCTCTTCTACTGTACTTACCAAAAACATAAATATCTTAATATTTCAACAGTTATGAAATATAATATAATGCAATAAGATACAGCATAATAACATCCATCAGAAAGGACAACTTAAAAGAAAAGCATTGCATTTTCTGTGTAAAACGATATATAATGACCCTTGCCTAGAAATGGATCAATCTAGCTCCATTGGAGCAGCTGCATAAGCATTCAAAGCAGCAATAACTACAGGGTCTGGTGTGGTAGTTTTCTTCACAATGTCATCTCATTTTATCCCCTCTGAGCAAGGCTGAAAGTGATGCTGAAAAAAACATGTGGCAGAAACACATCTTCTGGGTTTTTTTCTCCAAAATTCTTTATTATTACAACTCTCAATTGTGCTAGCAATTTTCAGGCTGTCTTGCACTAAGTCTTATACCAGAGCTTGCACAACTATAGCTAATTCTGTGCCAGCACTCTAAGCCACATTTTTGAATGGGGTTACAAATTTTGGGGGAAAGATCAATGTGGGGCAAAACTAAGTATACACAGTTTGCAGGTCAAGTGGATTTTTTTTCCCTTTTTAAATGTGTTTGCATTTTAACTATGCTTACATTTTACAGAACACACAGGGAAGGGTTCTCACATTTATAACCTAGATTATTAGATTTATTGTTGTTTTGTAAAGTGGAATGATATCTGCAGGTACTCCAAAGATGCATACATTTAAAAAAACTACTGTGTATATGGTTTTAGAATAGATGTTTGGGTCTAATCAAGCTCAGTTCAGCCCAGGACCCAAGATGGAAGGTTTTCCTGGACACATACACAAATACATCTCGAGTCTTTAGTCTGGAGTGTGAGTAATAGCAATCCACCAACAGTTAGCACAGTGAAGGGGCACTTGGAAGGGCTGGACATATTTAGGTCGGCAGGCCCCAACAATCTTCACCAAGGGTACTAAAGGAATTGACTGATAACATAGCAAAACCACTGGCGCAACTGTTCGAGCGCTCATGGCACTTGGGACAGGTCCTAGAGGGCTGGGAAAGAGCCAATGTGGTCCCTATTTTCAAGAAGGGGAGGAAGGAGGACCCAGGCAATTATAGGCCAGTTAGCCTCACCTCTATTTTCAGCAAGACCTTAGAAAAAATCATAAAGGATCACATTTGCAGGGGGCCAGAGAGTCACACTATGGTAAGGGGCAACCACCATGGGTTTATAGCAGGCAGATCCTGCCTGACTAACCTGGTCTCTTTTTCATGACCAGGTCACAAAGTGCTTAGATGCAGGAATGGAAGTAGATATTATTTACCTGGATTTTAAAAAGGCTTTTGATACAGTGTCGCACCCAATTCTTACAAATAAAGTGAGTAGCTGTGATGCGGATTTATTCAAAGTAAGGTGGGTGAGAAACTGGCTCACAGGACGCACCCAGAGAGTGGTGGTGGATGGGTTGGTTTCCCCCTGGAGGGATGTGGGCAGTGGTGTCCCCCAAGGCTCTGTCCTTGGACCAGTGCTGTTTAATATCTTCATCAGTGATTTGGATGAAGGTGTTGAAAGCACCTTGTCTAAATTTGCAGACAACACTAAACTGTGGGGTACAGTTAACACACTGGAGGGCAGGGAGCGAATTCAGGCAGATTTGGACAGACTGGGGAAGTGGGCAGATCAGAATAGGATGCAATTCAACAAGGATAAATGCAAGGCGCTGCACCCAGGGAGAAAGAATCTCCAGCACACCTATTGACTGGAGGGCACCATTCTGAGCACCACAACAGTGGAAAGAGATTTTAGAGTCCTGGTTGACACAAAAATGAACATGAGCCACCAGTGTGATGAGTTAATAAGCAAGGCTAACCGCACTCTTTCTTGCATCAGCAGGAGCATCATGAGCAGGTCTAGGGAAGTGATAATTCCCCTTTATGTGGCATTGGTGAGGTTGCAGATGCAGTACTGTGTCCAGTTTTGGGTGCCACACTTCAAGAGGGATGTGGATAACCTTGAGAGGGTTCAGAGAAGGGCTACTCATATGGTTGAGGGCCTGCAGGTAAGACCCTATGAAGACAGACTGAGGGATCTGAATCTCTTCAGCTTCCACACGAGAAGGCTGAGAGGCATTCTTGTGGCTGTCTACAAACTTATTGGGGGGGGGGGGGGGGGGCGGGAGGAGGGGAACTGTGTTTACCAGGGCGCCCCTCAGGGTTAACAGAAATAATGGCCACAAACTGAAGAAGAATAGATTTAAATTGGACATAAGAAAGAAATTCTTTACGGTGAGGGTTGCCAAAATATGGAATGGGCTTCCAAGGGAGGTGATGCTTTCCCCTACCTTGCAGGTGTTCAAGAAGAGATTAGATATGCATCTAGCTGGGGTTACTTAACCCCAGCACTCCTTCCTGCCTGGAGCAGGGGGTTGAACCTGATGATCTGCCAGGTCCCTTCTGACCCTAGAAATCTATGAAATGTATTAAATGTATGAACGGTGATTTTCTGTCATGTTTCCATCCTACAAATGGAGATGTAACCTGATGCTAGCTCACATATGAAGTCAGGGCAATGTAACTACTATTAACCTCAATCAGTTTTCCAAGGTGAACTAAATTTGAACGGGAACTGCTTGACTCTAGCCACAAACCACACTGCCCTCAACACCAGCAAGGGTGCTAAGGCTCAAGGTGAACCTTCAGCTGCCTTGCTGTGGCAGTAGTATAGCCCCTTTGTACTCCAGAAGCATAAGAGGGCTGAAGCAGTAGTCAATCTCATCCATTGTGCTTAGCATTGTGCTTAGCATTGTAAAGAACTGCACTTGTGAAATATATTTTTCTCCCACAATTAATGTTAAATAAAATAAAGGATCCATGCACAGTATGGAAGCTGGATTTATGCTTTTTTGCCTGCTTGAATCTTGTCTTCCTTCATTAGCATTTAAATAATACCCAGCCAAAGAGAAGAAAGAACATAGTACTATGATCAATATCCATGAGTTTGGGCTCTTTGTGATTACTGAAAGGAACTTATTCTTGATTTGCACACCTTCTTTTCTTCCATTTCTGTGCTTTTAAAAAAAATAAATCAAGAATGGGTAGCAGGTATGAAGGAATATTCAACAAACTAACATCACAGTAATGCTTAAAACTTTATCCTTTATTCAAATTTCCCATGGTTCCTACATCTAATTGAGTTTAGAAAAAAGAAAAAGGCATGACCAAGCCTTCTTCTCCCAAGTGATCATCAGGGAAGTACTGTTTGCCTTGCATTTATGAAAAAATACAAATGACAAAGTCATACCAAATAATGAGGGTAGGTTGATCTCACCATTAGCATATTCACATGAGGCATCTTATGCTCCTCTGCTCCTAAGCACCAAATTCCCTTTATGCTACAGGCCATAAAATGGGCATTGTACCAGGAATTGATGAAAGGCTAGGAAGAATGAAGTCCCTCCCTCAGTGTGAGCAGCTTCATGTAACAAGGGCTGCAGTAGCAGCTGGAGCCCATGTTCAGGCATTTGAACATACATATTCATCTACTAAATACCCTGAACATGAGACAGACCTCAAAGAATGCACATCTTTGCTAACAATGGGAAATGTATCAGGGGTTTGTAAGGTTTGTGTGCCTGGTGTTAGGGAGGCAAGCTTTCCCCTTTAAGGGTGCATCCAGATGAGCATGGCCATGCAGTATGTGGCGCTGCAAACACGTCTGCAGTGCCACATACTGCAGTTAGCGGTTCTCCACAAAGCAAGGGCACACTGCCCGTATGTGCGCTGCTCTGGGTTTTTTTCCCCATGGATTTTTTTGAGCCATGGATATACAGGGGTCAAAAAAATGAGGGGAAAAAAAATGGAGCAGCACTTGCACAGGTAGCACGTGCAGCTGAAAAGCGGAACCGGCCCGCCCAGAGCTGTGCCCCGGCTATTGGCCAGGCTCTGCCCAGCAGGATTGCCACAGCTGCAGCCCCAGGAGGCCCCCAGGACCCCAGGTAAGGCTGCTGGGGCCAGCACAGTTCTGGCCCCTGGCTCCCTTACCCAACCTGGAGTAACTTGCCATGCACCAAAGTGCATGTGGCACGGGCATTCCCTGGGGACAAGTAGCTGCAGTGGTACGTGTCCCTGGGGAACCAAACGTCTGCACTCATCTGGACGTGGCTTCAGAGTCTTTCGGGGGACTCTGCAGCTTTGCTGTCTGATTTTGCTCCCAGCCAGTTCTCCTAACACAAAAGAACCCTTCATGGCCAAAATAAAGAAATAAACAAGTATAGCAAACCTTGAGCCTTTCTCCAGGCAGTAGCTGAGGGCCTTTTAACCGTAGCCGTTCCTAAAGGCAACCTCTGCTGGGTTACAGTCTGCTTTCAGCCTGAAAACTGCTCCTGCTCCTCCCCCTCCCCCTACAATGCCCCCCCCCCTCCTTTTTTGTGCATTGCACTTCCTCCCCTTGGCCTTTTAACTGCCAGCTTATCACCCACAGCTGGGCTCCGACCCTAGGGCTGTAGTGGAAGGCTGTAACGAACTGACATTCTATGCATTTGACGCAGAAGATGACACTGACTAATCTTTTTGAATGCTTAATCCACATTTCTTCCCTATAATCAGCATTACTACATGGCAGAATTGTAGTGATTCTTCTGCATTTATGTCCTTCTCAACATGAAGGAGGCAGGGGGAGGGGGGTGGAGCTTTTGGGCCTAGCACACATGGCCAGCAGGGTTTGATTTCTTTGAAACAAGAACTTTGGGTTATCTTATTATAGGTGCTTGGGTTCGTAACAGTTGAGAAGGTGAGGCAGATGAGGAAAATGTTATCACCTGCATGCATGCATGCGTGTGTGTGCGCACACGTGTGCATGTGTGTGCATGCATGCATGCATGTGTATGCATCCATGCATACTGGAGACAGCGACTCATGTGAATATGCTTTGCCCACTCCAAATTTTTGTCCTGTAATACAACATCAGCTCCTCCTGATGATAATTACAACATTACCATTTTTACTTGAATACAAGATGACCCTGAATACAAGATGATCCCCTTATAATTAGATTCTATATATGGAAAACTTATAAATTTGTTATAATTTTCCAAGTGTACAATCTGATTATCAGAGTGTTGTCTTGAATTCATGCCCCTTCCATTGCTACAGCAGGGTTAGTTGTGGCTGGGGGATCAAATGGTCCCCTTGCCTTTTGCCCCACAATTTCTTTCCCCTGCAGCCTTCCTTCTCTCCCTTGCTGTCAGGCCCTATTCTCTTTCCAAGCACAATGTGGAAGTGAGCTGCATGTGACAGTAAGAGAGGAAAAGAGACCAAAATGAGAGTAGAAACTGCAGAGTGGGTCTGACTTTGGACCCAACCCAGACTGCTGCAAATTTCAGCACAAGTACTCAAGATCAACAGCATTTCAAGCCATAGTGACCTCACAGCCCAGCAGTGCTCAGTACATGCAGTACGTGTGTGTACTTTGAACATTTCCTGATCTTTACTGTTGAAAAACATGTATCCGTTTGTGTCAACGATACAGTGCTATAAATTGAATTTGTCACTTTATTGTACCTGATCAGGTGAGGTTATTAAAATTAGTTATTAAAATCTGAAACTTCTTAAAATGAATACAACGCAGACCAGTTAATTCATCTGAAAACGGAGAATTTGAACTTTCTGCAACAGCCACATTATAAAATAGGTAAAGCACCTCTACATAGAGTCCCTACCCTCTTCCGCATGCTTTCAAAATTATTTCACATGCTGGGTTAGCATTCAGACTGCCTTCTGGTTCATATCAGGAAGAAATTTGCAGCTCCACAATATATGGTATGAAATGTACATACAGGGCATGTCTGCACAAGACACTATGGCGCAGTAGCAATCAGCTACTGTGCCATAGCTTGTTGCTACTGTGCAGTAGTATTGCCGGGGACTAACCATGGGGGGACGCTATTGTGCAGTAGTAATGAGCTACTGTGCAGTAGCATCAGGCAAAAACCTTGTGGTGATGGTACTGCATAGTAATGCTGGTTACTATGCAGTCATTTTAGTACTTCCTTATGCAAGTACTAAATTACCATGCAGTATTAACTGTGCATTAGGCCACTTGTGTAGACACGCCTACAGCCATTCAAACATCCAGTCACCCAGAATGTCAGACAGCATGACAGCAGGGTTTTTGGTTGTAGCCATGTTGTAGCCATGTTTTTTTAAAACCCACTGCTTCAATTTAGGGCCCCCGTTTCATCTACACATGCCCCAGCTGAGTAGTTGGGGCAAAGGTCTTTGCAAGCTTTTGGGCACAAGTCCTCTTCTTCAGGTATAGAGAGACTTTGCTGTTCTGAGATCTGAGACAGCGCGTATTGCCCACGTTTCAGGGAGCCAGTATTCCCAGAATGCTTTGTGGGGGCCCACATCTCCAGGGGTTCCCAAGGACAGCCAAGCACAGAGGAAACCTTGATCGGATGGCCACCTGGGAAACCACACCCAGCCAGGGAATCCCAGCACACCCTGTCTTGCACTGGGAGTACAGAGCTGTAATGTGCCCGGTCTGTTTCCCTTGCCGAAGGCTGTCAACCCTCACTTCCAGCTTGCAATGGATCCCTGTTGCATGTGCACCCTGCAGTTCCCAATACAGCAGCACCAGCAGGTCCAGTTTGTGCTGTCATCCTGGAAAGAGCCAATATTTTCTCGTGGAACCGCCATGGTTTTCTGCAACATACACTCACTTTCTGAAGCATGAAAAAGGCATACTTCTTGCAACAAAAATAACACCTGCCCATGGCCTGTGTTTGTATGAGAAGATGCTTCAGTACAAAACTAAAGTTCTAATGGAACAACCGTTTGCTCCAAGTAGTACAGAAGTGTTTGTCTTCACTCAGCCTGTCAGAAAAAGCTTGGGAATGAATATGGCAGCAAGCCAGGAGATAAGATCCCAAAGTAGCACTGTGTATTCAAATACTTGTCTCAGAATCAATGTTACAAACCAATACAATCTTCCCTCTGACATTTACCCTGTTTGTTGGCATGATGCTAGACTCTTCTTCAGCCAATCTACTCCATGGTGTCAGGGACGGTAAGCGATGGGTGACAGAGTGGGGAGCGGGAGAGTTCTGTGCACTCAGCAGCATTTAGAATTTTCCAAAAACTTCTAAGCTGGTTTTGCAAGAAATAAGAGTGGAACTCATAACCTGGGTAAGTAAGACAGATGTTTCTCCAGCCACACCTTGTCTTTGGCCTACATCAGGCTTTCTGTTTTGCAACAAGAAACACTGGCTTCCATGGTATTTACTATGCTCTGACATCCAGGTATTCTTTATACAAGCAGGAAGCAGAATGATTTGCATCCTTAGGACTTGTGCCTAGCCACATTGATTTCAGTGGGAAATATTCCCCAGATGGAGGCTGCATGTCAGCTGCAAGGCATGGTCTAGTAATGCCCACAAGTTTCCCAGTGCTTGCTTGAGACAGCTGTGCTTAAGTGATGGTGTACACACAGAATCCTGAACCAATTCCTTCATTGTCTACCATACCAGTCCATATTTTTGCCCATTCTTGTATTAGACTTGGCTTTAAACAATGATTTTGGTCTTCCTATACCTGACATCCTTATAATCTTCCTAGGGGTCATTTTTTACAATCCTGTCCACAGATTAGTTTGATTACCCCAGCGTTATATCTACCTGTCTTATTATTATATATCCTGGCTTTGAGCAGGGAGAGAGCAATCAACTCAACTGAGAAGATGGAGAAACTGATACTGTTTAAGCAGCCTAAAATCAGTGAAGTAACAGTTAATTTCCAGGACACCATTATTCACAAGAAATATAAACGTACTTTCCATTGCGACTGTGACTGACATTACTGAATTGTGTACAGAACAATTTACTACTCTCCTTTATAAAACCCACCAAAGTGCACCGTTCAAATGTCCAATGGTTTTCTGTTCAATGCTGGAGGCAATTTGTCTTAGTAGTAAGATTTTTGCAATTGATGGTCTGTAGTTTCCCTCTTCCATTACCAAATGGGTCTTCTTGCAGCCACTTTGCAAGGAACCTCCTCTACACATTATCAGGAGTGAAGAATTCACCATCAGTTTAAATATTCCACGTCTAAGAACAACACTGCACGATAAACTAACACAAATATCCAATTGATTTATATAGAAACATTCAATAGTGCACCTCTAATCTAGTTAGGAACACAAGCTTCATTTTCAGGATGCCTGTACTGGACTATTTTGTTGGATATTAATGTCCTCTTCAATTTGTGCTGGGAATGTAAGTGTTTGCATATTAGTCATCTTTGAGAGGGTACTCATGTCTCTTTATTTCTTAAAAAAAGGCATAGAGTTTGAAGGCAGGCACTTCACATTCAGTTATAGATATGTAACAGCAAGATATACTTCACACTCACCAAGTATGACTTTAGGAAACTATATGGGGTAGACTGATTCATAAAGGATCACCAAGTAATTTTTGAAAGCATCTGGTGGAAAGACTGCCTAGTGCAGCAATGTCTCTGTGTGGTTCAAAGAGGGCATGGATCCTTGAGATCTAGTTTCCATATCACCCCTTCAGTGAATCCAAGAGGGCTGCAGCAGTAGGCTGTTTCTTCTGGAAGAGCTATGAGGAGCTGTGCTGCTTTATGGGATAGTGATGGAGAGAGATATCTACAAAGGCTCTGGGCTAATGTACATACAAATGCTTCTTCCTTTCTGAGATGCCCAAGATGGGTGGTATTTTCAGGGCACCAATAGTGTAAGACTCAGGTACCTGTTGTATCTCAAAGGGAAACAAGCCAAACCTCCTACTAACTTTGATCAGAAAAAGCTAGTAGGAGCCAAACCTCCTACTAACTTTGATCAGAAAAAGCTAAAGGCACCTGATAGAGTTTCCTGATCTTTTCCTGCCTCCTGCGCCCCCATATATACCACACACATGGGAAAGTGTAAGCATAAGGTTAAGCGTTAGGACCAGATTTAGATAATTACAGTTCACAGAAAACACAGACAAATATCCAGGAACAAAATTTGATATAGATATAGATATAGATTTATAAGGATGCTAGATGATGATAATGATGATGATGATGATGATGATGATTATTATTACATTATGGAAGCACCTATAGGACCCAGTGGGATCAGTGCCCTATTTGGCTGGATACTATACACTTATATAGTAAGAAACATTCGTGCCCAGAGAGCTTATAGTCTAAGCAAGGCATAAATACGGATGAAATTAAATATGTTCAATGGCTTTCCTGAATTGAAGCCTATCCAGGCAAGCCAAAGGGTGGGAAAAAAGTATCGCCTCCTAGTTTATGGAGAAAGGACTGAGGCACAAACTGATCAAGTGCCTTGCCTAAGGTCACACAAGAAGTGTGCGTCAGAGATGGGATGTGAACCCGGTTCTCAGGTTCTAGTCCAGTGCTTAGATGGATGTACTTTGAGCGTAAACCAAACAGAAAGAAGGTACAAAACCAGAACAAAGATTACTGCCATGGGTGGAGTGGAGACTGACTGAAAGAAGCAGACAGCTTTAGAAGAGATGAATATAAATCAATTCCCTTCTTAATTCTGTCAAAATCTTAAAAAATAAGTGTGGTGATAAGACCTGAAAACAACAGTACTGGACTGAAGTACAGCGATCTCAAGCCATACCATAGAACCTTATGAAAGATGACAAGCCCAATAATTATTCTGCATCACAACAGACCTTCCCTCCAAAAGGGCAGAACCGAGCCTGTAGTGAGGTATGGTAACCTTTGTTCAATTCCTGAATTCTTTGTGTATCACCACTCTTTTTCCCTTCAGGAAATACATACTGCAAGGTGCTTCTCGTGTTGTGTCATAGGTAGAACATCGATTGCATTCAAACCTTTTCCACTCGTCCTGTTTCCCTTATCCTGTGAAGTGCGCACACTATTCCGATCAGAGAACAAGATCATTCTGCAGGCATCCAGGCTATTTATCAAGGGGATAAATTTTAAATATGCATTGTTTACAACAAAGGAATAAAGCTATGAAAGGTTATTAGGAAATTAAATGCAGCTGTAAATTAATTTCTGTAATCACCATTCATTAATATTTAATATATTTATATAAAGGATAAATCGCCTCAATTCCCAAGGCATCCCACGTTTAATAATGTGGAAATAGCTTATCATCTTCACATTGCTGTGACTGGATTTGCAATAACTAGCAATGTTAAATGCATTTAAAAAAAAATCAATAATAAATAAATACATAAGCACTTCCCCCCAGAATGCTCCTGATGTTATTTACAAAATTAAAAAAAACCCAACAGAATGGCAAGGGACTTTATAACCATTTCATTACTAGCTCCCTAATTGTATATGGTGGAACTGCATAATCTGTTTATTGAAATTGAAATCTTTGGAACTGTTTCTCCCCAGCGACATTAACAATAAGCATCCTGTGCAATAACACAGTACTTAATGTAATATAAACATTATATGCACCAGGCTTAAACTTCCTGTGGCTTCTCCTACTGGAATTGGACATTTTTTAACATTCTTGTGTTCTGCCACTGCATTAAATCACATATCTAATTTACGACTGTATAATACAATATTCACAGATTACAATAAATAAAGGAGGCTATGTTCAGAGAACACACACACACAATTGATACTAGTACAAGAAAGACTACATTTAATAAAATGGAAATAAAGCAGACTCTTCTAGGAAATCTGAATGGATTTTGATGCTCAATATGAAATAAATTACTTCTTTTTTCTGTGTCCTGGAAGAGGCTCACAAATAATGAGGATAAGAGTGCGAGGTGCTGATCCTACAAATTCATACCTGGTGAATTTGAGGTTACTTATGTGGCAGCTTCATTTGGTTCTGTCCTATAAATATTTTTGTATGTAAATATTTTGGTCAACTAAGCACTGAATATGAAGGGGGATACTCATTTAACATTATTCATGCTTTAGTTTGCAAGATAACCTTGATGAAGACTAATCACCTCAATAAGAATCAGTCATGTACATGATCTGTACCTTAATACCAAATCAACTTTAAAAAAGAATTGGAGGGGGCAGGGGGTTGAAAAAATGCTTTGTATAACACCAGGCTTGCATCTTGACTTGCAAAGAATTTTAAAGTATTATTTTATACTTTTGGAGATGCAAACTACTACTAATGAATACTTTGCAAAACTGTGATGGACTTAACAGAGGGCACATATACACACGCAGTTAATGAGACTGAACAAACTCTGGCAGTTTGAGCTGGAGTAAACTAATCCGCATAGGTCACCATCTACAAAGGTGTATAAGTGCAGTAATTTACTTCACCATTGGATAGTACTTATGTCTGATGGGACCATCTAACAGCACAGTAAATCAGCATACACCAACCTAATTGCTGTGTACATGTAGATGGTGATGCTTTACTGTGCAGTAAATTCATCTACTGTGCAGTAAAGTGCATGTGTAGATGCACGCAGAGGCACACCTGAGCATCTAAAAGCCTCCGAGGGCACCTATACGTGTGTGTGGAGACTGCTTGTGTGTGTGGAATTCCAGCATGTTGGAGCAGACTCAATCAAGTCTGCTGAAGCGTGGCAATTGCTGCCCTTCAGCCGCCTCCTGTATCTCATGTATCAGCATCTCCACACTTAAAATGGCAGTGGGGGCACTTGAACTAAAGCTCATTCAATGAGCTTTAGTTCAAGTGCCCCCGCCACAATTTTTAAGAGTGGAGACACTGTTACAGGAGATGTGGCAGTACTTTAATTAAAGTGGCTCTTGGAGCCATTCTAATTAAAGCGCTGCCTCCCCGCACCCCAGCGCATGTGTAAAAGTGCCCCTATATACTGCAAAATGTCTGACTGATATAGCAAAGGTGGCACAGATACATGAAAATCACATTAAAAAAGAAGTTGATATCTGATGCTGGATTTCTGTGGAAATGCAATAATTAAAAAAAAAATTCAGAATTTTTTAAATACACAGGGTCTGATAATCTGTTGCTCTTCTCTTCACATTGTCATGAATGTTAATGCAAAGTGAGTGTAAAATGCTGCTAATTTCATTGTATTTTATACATATGGCATTGATGTAAGTGACTGGACAAGGCAATTGGTCTAAATGATTGCGCAGTGCCACATCATGGCCAGAACATTCTAAAAGCTTCTTCAGATCATATAGATTCTGATCCAATAAGGTGTTATAAGCACTGTTTGATCATTTGTCGAGAGAAGTCAATGGAAAGACTTGCAATGATTTTAATGCTGATGACTGGATGGAAACAGAAAGTATATTTGTAAACCAAAGATTTGCAAATCACCTTTAAAACAGTGTTCTCAAGAGAAGATCAAATATGAAAAAATGTGGAGAAAATGTGGCCAACAAGCTACCTACATCTCCTCTTCACCTAGTACACATTTTGATTAAATATTATAAAATAAGGACGTGCTATAGATTATTTCATTAGTGAAAATGTATTAAAGATATAGTCTTTTAGTAAGACACAACACAAATCTAGTATGACACTGAAAATGCCCAAGCAAACATACATTAATGAAAGGTTAATGCATAAGGGATGTAATTTATTATACTTGTTACACTTACTGAGGTTTCCAGAATACTTTATGAACCCTCTGAATTAGCCTGAATGCTTTTAGCAACTTCTCTTTTATTTTCTAAATGCAAATTTTTATATTACAACTTAATCTTTGAATATAGTATTTTTTGTCCTTCTTAAAGAAAGATGAAAATATCCTTAGAGGCTTCCTGATACAGAGCAATGCAAATGGAAAGATAAAAGATTTGGGCTATGCACCAATAACTGCTTGTACTGGTTTAAGTATCCCTTGCTGATTTTTTGTAGTGTACTCAAGTATTCCACAGCATCAGTAATAGAAAAAATATTCAACTGTACATGCTAGATATTTTATTTGCAATTTGCAGCAGTTCTGCTTGGTTATGAAAGTTAGCTAACAACTCATTAAACTCCATCCACTGTACTTTTTTAAATATCTAGTTAATTTTCTGTGAATTAGATCATATTGCAGTTAGTTCATTGTCGGGGCAATAGCAAGTTCAAAGTCAGTGAGTCAGAAGAAAAGTTAGAGTTTTCCCTTTTAAAATTTTTCATAAGCATCTCAATCTCCTGATCACCACAGTGCACCTAAAGTCTGCATGAAGCCCCAAAACAGCAATGGTATCATGGCCTCAAATATCTCCTATGACATTACTGTTATCCAATATTTTATTTTCAATCTTCTAAAACCTAATGCTAAATATCGTTGTGTCTGTCATGGCAGGAATTTGGACAAAACAGAATTTTCAGCACTGCAGTGCAAGTCAATGTACTTTCAATGTCTATCTGTCCTTTAGGTGTAAGAAACATAGGAAAAGGCTCTTTTACACTTATTCTAGGCACATTTATATACGGCATAGCAAGTGAAATTCTTTTTCCGTCAGTGGATGCATCTACACGTGCCTGTAATTGCAACACAATAAACTCCCGGGTGCACGTTTACACCCACTCCCAGGATCACAGTATATTGAGATGGGTCAGAGCAGACCCTGCTGCCAGGGGAGCCAAGGGGTCAGTCTGTGAGCCTGGGGCTGCTCCAACCCTGTTCAACATGCTGCAGAGGGGCTGTCTGGGGCATGAGAATGCTCCAGTACGGGGCTAGCCGATAGGCAGCCCCTATATTGAAACACCCTTGTGTCCCAGCCAGCTGGGCTGCTGTGGAGCTTTTTACTCCATAGCAGGATAGTACTTGTATTTATACGCAATGTTTACTGCACAGCTAATTAGTCAACTGCACAGCAAGCGTCTCATGGAGATGCACCCAGCGATGACAGGCATGAATAAGGTCTTTAGCTTTGTGGAGAAATGAAATTAGCATTATCTCATTAAGGGCCTAGCTGGGGCTGGTTTTCAGTTCTAATTTTTTTTTTTAAACAGAGACTTGGTTTTGACTAAATTGGGCTTCACAGATTGTATCTAAATGCTCCTACACAAGAGGAACATCCTGCTAACCCAAATAGCACACCAGCTGAACACCAAATCACAGTACCAACACTGAAGTGGGTAGTACATGACTAACAGAAACACTTACTGCTACATGGTCCAGACTTGAGATGATTTGGGGAATGGGTCTGTATAACTTATGAATTCTGCATGATGTTATGAAGTCTCTGAATGCATCCTCACCTGGCTGACAAATCAATTTTGTACGTGCAGACTCTTCTTTTCGCCCTCCTCTTAAACTAAAATTCCAAAAGCTGCTGACACAGGACTGACTAGACAGGATTGTGGGCTGACATGCCATACCACTGAAGTGTAAGCATCTCTGATAATAAGTTAGCTGTGAAGAATTGGTTTGTTATGGAGGTGGTGTCCTGGCAGGGGTCTGTGATCATCTCATAAGGTCACATGATGGAGGAACTGGAAAGTTTCATTGGGCTGAGTCATGTGCCCTCTTCAGCCAGGGACAGTTTCCAGCACCAGGAGCATAACGAAGCAAGGGACTTGTCTTTCTGAACACAGGTGAACCTCCAGGAACTGCAAGGCTAGGGACAGAAGTTACATATAAACCGGTTTAAATGATCAGAAACTAGTTTAAACCTGTAGCGGAACGGATGTTCTTTGCACATAAACCAGTTTGAAAATGGCTGAAACTGGTTTAAGATAAACCTGGTTGAATTTAGTAGCAGACTAAATGGATTTAGGTCATACCATTTATGGAACTTTTGTCCCAGACCCTAAAGGGAAGGCTGAGCTAAGCTTGTGGGAGGCAGGAGCAATGATGGGGGTAAAAGATGAGGAAAGATGCTTCTATTTTCAAATGTTTTGGAAATGTTTTGTATCATCCTTTAAGTAAAAACAAGTTTAAGTAAGTTCAAGTAAAGTGTTCAAAAATGCTGAACTTACCTGTAAGCCCTTTTGCATATCCGTCATGTGTTTCTTATAGCATTAACTTGTAAACCTGGGAAAAGTATGTTTCAGTTATGGTGCGAGTTGGAAGAGTCAATACTGGATGCTGGGAACAGGCAGTTGGATCGTGGATTCCAGCTCCTGAAAGGGAGCAATAATTTGAGGGACTCCCACAGAGATGGATAGTACCCTGACCTGGACCAGATTCCAATGACTTAAAACACATATAGGTTCAGGACTGGACCCTTAGCAGGAATATGGTGAGTGATGTATTGGCCCTTATCCTGATGCTGTCACAGAACCTCTCAAAATTAGGTCTTTAATAAAGGACATGTAACTAAAAATGGAGGTTGGGAGAAGAAATCCAGTAATCTGTGCAGTGTACAGAGGCTCAAGATCCCCAAGTAACTCCTAAGAAGCAATCTAAAAGCAACCAAACCTTTCTCATTACTCTCAAGGTTCACCCTGTTCCCACTGAAGATAGCAAAAGAAACTCCAACTGTCTTCTGGGGCTAATTCTGCAAGCTGCTGTACAACTTCTGAAGGTGTCAAATGCCCTCCCCTTACACCTTCCAGTGGCCTCAGTGGGGCTACAAAAACATGTTCAGTCCCTTGTAGGATTTAATCCTTTAATGCTGGAGCAAGCATGATGATGAGGAGGATGAGGGAGAAACAAGCTCCTAGTTCAGGTCAGTGTTTTTGCTCATGATAGAATGGATGATTTCTTGTTTTTCATTTTTTCTCCAATTTATTTTGGAAGAGGAAGAAGGCAAAGTATACAGCAGCCAGGAATATAACACATATTTTGCATACAAAGAAATGCAAACAAAATAGGAATAGCAAGATGTTGATACACAACGAACAATCTGGGGATACCAGGTGAAACCCAGCATCTCACAGGTGCAGAGGCATATTTTACTTTAGGAGTACTTCCTTGCCACAAATGTAGTCAACAGAAGATGATATGGGGAATTAAGTTTTTAAAGATATAAAACAGAGCAGGTTAATAAAAATGTTTGTCTTGGGTAGACAGTAATATATAGTTCTTTTACTACAGTATTTCAATATTTCTCCTTTGTACCAGCTCACCTTGCCTTTCTATCCTTCTTAGTAACTGTGCCCATTTTGTCAGTAAGAATGGCAACACTTCTACTGTAAAGGCCCGTAAAGCTGCTTACTATTATCTATTGTCATGATGTATACAGTTACTCAACTTGGCTTTTTTTTTGTTTACCTTCTTTGTCTCCTTAGAAAACACACGCACTAAAAAAAAAGAAAGACAGAAAAAGTTCAACATTTTGGCTAGGATTTGAAACCTAGGAAAGTGCCACTTACTCATAATAATGGGCTGATTGACACAGTAGGAAGAAGGAAAGGTGCATGCTTCTGCAGATAGTTGGAAGGTATAAGACTTGAGAGATGGGTATAAGGCCTCCAACAATGCTGGGAGGGAGGCAGGGTGAGGAGAGGGGCTCTCCACTTGCAGCAGATCATACTTACAACAATACTGGGACTCTTATGATGCATTGATATGCAGTGTCTATATAACAGGACTTCAAATCTCAGCTGGGGCCTCTAGATCCTACTCTAGCAAATTATATATGTAGCAATAAGAAGTAGCAATGTGAGAGGCAAGTGTACTGTACATAATAGAATACTGATGGGACATAAAAATACATACTAGTATGAGGCAGTTCTATAATATGTCCTTTAAAGTCCTTTAAAATGTTAAATAGCTGCTACAGTCTCACATCACACCTCAGAGACAGGCTAATGCAAGGACATTTCTCTTGTTTCCATAGATGTGGAAATTGAGGCAAAGGAGGAAAAAAATCTGCCCAAAGTAAAGCTGGATTTAGGATTCAGGAGCTTTGGACTACTAGTCCCTGTGCTCTAGTCACTAAACTTTGCTTTCAATAGCTAAGGAAGCTCCATGCATGTAACACTAATCTCATCTTGATGCTGGCAGAAAAACAGATCAATAGACTATTCATAAACTGATGTATGACTAAAGTATTGATGCAATTTTTCTGTTGTATATCAACATCTTGCTATTCCTATTTTGTTTGCATTTCTTTGTATGCAAAATGTATGTTATATTCCTGGCTGCTGTATACTCTGCCCTCTTCCTCTTCCAAAATTGGAGGAAAAATGAAAAACAAGAAATCATCCATTCTATCATGAGCCAAAAACACTGACCTGAACAAGGAGCTTGTTTCTTCCTCATCCTCCTCATCTTTATGCTTGCTCCAGCATTAAAGGATTCAATCCCACAAGGGACTGAACATCTGTTTTGTAGCCCCACTGAGGCCAATGAAAGGTGTAAGGGGAGGGCATTTGGCATCTTCAGAAGTTGTGCAGCAGCTTGCAGAATTAGCTCTGAATCTTTTTTCATTGATATTATTGGCTAGTTTAATGTTGCCACCATTATCACAAAATCTTTTACTTATTTGCTAATAGACAGTAAGCTCTGAAGGGAGAGGCCATTTTTTCTTTTGTATTGTACAGTGCCAAGCACAGCATAGCTGTGGTCCATGATTGTGTTCCTAGGCTAGGGGTGGGCAAAATATGGCCTGCAGGCTGGATCCAGCCCACCAATTGATTGTAGTCTGCGGCTGCCCCCACTGTGTGCCAAATGGAGCTGAGCCCCACACACTCTGACCTAGGGGAGCCTGTACCATGCTCCTGTCCACACCTGCCCACGCCCACTGACAGCACCACCCTGGCCTTGGCCATTGTGCACAGCTTCCCGGCAGGGCTGCTTTCAGTGCCTCTGCAGCTGCCCAAGTATTGCTCAGCTGCTCCCATCTCTGTCTTCTTCCTCCTGCCTGTTGCACTGCTCTGGGCAGCTGGCAGCACAGGAAAGCCATGGGGACACATGCTGGGCATCACATGCCCAGCCAGGATAGGTGGAAGCTGTGGCAGAGCGGCTCCTGTCCCAGCTCACAGGGCTCAAGCTCCAGCTCCCAGCCACCTTCTACCAACCCCACCCACAGGTGTCTGCTCATCATGCTGAGTGGCTGGAGTGGGTGGAAGGTGGTTGGGAGCTGGAGCTTGAACTGGAGCCCCACACACTGAGGCAGGAGCCACCAACTGCAGCTTCCCCCCAACCTGGCTGGGTGGGGGGGGTGCCTGGTACATGTCCCCATTGCTTCCATGTGCTATCTGCTGCCCAGAGTGGTGTGGCAGGGGCACAAAGAGGAGAAGAGGAAGGACGAGGAGGAGCCACTGGAGGTGCGGGGAGCCAAGCAGTACCCAGGCAGCTGCAGCAGCTGTGGCAGCAGCACTACTGGGAAGCTGTGCACTTTGGCTAGGGCCAGGGCAGTGCCATCTGTGGGTGTGGGGCAGGTGCAGGGGTGACCCCAGTGCAGGGTGGCATGGGTGGGAGCTGGCCCCATGCAAAGTACTATTGAGGCAACCACAGGCCAGATTGGGGTTGCAGAGCAGACCACACCTGCCCCGCACTGCCCAGGTGAACTCTGTGGCATGTGCCCCCTAGCTCTACTTCCCTCCCTCTCCTTACCCCTAGCCGACTCCTCAGACCTAGCACACAAACAGCCTCCTACATACACCCCGCCACCAGCCCCCAACACACTGTCCCCCTCCAACCCCCTGCTCCACACACACACACACACACACACACACACAACGTACAAGAGTAAGACTTTTTTTGAGGTATTATGCCATTGCCTATATATATATACTACTCAAAAAACATACATCAGGACAAAAATTATTTTTTGAAATAAAATTAAAATATGTTACAGTAGGTGTTTGATTTTTAGTATATAACTTGTTTGTTTTTTTTTTTTATCTATAACTTGTGCACATTATATCTTTGGAAATATTTTGTCTGCAGCCCTCAACAGCTCACTAAAACTCATTAAGTGGCCCACCAGCTGAAATAATTGCCCACCCCTGTCCTAGATGATACAGTTAATAGCAACAGCATATTAATAAACATTCCTAAAGATAAACCAAAAACTGGTCCAAAAATAAAATATTTTCCCTAAACAAATTTTCAAACATTTATGTGGAAATTTATCATAAGAAAATGGCATTCCCAAATAATTTTAGCAACTCTACTAGTGGGTAAAAGAGTCAGTAATTTTTCATGAAGAATTCCATCCAATACTTGATCATTTCAACTAGTCTTGTCTAGCAGGAAAAGCTATTATAAAACTGACATTCTTTGCTTCTTTCACAGTATTAGTTCAACCAGCATCAGCCTATTAGGCTTACAGATAGAGCTGATTAGGGAGTTTTTTGACTAATTTTTTTTTTGTTGGAAAATACTTATTTGTCAAAACCACTAGGCTACTGGGTGTTGTACATGGGTCTCTCTCTCTCTCGCTTGAAATGCCACCTGTTAATTCCAACGCAGGAGGCAAACAAATGGCAAAACGCTTAATTTTATTTATTTATTTATTTTTGTGAAATGGATTGTTTTTCAGCCATTCCTACTCATGAAAACAAGAGCTGGAACAAAAGATTTTTTTTTTTTATTTAGAATCTTGAGCCAGTTTAGAAGTCATTACGGTGATACTTTCAATCCTTGTGGTCATTTTGATGTGGGCTCCACAGGTTTCATTTTCTTTTTTTTTTTTTAAATAAAAGAGCATAATAAAGGAGAAAGAAAAGAAACAAAACAGAATTCTATCAATGAAATAAAAAACCTCAACCACACTGTTATCTATGTCATTTGCTAGAATGTAAAGGACCGGCCCTGCCCTATGTCTGTTTGTAATTCACCTCACATGACAGCAGTCCTCACTTTCACTTACAGCTGCAGAATCAGAACTGCATTCAAAGAAGAACAATAACAAATTTTAATTACTAAAAAAATAAGATTTGTTCATAATTACTTAGAACAAATTTTGTTAAAAACTAGCAAATATCGATCTCTTGTGCATAATAATTGCTTGTTACTTCTTTTTAAGAATGAATTCAACTCAATATTTCTTGATAGCTCATATGTTAACCTGAGACAGACTTCTTACACCCATGTTGTCCATGCTACTGAAACACTTACTCAAATGAGGCAGTTCTCCCTTCTGCGGTGTGGAATCTAAATCACTTTCTTCCTCCAACCTTGAATCCCGCAGTTATGCTGGTTCACTTTGGGTTCTGAGAAGCACTTTTGATCTAATCCAGCAGAGTCAATGGAATTACCATATTTACTCAAAATCAAAATGAGGTTTTTCACTCCAATTGGCATGGGGGAAATTGCATACAAGCAAACTTCAAGAAACACATTGTCTATCATTAAACTGCTGCCAAAAGTAGCATGTTCTCAGCATTGGAAATTAACTATGAAGTTGACTAAATGCAACCAACACTGAGCATGACTATAAAACAAACAGGCCATACTGGGCAAGCATACTAATGGGAATGTTTTGTTTTGTTGGGGGGGAGGGGAAGAAAGCAGGGTTGTGTGTGTGGGCATATGGCCCTTAAATAAAACAAGCAGTTGTTCCTCCAGAAGGGAAAAAGCACCAGGCCTGGAGGTACAACCATACCAAGCCAACACTCAGAGAGGCAGGAGCAAGCTCCAATAGTCTCCCTAGTGCCAAAAATGCTAATGGGAACTTAACACAAAGATAGGTTAGTGTACCGCACCTGAATAAGATACATGGTAGTGCTCATTGCATGCAGTCCTCTTCAGCACCAACTCTTTTTCAAGCCATGGTTAGCCACTTTACTGAATACACTTGAACTTCTTCACTCCCCACAGCTGAGCTGTCCCTTTCTTTCCCATTTCCAATTATTCCTGTTTCTTTACCTACCAAGTGCTGCTTGAAAGTGTGTTTATGGAGTACCTATGCTAAAACTTGCAACAGATTAAAAAAAAGGTAACATGCATCAATTCTGGATAAACTAAGTATATGCGTACTATATACAAATTGCTACAACCACATTTAGTTTGGTTATTTGTAAATTTGTTCCTTGCTTCCATGTGCCTAGGGAGAGTAGAGTCTGACAGAAAAGAAAGGGGGAAGGGCTGCCCAGAGGAAAAGTTGTGGGGAAGCAGACAGCAAAGGGGCTAACTGATCCCCCCAGATTAATTTTCCCTGCTGTAGTAGTGGGAAGGGAACTAATTCAAGGAAAACCAGATTCTATACCTGGAAAATTCTAACAAATTTATAGATTTTGTATATATAGAATTACTGCGGGGGTCATCTTCTATTCAAGTAAATATAGTTTTCACATTCTTAGAAGTAGAATACACAAGAATACACAAGAATTTCACTGGCTATAGGCCATGTCCTGCAGCATGCATCCCATGAACCCACTAAATTTCTTTCATGCAGCTCACTATGGAGTGTTTTATATAAGTTACAGGTTTGCTTCTTAAACTTTGCAACTTTAGCACCAGTTACTCTGTATATCAGCACTAAAAATAATCCCTGCTTCTAGGACCCCTAAAGTGAACCTCCATCAAGAGGTTGAGAGGGCATTGTGATAGCAGTGAAAATTGTTAATATCATGTAGACCACGGGTGTCAAAAATATGGTCTGAAGAACTGTACAATCTGACCAATGCATGGGGCTGAACCTGGCACTGGGTCACTTTCTGTGGTACAGGGGGCTGGTCCTGGGTACTAGGGCTGTGTGAAGCTTTGGTCTGTGATTCAATTTGGACAAGATTCAGCCCGATTTGGAGGCCAAATCTCCGAATCTGAACTGAATTGGGAGAAGACAAAAAAACCCCTCTGAATTGATTCAGAGCCTCCAAATCAATTCAGAAAGGATGCAGGGATTTGGAGGTGGTCTTTCAGGGGAACAGAAACTGAGAAGAGGGAAGGGAAGCGGGGGGGCGGGGTAGGGGGTAGGACTGACATTTCTACCTGGCCAGTGACTGTGATCTCTCCCTGAGTCCCCTTCCAATCACAGTACTCTGGGGGAGGGATGTAGAAACAGCATATAAGCCTCTGTCTGTAGCCTTTCTGTGCCTTTTGTGAGCTGTTTCTGCCTGAGCAACAGCGTCTGAAAGGTTGCTGACTGGCTTGGCTTCCTAGTCAGTCTCCTGCTACTTTTTGTTCTTGGAAAGGATTGGATATAGCTTAGTTTACTAACTAGACTCCCTCTACTTATCCCTTTCCAATCCATTTCTTTCAATTTATATTTGTTCTTGCGGTTTTTTTTTTCCTCAGTACTTTTTAAAAAGAAAGCCGTGTTTTCCCTGGCAATGTGATCCATCACTGTGCGCGGAAGCACACATTACACAAGAAGAAGTCAAATATTATTACAAAACAGAAGAAGTCAGACACTCATAGAAGAAGAAGAAGAGGAGATTATATATAGTTATTAATATTATTAGTTATAGTTACATACAGACTAAAAACAACACAGAAGAAGTCAGGTAGAGATTCAGATTAACACAACATGGAATTCAGACACTCAGTTACAGAAGAAGAAGAAGAAGAAAGGATTATTTTAGTTACATACACAACAGTAAACACAACACAGAAGAAGTCAGAGATTCAGATTAACATAACAGAAGTCAGTGTCATAGAAGAAGAAGAGATTATTTTAGTTACACGCACAAAAGTAAACAACGCAGAGGAAATCCAAGATTCAGATTAACATAACACGAACATTAGAGAGTCATAGAAGAAGAGATCAGATTATATATAGATATTATTATTAATCATAATTACAATTAGACTACAGACAACACAGAAGTCAAATACAGATTCAGATTAACAGAACAGAAGTCAGAGAGAAGAAGAAGATGATGATATTATTTTAGGTACAGTACACAACACACAACAGTAAACACAACACAGAAGAAGTCAGGCACAGTCATATATCAGAGAAGAAGAAGAAGACATATATTCTATTATTAGTTAGTTAAACACAGAGACACATTCTCCAGCACAGGAAAGATTAATCTGAAGCGTGCTGGAAAGGCAGGTGCCAGGTCTTCTGGCAGGGGAGGGAGAGGAGTTAGAAGGGGTAGGGGAAGAGCTAGAGCTTCAAGTCCCCCCCTCCCCCCCCAATATAGATGCATCCTGTTTCCTGGCAGCCATGAGTCTTCTGCTGCCAGTGGAAGCAAGGAGGTGGGAGCAGTAACTGTCCCTGCACCTGCACCACCTCCCCTAACTGCAGAAATAGGCACCAGCACCAGAATCACTGTCTCCTCCACCCCAATGTCATCTCCCAGCATGAGCCTCCCACTGCCAGAGAAGGAGCTAGATCTGGAACCAGGGAACCTGAGTTCCCTGGCTAAAGAAATTCTGGGGACCAAGTGGGAATCTGACTTTGTACTCAACACCCCTCAAAGTTCCTCTAGACCCAGATCTCCTTGTCAAGAAGGCACCTCAGAGAAGGTTGTGGAGGCAAGTGGCTCAGCTGAGTCAGCTCCTCCTTTTGTTGTGCCTCTGCCTGCTGAGGAGGGGGATAAGGCAGGATCCCCACCCTCAACCCAGAAGCAGGGGAGTAATGTAGTGTGGGATCATTTTGAGGTGGCAGATGATCCCAGGTATGCTATCTGCCTGCACTGATGAAGGCAGACCAGCTGGGGCAAGGAGGTAAAACACTTCACCACCACAGCGATGTTGCTGCATCTGAGGAGGTAGCACCCCCTTTCCCTTCTTCCTCCTCAGCCTGGCACCAGTGTGAGCATGCACAAAGGGAAGTCCCTCACTCACTGCAAAGCCCCCGTCCCCCCAAAGCAGAAGCAGGCCACCCTGGAGCAATGGGAGAAAGCTGCAGACAAAGTGAGGCACATTGGAAGGGCAAGCGAGATCACTCAGAGCATTTGGGAGTTGCTTGCTCTGGATAGCCAGCCTTCTCAGTTGAGCAGCCTGGGTTCAGGTGGCTTGTGGCCCCATCTTACCAAGTGCCCGCCTGTACCACCTTTAGCAGGATGGTGGTGCCCTCCCTGTATGAGGCATGCAGGGAGTACTTGAGGGCTCTCCTTCAAGCCAAGGTGATGGATGAGTCCCACATGGCAAGGAAGATTATGGTGGCCATAAACTACATGGCCCAGGGGTGGCTTGTTGGGCAGGGCTAACTCACCTGTGGCTTCATGGTCACTGACAACGGGGCCAATATGGTCAAGGCCGTCCATGTTGGCATCTGCTGTGTGGCACACAAGCTGCACCTCATAGTCAGGGATGCCTTGGAGGGGGACAGGGCTGCCAGTGATGGTGCCGTCACTGCCACCCAGCTGGTTTCCAAATGCAGGAAGGTGGTGGGCTACTTCCACCACAGCATCAAAGGGGGCAAGATGCTGTGGGAGTAACAGGCAGAGCTAAGCATCCCGCAGCACAAAATCATGCAGGATTGTAGAGACTAGGTGGAACTCCACATGTCTGATGCTGGAAAGGCTGGTGGAGCAATAGTAGGCCATCCATGAGATGGTCTTGCTCAGGGAGATTGGGATTAGTGGTCCCCTTAGCAGAGCTGAGTGGGATACCATCTCCCAGATCTTGGTGGTCCTCAAGCCCTTCCTTGATGCCACAGAGACCCTCAGTGCTGGTGATGCCCTCCTTAGCCAGGTGATCCCCATAGTGAGGGAACTTGAGAACCAAATGGAGAAGTTCCAGGGGATCAATGTTCCTGGCTGGGGCAAGCCGCTGTCACCAGATGTGCAGACACTGGTGAAGCAGCTAAAGGAGGGCATCAAGACACAACTGGATCTCTTGTGGTCCAGTATGGTCCACATACTGGCGGACATGTGTGGCTCAAAGGTGAAGGGGAGCATGTGCACTGGCAGCACCAAAACCCTCAATCACTGGATGCAGGTGCTGGTTAACAGAGTCAGGGAGGCAGAAGGGCAGAGGTGAGGGGATGTGGAAAAGGGCGATCCACTTTCCTATGCTAGTACTCCCAGCACCAGCACCAGCCAGTCTCCTCCATGCCAGCTGCTGCCAATGTGGGTCAAGGGCATGGCTTCAATGCTGGGGTCCAAATGCACCAGACCCCAGCCTTGGGCAGGTAGAGCCAAGGCTTCGGTGGCTACCTATCTTGCCAAGGACATGGAGCTGCTGAACTGCAACCCCATGGCCTACTGGGAAAGCCAAAGCCAGATGTGGCAGGATCTGGCCATGGTTGCCTGGGAACACCTGTCCTGTCCACCGATCAGTATTCTGAGCATGTTCAGCATTGCTAGGGATGTTGTGACACCCCACGCATCTGCTTGGATCTTGGTTTGGTGGAGCAGATGGTGTTCTTGAAGATGAACCTCCCACTGCTCAGGTTCCCCAAGCTCCACCTGCAGATGGAGTAAGTGCCACCCTCCTCACTCTGTCTGCACCTATTTCCATTTTCTTTTTTTACACCAGTTACTGCCCCACTCTCAGAGCGGGAGGGGACACTCACAGCATCACTAGCCAGCAGGGGAAGAATATGTCCCTGCTGAGCTTCTGTGTCAGGATGAACTTGGATGTATGGACTGGGGCTATGGGGAAGGAAGAGGCCCCAAGTCCTGGGCATGACCACTAAAACTGCACTCTGCCAGTGTCAGGGAGGCCTGGTGGGACTGCTGGCAGTGCGACAGCCCCAGGAAATGCCAGGACTGAAGATCCCTCTGGTGAAAGGTGGGTAGGAGGTGCCATAATCTCCAGCTACCACACGCGCACACACCGTCCTTGCTGGGGAAAACCCAAACCCATCACGTCTTTGACAGGCCTGAGGCTTGCTGGTTGCAGTGGAGTTGTGAGGCTCCAGGTGAGCTCAGCTTAGTTGCCTGGCATGCCAGCTTTTGGGTTGAAAAACCCTTTGTCAGGCTGAGGAAGCACCTGCAGTTGGCGCATGTATGCTGTTCGTAGATGGAAGGAATAGTAAAGAAGTCAGAGGCTGGCATGCAATGCAGGCAAGAAACCAGTCAGCAAAAATGGAAATGGAGGCATCAGGGGGTGAGGAACAGGTTGGGGTGAGGGGGGAGAGGGGGATGTAGCAGCACAGGTAAAAGTGGTGTGGTACCTGGGGAGTCAGATGTCTGGCAGGTTGTAGTGTGCCAGAATTCCACTGTCTATATTGAGTCCATGACTTCCTGTACCTAGGAGGCTGATGAAGTATATCCAAAACAATATCTTTATTTCTATAATTCAATTCCTTTATAAAAATTCTCATTTCATTAAACATAAGCTGCTTAGCGCCATTGGACAATCAAGGAAAACCCCTCTCCATAAAATCAAAACACAACCCCTCACAGTCCCGGCTTTCTCTAACTATTCAGTTGGTCTACAAAAGATACCAGATTGACCCAAAGGACCTTGTCTGCTAGTGCCATATACTTAGACCAACACCCCAAGCACCTGTCCCCAGTCAGCTGACCGGAAGGAGTCAGGGCCCTGGGCACATCTAAGCCCCAGGGCTGGGGCTGGCAGGGAGAGTTCTCTGGCAGCTGCTGGAGAAGCTTCTGCAGGAAAGGAAAGGAAAGAAAAGCTCTAGTCTGTGACAGTCTGGCTGCCTGAGATGCTGCTGGTGCTACTGTGGTGCAATGCACTGCAGAGCTTAACTGTTGTTATTTAAAGTGGTGGACTGGACTGAGGCTATAGTGGGGGAGGAGACCTCATTGGGGAACACTACCATGTCATGTAGATGCCCCAGTGCCAGTGAGGGTGCACCTTAACACACACACAGTGCCACCCACCCATGTCACAAGTTTTGCTTGTCAGCAGCTTGAAGTACAGGTTCCCAGGAACCCCTGCACCTATCTTCTTGAAACTTGGCAGGCTTCATGGCCTCAGCAGGAGCTAACATGCCTGCTGTGTTCACCCTGCTGCACCTTAACACACAGACACAATCACACATATCCTGTGTTTTGTTTGTCAGCAGCCTGAGGTGTAGTTTCTCAGAAACCCCTGCACCTATCTTCTTGAAACTTGGCAGGCTTTGTGGCCTCTACAGGGGCTAGCATGACTGCAATTTTCATCCCACTGTGACTTAACACACGTGTGACAAATTTTGTTTTCAAGACTTGGAGGTGCAGTTTCACAGATCTCCTGCACCTATCTCCTTGAAACTTGGCAGGCTTTGTGCCCTCATTAGGAGGGCTACACTTACTGCAATTTTTATCCAAATCAGCCAGAAAATGACAAATTTATAGGTATTTCAGTGATTCCCCATTATACTCTATGGCCGAATCTCCGAATCTCTCTGAATCAGCGCTGAATCTTCGGAAGCTGATTCAGCCAAATCAATTCGGGACAGTGATCTGAATCTCCAAATCAAATCACTGTCCTCCAAATCGGTCGGATATGAATCCGAACTGAATACTTCCCTATTCGCACAGGCCTACTGGGTACGTGCTACATGTGATGCCTGCACTAGACTGACCTTGGGCGCTAGCTCCAGACTGGCCCACTGGTCCAGGGTGAACACCTCATGTAGTGGCACACCCCATGCCTTTTCCACACCTGAGCCCTGGACTTGAGCCGACTTGTGCTGCATGCAGTGGAGTGTGCACTGTATGCGGTGCCTGTGCCAGATCAGCCTAGTGTACTGGCTCCAATGCATGGGGCTAGCCTGCAGACCCAATTCAGCTTGCATATCAACCTTGAGACCCTCATCTGGACTAAAGGGACAGATGAGTTTGACACCCCTGATGTAGACTAGCACTGGTTGTAGGGGATGTTAAGATCTGAGCCAAATTCACACTCGGGTAAGAAGGAACAAGTCCGGTCAATGGAGAGTTGTATTTCTTGATCCAGAATATAAAATCCGTCTACTGTATACAAACAGGTGCAAATATACCTTGCCTCCCATCTATATCTACAATCACAGATTTTAATCCTCCAATTGCTGTTTCTTTCTTTTCTTTCTTTTTTTTTTTTTTGCATCCTTTCCTGCTTCTCAGTGTTGGCTATACTTATCACCATCACATCTCATTCTAAATCATGAGCTATAAAGGACAAGCGTTTGTACAATGCCCAGCACAAGTGTCTATGAGCCCTATTGGACTGCTAGACAATACTGCAATGAAAATAGTAAATGACAGGATACATGTGGCTATTGTGTCCATGAAATATGGTACAATCATGTGATAAACATATTTATTGCCAAGATCTTATTGCATCCTCTGCTTTCTGGTTATTAATCCATCTCTCCTGGACTTTTTAACCTTCCAACATCTAATTAGCAACAAAACAGCTGAATTTCTTTCTGTTCTCCAGAAATGTGGAATTTCCCTGCAGCATTAAATTGCCCCAAGACCCAGAACAAATAATATGTACTCTTGCTTCAATGGCAGGTTTCAGGTTCAAATCTTTTACAGTGCTCCATAGACTGAACTGAGAACTCCATACCAAAGGAGAAGATTCTCAGCTCCCCAGTGCAACATATGTGCTTACTTCCAGTCCTAACTATGCCCATGATAAAACACTTTGATGTGACAATTTTAGGTACAGAAAAGGTATTTTTAGGAAAATTTCTGGAAGTTTTTATGGGTTTTTCTGAGCTCTGTCCACTTGGATTCAAGTTGAAGTATGCTTGGCTTTATGGAAAAGATGCAAAAATAGCTTTAGTAAAATTAATAGCAAATAATTAAAAGCCCACAAGTCCTGATTCTGTAAACTACTGTACATGTTTGTACATGTCAATATTTCTGGGACAATTTGTGAGTGAAATTATGGACACACACAAACGTTTCCAGTGTCAAGGCTTGTATGAGTTGCTAATAAATTGATATTCATCATAAGAGATATTTGGATTGCAGACAATTAAAAATTCATCATCCTCATTGGCTGGTCTCTATCCTATCATGTCAGTGTACTGAAAAGCCCAATGGAGGAATATTATGAGTGAAAATATAGCTGAGGCCATGAAGCACAAAATTTCTAAAACAGTCTTGGCAGCTAGTCATGGCTTTATCTTATATACTCTGTCATGCCAAGTTTTTCAGGCTTTCACTTGAAGGATTAAGACTTTCTCTTGAGACATGTCAAGCGGGGCTCCTATGAATTCCAGTTGCAGTGCTAGGGACTCGATGGGACTTCGGATAATTTATTATGAAGCTTGCTTCACAGGTCTATGATAATTTATTATGGATCTCTCAATCCTTTCTAAGGAGCTGTCCTTGATCAGCCAATTGTCTAAGTTAAGGGAAAACATTCCATCCTAGTCTATAAGTAAGCTGTAATAAAAACTAAACACTTCATGGACACAAAGAGCTAAAGACAGCACAAAAAACCTCACTCAGCTGGAAGCACTGCTTAAAATTTCTCCTGTGACCACAATGTATCATTGTGGTAATTGTACCGTAGACATCTGGTTTTAACTCCCTACTAGTTTGTGTAAACAGTAATGAAAGGATGAAAGAAAATCAAGGCCATAAAATTAACATCAATATGAGGGCTAAATCCAATTATTTAATTTCTAGTTTAAATATTTTACTTTAAAGAATGGGCATGATTTTTAGATAACAATTCTGTTCCTGATCTATCCTCTTGTACTCTGCATATTAGCTATTCAGTGAAAGTTCAAAAATTTAGCATAACCTTTGAACAACTTTCTATTGTTTGGTCATCATTAAAATGCACAGTAGCCATTGAAACCAAAATACGGTCTAGCAACTAGATTTTGTTAGAAAAATTACACTGGAGGCTTGGAACTTTGAGCCCCAAGGTTGATCCTAAAGCTCACTGTCTCAGTGAAAAACCTTTCACTACTTTAAGCCACTTCTACTTGAAATAGATGTCTTCCCAGTTCTCCTGGGAAAAGAAAGAGTCTAAGAAGCCATTTAGGGAACTTGTGTGACTCTCCTGTTATCTTGAACTGCTTACTATCTCACCAACAAAAATCTTCACCCCAGGTAAGGGCCATAAATTCTCTTGCAATTTGCTGAAAATCTTGGTATATGCTATCTCATGTCCTAGAAATAATTCTTGAATTTCCTTAGGAAAGGGATAGCTAGAGTTAAAAGACACCCTCTAGTAAGATCGGGATCTCGTTAGGTGAAGGTCTGAGTACCGACTGTTTATTGTTTATTCCTGATTTAATGGGTTTTGCCAGTGTGTCATAAACTGCCAAATCAACTTGATGATATTCCCCAAATATTTATCTGAAGTTGTCCCAACCACTCTCTAGGACCTTGTACAAATGTTCATTTCTAGTAGGTGAAAATTTCCATTGCAAGAAATGATTTCAGAAGAGGGAGCAGTACAGACATTCAGTCTGCAACTTTCCCCTTTCCTCTGCTCCTTGCACCTTCCTGAGATGGGGTGATCCTGGTCTCAGGAAAGTGCGGCTGCTTCAGTCCTCCCATTCCTGAGGGAACTGGAACAGGGGACTCGCAGTGCTATTCCCTCCACTCAGTTCCCAGTGAGCAGATGGAGCAATGCGGCTAAGTCTCCTGCCTGCTTTTCACTCAAGGGATTCCAGAGTTAGGGGTAGGCAGGTGCTTTGCCCTTCTACCCCAGGGAGAGCCCCCCAAACCTCAAACTAGTACTCTGTCTTTCCTCTGCTGCCCAGCTGGGTGGTAGGGGCATCAAATTAAAAGTCAGTGGGTATGTCTATACAAGATGTTTACTGCAGAGCTGTGATTACTACCTAATTAGATCTGCAGTAAAATGTCACCATGAAGTAAACTAATTAACTCTGCCACAGGACAGTACTTGTAAATACAAGCACTATCCTGGGTTGGAGTTCTTTACTCTGCAGCAATGCATGTGTAGACACTGATAGGACTGGTTGGGGCATGAGGGTGCTTTAGTGCAGGGCCTGCCTGCCAGCTAGTCCCCCACTGGAGCACCCTCATGCCCCGGCCAGCTCCCCTGCAGCATGTTGAGCTGAGTTGGAGCAGCCCTAGGCTGGCAGACTGACCCCTGGGCTCCCTGCCAGCCAGGGCTGCTCTGGCCTGCTCAGTGTGCTCTGGTCCTGGGTATACATGAAGACACAGCAGCCAAGAGCAACAAAGTTTATCATGGGCACGATAGGCATCAGATTTTATAGTTGAGCATTAATTTCACATGTAGTTGCGCTCAGTGGGACCTGGAAATTGGCTTGTTCCCAGTCCAGTTCCCAGCCCTGAAGAAGCATTGACATTTGTTCACTTTTGGCTTTGCGTGGGAAAATGGTGATTCTCCCAGTAGAAAATGAATGTTTGTCCATACATTCGTATGCCTAGAAAAGCACAATAGACTCTAGAGGCCTGCTCTATATGTTGAAACCACAGTTGAATACTAGGATCTGATTTTCTGCAGTCTATGGGTGCTTGTGTCCATCACAGTAACGTTGTGTGGCCACTTCATCAAATGCTAGGAATCTCCAAAGGGAGGGTTCAGTTTACTCTACCAACATAGTGGGATGAAAATTGTACCAAGAGGGGTTATTGTACTGGAAGAGCAATTCACTATATATAAAGAAAGGTGGTGTTTGCACTCCTGCCCTCTCCAAAGAGCAGGCTTTAGCATATTATTAGAGTTCCAAAAGAGTTTTGCCAATACTAATATTTCTAAATATACATAAATAGACCGAAGAGGTGTTAACTTCTTCCTGAGAAGGTAGTGTTGTCTCATCTCTTGTTGGTGATGCCCAAACTTGGGACTGAGCTTGTAAGTGCATTATATCTCTGTAACTCTCTTCTTTAAAGAGACAAGTTTTCCACCAGTGGATCTGCCTTTCCTGAACTATTCCTTTTTTGTTTGTTTACAGCACAGTCTCAAACATGAGATTATCTTGGGCATTTTATTGGAGTAGCATTAGTTGGGTTTTTTTTTTTGTGGGGCAATATTCTCTGAACATTTCATTCTTCCAGTTCACATTGACATTTCACAGACTTGTCAAATAAAGTTGAGACCTCATTGTCTCACCACCTGGCCATTGACTGGAATATTAGCATCACCACCATGTCCTGCAGAGTTTCAGATTGTGCAAATGCAATTACATATGCACTGGTATCCATGCTGCTTTCCCACTGAGGGGATAACATGTGTTTCTTCTAATAAACCTGGGAAAATTAATTCAACTCAGAGGGCACCTGTCTGCTTCTATAATGTTTTCATAAGTTCAATTAAAGAGCAGATGCCTCTTTTGATTCCTAAGAGTCTGATACTGTTTACATGGAGAAGTTATTTTTTTGATTCCAACATTTTCTCAAATTTGTGAAAGACTCATGGAATTACAAGAAAAAGGGCCTGTCAGTGGAAATACAAGCATTTGCCTTAAATCTCTCTACAGACAATACAGGCTGTGGACTCCCTATCCTTGAAGGTTTTTAAGACCCAACTAGACAAAGCCTTGGTTGGGATGATATAGCTGGGGAAAAAGGTTAGACTTCATGAACTCCTGAAGTCCCTTTCAACCTTAATTTTCTATGATTTTCTATTATTCTATGACAACAGATAAGTGGAACCCTTTTGCTGCTTTATACTCTGGTATACTTTGATTGTCCACTTAGGCTAGCTACAGATGTTCGGAGAGGTTAGATCATGTTAAAAATGGACGCCCATTCTAAACTTAGTTTGCCCAGGTGTGGATCGTACACTTAAATCTCTAGTTAGGTCAGCCCAAGTGCAAACTGTGCAGGAGTTCGGGATATTTAGATCAGTTTAAAAATAGATGACCTGATCTAAGTTAACTGTACCTTGGAAGTAGCCTAACTTAGACTGGGTCTGGTGAGACGAATCTAATTGAACTTCTGTACAGTTCCTGGCCCCAGCCCCAGGGCTGCATTTTTCCTATCCCCTCCCTACACACTGCATTATTTTTAGCCCCCTTGCTCCTCCCCCCACCCCTAGATAATGCCCCTGTGATGGACTGGACAGTTCCCCCATTATATGCCCTATCCTGCAAGCTGGTCCTAGTGTTGGTTTTACTGGCATTTGCTGGTACCAGGAGCCAAGGAAGTAAGTTGAGGTAGATGGAGAGGCGGGCAGGATGAGGGGACTTTTTGTCTGGAGGTGGGGAGGGTCAGGGGGCTAAAAACAGACCCCAATCCTTAGGGTGGGGGAGGGATCCCCTGGATTCCTGCCACCTCTCCCCCGACCCTCCATGGAGCCACCAGCCCTCCCCCCAATCTTCCCACCCCTCCCCCCAATGCCAACTTACTTCAATCAGCCTCTGGGACTGGTGAATGCCAGTAAAACTGGCCCTGGGAGCAGTTTGCAGGATCAGGGGGTAGATCATCAGACTTGGGGCAGAGGGGGTTGGGGGAGTCCTAGGGTTTTGGCAAAATCAAAGAGCCTCTCTGACCCCCACCCAACCCACTTCTGCACACCCCACTAGCCCCTCTGATCCCATTAAACCTCCCTGATCCCCTCAAGCCCCTACAAACCCTACTTGTTCCCTGATTCTGCCAAACCCTCCTGGACCTCATCAATGCCCCCATGAACACTACTAGTGCCCCAACAACCCACAAACTCTGATAGCCCCTCTTGCCCCCGCAAGATCCCCTGCTATCCCTCCATCCTGACTTTTTATAGACCGAGTGGCCATTTTTAACTTGATCTAACCTCCCCCTAACCTCCCTGAATGTCTGTATGAACCCTAAGTGCTCCACAGATCAACGGAATGAAATATTTGCCTGTTGGCACATTCAGCAGTACAGGAGCTACATTTTAGCTCGTAGCTGCAACAATCTACATAAAGTTCTGTACCATAACCATTAACAATGTTCACTGTTCATCAACAATCAGAAGATGATCAAACAAGTGCCATTCAAATATTTTTAAATGGTCAAAGAAAGTCAAATATTTGTAACTGATAACCTAGTGTAACAAGCAAAATAAGCAGAAAAGAAGCAGGTAGCTGCAAATGCAGGAGAGATGTGATTTTTTTTGTTTTACAAAGAACAGGTGAGAACTCCTTTCCTGGCACTGTGAACAGTAAGAAAGTATGGAACTGACATGTAGTGACTGTGAGTCACTGATGGCCTATGTATTTGTATATCCAACATCCTCTGACTTACAAGTGTTCAAGAAAGGTGTTAACATCTCTGTGATTAACTTAGAACACATGACTAACGCACCAAAATTTAGAGCTTAATAGCATCCACTTTGTTTTCTTCAAGGGACAATTTCCTGCCCAAAATAACTTGGAAAACATACTAAGATAAGTGAAACAAGTGCTTGCAGGCTGAGTCCCAGGTTGAATGAGGTGCTACCACACCTCGTATAGCTTATTTTAAAAGAATACCCTGTATGTTCCATGACATGGACTGACAACGCTCTGCTAAAACAGAACATTAATTGTACAGGCCTGTTTCCCTCCCACGTTTCTGACAACAAAAAGGTTAAAGTTCGGAAAGAATTTTCCAGAGTGAAGAATATTGTCAGTGAAAATAAAAAATTATGTTAGAAGCAGATGGAGCGAATAATTTCCCAACCTTGCTACATAAACACAGAGTCTAAAGGCTTCAGGCGACTTTTACCCTGGACTCTGTTTTTGTCAGATCAATGACAAGTCACGTTAACAGCGGTGTTTAATTCTATCAATATGTGACCAATTGTGTTAGATTGTTTGGCCATTGATTTCACTTAGTGCTACAGTTGAGCTTTGAAAGGAACTGCTTTCCCCTGCATTACCTCACACAGTGACAAATGCCTAGTGCTGACTTTCTGTCTAGCATGCATAGAAGCCCCAAGAGTCTGCTTACATACTGGAGGACTGCAGGATGATAGAAATCCCTTTTCGAATCATCAGGTCATCACATGCAATTCTATTTAGGTTTTAAAGAGAAAACTCACAACAAAACATTAGCTGAATAGATGCTAAGAAAGATAGCAAGTGGCTGCATAAGCATACGACGACAGCCTACCAGACTGTAGTGGAGTGGAGAAGGAATAAACTGAAAAGCTCATTCTATCTACATCACTGTAAGTGAGCCCCTCTCAGTTTCTGTTCAGTGGTTGAACTAGAAACCTTGCACCAAGCTCTTGATAAAAACCCCACACAAGTGCAGATGTTCTGCACTGCTATGTCCAGCTATAAGATCAGGGCCTAAGTAAGGAATTTAGGATATGGATGGGTAAGCATATGGTGGTTAATGGAAATATTGATGGAAATGTCCAAACTTGATTAATTTACTTACAAAAGTAAACAGGTTGACCAAAATAATGAAAATATTGCACTTTTAAACTGTGTTTTTCAGCCCAAACAGCACAAAAACTAAGGTGGTTTACAATTACATGTGGTGCCATGGAAACAAGCAAGATTCTGGGGTTGTTAGTGGCAACCAGGTGGACAAGCAGTAGACAACAGGATGGTAGAGGAAATTTTGGCTTCAGATCATGGGAGAATCCCCTTTTCTTTTTAAACATCAAAGGCATCCATAATTCTGGATAAGATTCAGCAAAGTTAAGGCTTAAACTCCTTACTGAATAATGTAATGTAAGCTTGCAAGAACAGCAAATGCCCAGAAATTACACATAAACCATAGTACCATCACATTTGCCTGACTGTATCCCACAATAAGTAAGTGGCCGGTACCCCTTGTTAGACCCTCGACAAGGCCTAGGTCTTATCTGAAATAATCCCATCTCTATCTTCCTCTTTGATCACAACATAAAAACTACCATAAGTACATATTTTTATTTAATCTACTTCTGGGAGATTCTTTTCATTGAATGTGAAATAACTCAAATTCCACTGGTAGTTTTCTTTGGTTTTTAAATACCATCAGGATGAAAAATAGAATCAAATTCTCATCTCTTTTCAAAAGCTCGCAGGAAGGACTAAACAGAGACTCAGGGTAGAGAGTACCTATGTTGTGCAGGCATATTAGAAACATACTTCCATGCACACCTATAAAATGATTTTGGCCAGTGAATCTGTACAATTTGCAGGCTCACTGATCACATGCACAGGCTAGGGACAGACATTACAAATAAACTGGTTTAAGCTATCAGAAACTGGTGTAAACCTGTAACAGAACAGATGTTCAGTGCATATAAACCAGTTTGAAAATGTTTGAAACTGGTTTGAGATAAACCTGGTTGAATGTAGTATGGGACTTAATTGATTTGGCTCAAACTGGTTTATTCAATGTCTGTTCCAGACCCCTTGCTGGTTTAAGTTAAAGCAGAGTCTCCCTGCATCCCAGCATGCTCTCTGGGCTGGGTGGGGCTCTCTACCCCACAGCAGGACTGGCCCCTCCCCTCTGCTCCCTGGCTGAACCTTGGCACAGACTTGCAGGCACAGCAGGGTCTGCTGGCTTCCCTGTGCCCCACCTTCCCCCCTCCTCACTACTTGCTACTTAAGCAGAGTAGCCAAAACCAGTTTAAGATAAACCTCCACCCCTCACCACTTCCTTCTCTCTGCCACAGCAGGGACTGTAGCCACCATGTGGTATGCCAGCTAATGCCAAGAGGTATCTGTCTCTCTCCAGTTTCACTGGGGCAGACAGACAGAACAGTGACTGCTTAGGGCTGTTTGGAGGTAATCAATAGGTCAGCCAGTAAGCTGTTTAAGAAGTCTGACGTAATGGAGAGAGGCCATTGTTTCGCTAATTGGGTGATAAAGACTGTTATCACTATCAGCCCCCAGCTGGCTTGCTTGCCTGTCAGTTTGCTGCAGACAATATGATGAAGCAGGGGGGAGATTGAAAAGCTCCGTAACATCAACAGATGCATGCACTGCACACCCCACCCCTCCTCACCTTGCCTCAGAGTGCTAGCCTGGGGCTGGGGGCAAGCAACACTCCTGCCCCTTGAGCAGCCAGCCGGGAAAGCCTGGGAGCTTGCAGGCAGACATCCCTAAATGAGAGAGTCTTGTTGTGGCCTGGCCACGCCCCCTCAGCTCAGCTCCCTGCAGAAGGGAAGGGTGGGCTGCTCTAGCACCCCCAGGCTTCTAGCCTGAGCCACTGCAGGCATGTGCCCGAATTTCCTCAGTCCAAAGAGAATGTCTGTCCGATTACAAACCAGTTCAGCCTAGCCAGGTTAGACTAACCTGCAAAGATTGAATCTGTTCAGGCCCAGGCTTTTTGAATGTCTGTCCCTAGCCACAAACACATTCACATTGTTATTCTGAATGATCATTAGTTACTCCAAAATGTTTTCTTGTACCCATGGTATAGAAGAAGTATGACTCCAGAATTGCTGACCCAAGCATTCCAAACCTCATGAGTCAGTCCCATCTCCTGCATTTTATTTACCTTCTTGTTTCTGAGCATGAGGGCTAGAAATTTACTCTTTTTGTTTTAAATGAAAACTGAGTTTCTCCCATGAACATGTGAACCTGGGAAATGAAGCAAAATTGTGAAATATCACAAGATTTATAATAAAACCTTGGGCTGGCAATATTACAACTCTCACTGCATGGTCCATCTGATGTGTGCAGCACAACTATAATGATTTGGCTACATTTTCAGGCCACAGGTTTAACAACATTTACCTATAAACACCTTGACTGACAATAATGGTAGGGTCAACAGTAACTTAACCAACTGGAAAATTATCTAAGTCATTCAGTGAAAAGCTGTATCTGAACTAAATGCCCCACTTGTTGAACTGGCAAAAGTCAAAGACATCAACTAAGAAGTTACATGTATGCGTATTTCTTTTCAGCATGGGACATAAGTCACTGCATAATCAGGAGAACAGAGATAGACTAATTATTAGTTCAGCTAATTAGTAGCCCGGAGATCAGCAAAAGATATTTTTAAGATAATGGATCTCAGCATAAACTTAAACAGAGTTTTTATTATGGTAAATAAATTGTGTGTGTGTGTGTATATATATCTATATATCTGTGTGTGTATATATCTATATATATCTATAGATCTATAGAGATATACACACATAGATATATAGATCTATAGATATATATACACACACACACAATTTATTTGCCATAATAAAAACTCAGTTTAAGTTTATGCTGAGATCCATTATCTTAAAAATATCTTTTGCTGATCTCCGGGCTACTAATTACCTGAACTAATAATTATACATCTTAATCACTGGTTTATAGTTCTGCATAGGTGGTTTCCTTGATTATCCAACAAACAAACAGTATTTTACATTTGTAGAATAGCGAGTTCTAAAATTTTATATTTATGTAAATCTATTAAATATATTTTATTTAAACAATAACAAAGGATAAATAACATCTGAATTAGGAGCAAGGAAGAAAACCAACATTTTCTGCTATAACTAACCTACTCATAAAAATCAAATGAATACTACAGACGACTATTGGTTGTGATCCATTCTACGAATTAGATAAATATCAAACTTATGAAAAGTGAAGTTTAAGAAGTCATATTAGACTTTATTCTGAACCACTGAAATCTGTGGGAGCTTATTTATTCATTTCAGTTGTACTGGATCAAGCCCAAAGAAAATGCATTAAATTTAAAAAAATGAGCACTTTAAATGTAAAATGAACAATGTGTGTGTGCTCAAGAAGAAGCTTAATCCTAATCACCTATTATCCACTGCATACATACAAATAGTCACAGAGGATATGGACACATTGGGTGGTTACAGTGTGTCGGAGCCGGCTCAATTAATTGAGCCTGCTGGAGTGTGCTAACTAGTGTGCTCCAGTCAGCCTCTGCATCTCGTGTATCAGCATCCCCATGCTTCAAAATGACAGCAGGGAGGTGCTTTAACTAAAGTTCATTCAATGAGTTTCAATAAAGCACCCCCACTGCCATTTTGAAGTGTGGGGACAATGATTCATGAGATACTCCAGGCACTTTAATTAGAGCAGCTCTCAGAGCCCATTTAGACCAGTTTAAATGCAGTTTAAACCTCAAGCCTCCAGGGCTAGGTACAGACATTCAAAAGGCCCAAGGTGGAATACATCTATGTTATGCAGCTTTTTGTAAATGGTGTAGTTTAGATCAGTAGTAAACAGAACACATATTCGCCCTCTGGTGGGGGTGCAAATCTTAGACTGGGTTCTGCATTTTTAAACCAGTCTGTGTGTCCTGAACTTCTGTTCTGTTACAGGTGCAGACCAGTTGCTGATGACTTATACTGGTAAACATGTAATGTCTGTACCTTGCTCAGATGTACACTTGAACAGTTTCAAAACTGAACTGTTTCAAAAGTCTGCCTGGATAATCAAATGTTATTCTCCGTGAACCTGTTCAGTGTTATGTGAGGACCCCAAGCTTTCCACAAATAGTGTCTGATTGGTCCCCCAGGCATCCCACACCTGCTCCTCACCCTGCCACCCAACCCCTGCACAGCAACTGGCTGCTCTAGTATGCAGCCAGAACTGTACTGCCCCAACCTCTATTGCCTGCGCTTGAACACAGTGTACCTGGCTGGACTTTCTGAGGGCAGCTTGCCTCTGCTTTTAAAGAGATGATCATTTTCTTTCCATTGGGGGCAGCTGATCAGGGTTGCATGCATTCCAGGCATATTTGAAGTGGGTGGTGGTAGTGGCAGCGGTGGTGGTGGGGTGGGAGTGCCTGGCTGGCTCCTGTGCGACTAGGGGCTGGGGGTTCTGTAGGGTGGGAGGGTTGCCTAATAATGCCACTGCCACCAATGGAAAAAAGCAGGAGTCCATGTAACCCCTACACATAGGTCTAGGCACTCCCAGTCAAAGTACTGCCACACAGATTGCCATAAAGAGCTGAAATGGGTCTTTACTGACCCCAGTGTTTGTGAGAAGGGGGAGCAGAAAACTGCAGTTGGGCTTTGTTCTCCTTACCACCTACTGGTGGTGTATCAGCAGCAGTGCAATTCCTAAAAGGTGCGGGTTCTACTTGGAAGCCTGAGAAGTGGATGTGCAGACACTTCTGACCTGGGACAATTACGAACCAGTTTCTATCCAACGACATTATTGGAACAGTTCAAGGGTTTTGTCTGTCTGCATACAAAACCTATCCTGTTTCCACATTCAGTGAAGTAGAAGATGAAATTCCTGTTGATTTCAGTAGAACAGGATAGAGTCCTTTAAGTTAAACAAGAAAATGAGCTTCTTAAGGAGGAAGAATGCAAGTGTTCACATCTTGTGTACTGTTTCCAGGAGTAAGAGATGGTTACAGCATTTAATTTGAGGGGGGGGTTTCCACCCCCAAGTTATACTAAGTTTAAGTAGGATGGAGGACAGTGCCCACAGGCCACTCTTAATTAAGATGGTCAGGAGGTGTGCACATATTAAAACAGCACAGTCAGTGGGCTGTTGTGTGTGGTTGCCTAAAGCCTTTAGCCCTTGTGAGACTTTACAGCACTCAGCTTATCAATTTACTTGCAAATGGCTCCCTGAAGTATTAACCCAGGTTAATTATTCGTCAAATATGATTATGCAGTGGTAATGTAAAAAATCGGAAATGCGGGATGGAATTTTTCACTCCAGCGGTTTGGCAATTGTGGCAGCTGGTGGAGTAGCTGGAGTAATTACCAGCCCATTCCAGCTGGTGGATCAGCATTCTGGTTCAGAAAGGGGGGGGAGAAGAAAAAGCAATAAAGCACTAGAGGAGCGGGAATATGAGCCGTGCCAATTGACGTGGGGAAAATTTCACAGCTGCTGGTGGTGATAAATGAGAGACGGTGGCCCTACTTCTAATCAATACATGTAAATGCTACTCATTACAGCTTTTATACACACTTCTCAATTAGCCTTTCCTCCCACTGGTAACAAGGAATGTCATGCTTTCTGGACTGTGAAAGTGGTTCAGCACTAAGTTCACCTGCATCTGTAAGACACAGTAACAATGCTCACTGCTCAGCCTGGCAGCAGGTGGTAGCAGTGAAAGTCTAAATTCCTTCTGTAATGTGAACTAAATGAAATCCCAAGTGTTGTCATTTAATTAAATGTTTTTTAAATACCATTTCCTTTTTCTTGCAGCTAGAACAACCCAACCCAGACATACTGCTTAGTACTTTTCTCCCTTCCCCTCAAATGTATAGTAAAATGGACAGATCTTAAAAAAAAAAGGTGAAATGGTTTGGGTTTTAAATGTTTACCCCTAGCCGTGCTGGTAAAAGAGGTTTAAAAAAGATAGACCTTTAAGATAAAATAAATTGGCCCCTTCTTTTAAAAAAACATCTTAAGCTTTAGAAGAGGAAAATGTTTTCTAGAGTAAAAAAAAATTGCTACACCCATTAGTGCGCTTTTCAAAAGGTTATTTGCTTTTTTTTGTTATTTGAAAGGTGACAGCAAATTGGATGACCTCATGCAACAGCAGTTCCTTCTTCTGTACAGTGATGTTTTTCCCTCTACATTAGTTTGTAAAAGAACTCTTACTGACATTAACAGACAGACTGCAGAACCCTCACGAACATTGGTGGAAAAGGTGATCAAACAAGTGGTCCCACTGGAAACAGCAGCTCTACATGTGAATAACTGCTCACTGGACAGAATAAGGCTGGGGACAGAAGTTACACATAAACTAGTATAAGTGATCAGAAACCATTTCAAGTCTGTAACACAACAGGAGTTCAGTGCACATAAATCACTTTCAAAATGGCCAAAACCCGCTTAAGATAAACCTGGATGGATGTAGTATCAAACTTAACTGACTTAAGTTAAATCAGTTTATTGAACGCCTGTCCCAGATCCCCTCCAGATTCAAGTTAACTCACAGTTCCCCGGCATCCCAGGATGCTTTGCACCTCCCCTGCAAACCCCCCTTCACAGGGTGGGTGGGATAGGCTTGGCCTATGCTGTCTGCTCCAGTCAAGCATAGAGGCATGCTTCAGTGCCCCCCAGCTTCTCGCCTGGGCCACTGCAGGCATGTGACTGCATTTCTGGAATCAAAATGAATGTGTGCTCACTTGCTTATCAGTTCAATCTATGCAGCTTAAACTAACCTGCAAAGATTGAATCGATTCAGCCTTGGGCTTTATTGACTGTCTGTATTTAGCCTAAGAGTCACATATTCTGGTCCTAAATAATGTTGTTTAACCCAAGCCAAACAGCAAAAAAATATTGACATCCCATCTTAAGCTACGCATTTACGTCTTGAGTCTTAAATTTTCTGGCAATTCATATATTTCATGTGTTTCTGTGATAATTCTCAATGTGATATTTCCTAGAAAGAGACAAGTTATTAGATCTAATTTTCCAAAGGGCCTCAAGCTAGTGTTTGGCAATTTTTTTTTTTTTACATGCAAAAACTCAGGCTCAGGAACATAAACTTTATTTCAAGAAAATGCTACACAGTGCCACTTCATGCTATTTGGTGGATTTTTAAAGGCCTGATTGCCAGAGTCAAGTGAATATATAAATAAGTGAGGCTTTCTTTTCCTTTTCAAAGATTTAAAACTTTGTAGTGGTAGCAGCAGCTACTCCAGAATTACTGCATGCCTGCCTTTTTAGAATTCTAGTACAATTTACACTGATGTACAGTAGGGGTGTGCGAAATGGACCTTATTTGATTCGGATTTGGCCCATATCAGGGACAGTGATTTGATTCATTGATTCAGATCACTGTCCCTGATTCGATTTGGCTGAATCCAAATCTGAAGATTCAATGCCGATTCGGAGAATCAGCGATGCGGACATAGACACAGCTTTAAATGTTTTTTCTACATACCTCGAGGTACCAGCTGTGGCTTGTGAATGCTGCGATGGTGAGGTAGATGGAGCGTCCCATAGGAGCATAGGGGGGGCCCCCACCTGCTCAGTGGTGAACCCGGGCATGGACTGGAAATACTGGTCCGCTTCCGGGTTCACCAGGAAGCATGCTGAGTGGCCCCCCATGCCTACTTGGCTTGGTGATTGGCTGCAGGGGGACCCCAGGGGCCCCCCCCAGACCCAGGAGGCACCAGTTGCCGAGCTGGGAGGGTAGGGAGGGGGCTCCCCAGCACACTCTCCAGTGGACCTGGAAGTGGACCAGAAGTGCTTTTGGTCCACTTCTGGGTCTGCTGCCAAGTGCTCTGGGGATCCCCCCCCCCATGCTCCCATGGGATGCTCCATCCACCCTAGTATTGCAGCATTCACGAACCACCTGGTACCTAGAGGTATGCAGAAAAAACATTTAAAGCTGTGTCTATGTCCCGGCTGGCTGCAAACCTGTCCTCCCTGCTGCAAACCCCCTGCCACTCCTGTGGGACACTCCACCATCCCACAAGTCTGAGTTCACTGGCCATGCCTGGTAAGTGCCATAGGTATATAACCAATAGTTTGCAACTGATGCTTAAGGGCATTTTTACATGTGATTCAGGAGGCGTGGGGGGTGCTTTAAGTAGCAAGCCGCACTAATTAAAAGCACCCAAGCGTCACATGCATCAGCATCCCAGCACTGAAAAATGGCATTGAATGAGCTTTAGTTCAAAGTGCCCTGCTACCATTTTTCGATGTGGGGACACTGATACACATGACACTAGAGTCTGCTGGAACACGTTAATTTCTGCACTCCAGCAGACTCAATTAATCGAGTCTGCTTTGACATGCTGGATTTCCAGCACATTGGGGCAGGCTCCCTGAATGTGTATAGGAACCCCCTGATGTTTAAAAGTTGATCCAGAAACATAAGGCATAAAATTCTGTTGCCTTCTTACCTTGCTCACCAGCTCACAATAGACCATTCCTTACCCTTATTCTGCAAATTGATTGCACTGACCTAAACTGGAGCTTTGCATAAAGGCAAATGGAGAATTTGACCTGATGCATGCACACAACTGTGCAAAGGCTAACATGCAGTAGTTTTGAGCCTGTGAAACTTTGCTTCAACCTTGTCCATACACAAACTAGCTCACATACATAGGCACATCAGTGAAGAGTGGCATATTTCAGTTTAGCTTATGCTTTTTACCTGACATGGGCTATGTTGGTGAAGACAAGTTTAAACCAAATGAAACAGTCCACTCATACTTAAATCATGTTTAAAACCCACACCTTTACTTACAGCAGTGTGCCTCCAATTTAATTTAATGTTTAGGTATCCAGCATTTGGAAGCAGGAGGGCAGCTAGAAAAAGGCATGTGGTCAGTTACAGAGACGATATCAAGTGGAACGTCCCATTAAGACAATCCTGTGTTGTTGTTGGCTCCCAAAAATTAGCAAAACCAGACTGCAAAACAAAGCAGGCCCCTTTTCCTTCTATCTTGGATCTGCCCCAGGAAGGAACCCTGAAGTATCACCCAGCCTTCTTTTGGCCAAATGTTTCAATATTGAAAATGCTTTACTTGGTATCGTTGATTTGGTACTTGTGTACAATACAAGGACCTAAATACCAGTCCGATATATGAAAATATGTTTTTATACTTCCGGAACAATATATTTAGCACACTACACAGCCAATAACTTTTGTCCATCTTGCATACAATTTAATGGTGCACTTTACTTGATTTTATTAAGTAACTTCAACATATATATTTCTTACATCTAGTGAACATATGTAAAATTTAGAATCCTACTAGTGTTGCAGATGGCTTAGTTCCATGCAGTTTGACAAACTGCTCTATGCTGATGTGCAAAAAAATGAGTACTGAATACTCAATGAGAGAGATAGCAAATTCAAGAGGTGGTAGAATGCAGCACCTACTGAGCTGCAACCTATGAGTTGCAACAGCATATTTTACCTGTTATATGTATATTTACTGATTATATACTATGTAAAATGCATTGTTAACACTGAAAATATTTCAAATCTTGTCTAATGCAGGTTAGACTTTTCCCCCTGCCACAAATAAGTGTCCTGTCCATAGAGGTTCTGGACTATCTGGGTAACACACCATAGGGGTCACTTTCTGTAATGCCCTAAGAAGCTGTGAGATTAGCTGTTTTTCTGGGTATTACTCCCTGCCTGTCATAAGCATAGTGTGTTGTCAGTGAGAAGCATTGCTGTTGGCCTCTGCAAGCCAACTTGTGCAACACTGAGCCTGTCAATCATATTATTCCAACCCGTCCACTCCCTGTACCTAGGGCTTACACCTTTCTGATCTTGCACTTTAAAAAAAAAAGCCTAGCTTCTCTTGCTACCTTTACAACCAACTGTGCTACATGACTCCGCACATTTTACAGCTTTTGAATGAACACCTCGCAAGTTTTGGCCGAGGCAGTCTCAATGTAACACCACTGCACAATTTCTGATGATGTTCCCAATATCTGGCGATACTTATTCTGTACACTAATCAAAGCCATTCATGGCAATTAGGCTAAAAGCAAAGCTCATAAACAATGTTAAATAAAGCTGGGGAAAAAAGTCCAAGTGACCAGTTTGTCTGCCTTTTCCCAGTGATGCTGACTTAGACACTGAGGAGGCCTAAACCTATTAGGTTTTTCACCGCTTCAACTCAGCCTTATACTTAAGTTCACTCGGTTTCTAAGGGCATTAGCCCATTTTTCCATTGCTAAGCAATCACAGAATATCCCTTACCTATGTTCAGAATACTTCAGCAACATACAATACATTTCTCTACTATGTCATTTCTGTAGTCATTACTCTATGATGCTTTGGAGCATGCGCTGGACAGAATACTTGTAGCTTCCATATTGTTCAAAGGGAATGGAGAGAGCACTGGGCACCTTTAGAAATTACTCTATGGTACACCACAGTGCCTGTGGTAACTATGTGCTTTTGTCCCAAACTTTGATAATAGTGAAATCCCAGACCTCAGTAAAGGGAGGGTGAAGGTAGGCTTATATGCCCTGATCTCACAAGAGCACAACTTAGAACAGTCTTAGGGCTACATTACACTGCAGTAGCTCTCCTAAACTGTATGGTGGTTTATCAACACCAGTAACAGCAATTGTGCCAGCGGACAACTGCCAAACCACAGCAAATATCAACCAAAACTCCTCTTTTTTCCCCTTAAACAACAAGAATTTTTACTACAGCATAACTAGGTTTCCCTTCATCAGGAGGATTCACAGGCAAGTTGGGGGTCCAAGTGGACCAGAGCAGTACAAAAGGTTTATCTGAAGGCTAACTGCCCAAGCCCATATTTCTTTTTCCTCCATCTGTGCCTCTAATCAAGCATTATTAAAAGGAAAAGACATTATAGAAAATTATGAAAAAGGACAGCGCTGCTGCCAATTTAACTATGCTTCTCTTATGTGGACATATTGCATATATACAAACACTGCATAGGGTTAAATAAGGCTCTGGTATTCATTTTTGTTTCCCTGAAATAGGGCAGACTGCAACTCCTGATTTTAATATAAACTGAAAAACACACCTAATGCAGAAAAGTTATTCTAGTTTTTGTTGTCATTGCTTGACAGACATAAGTATGATATTCTATCAGCTTGCGTGTGCCTTAGAGAATCTGTGAATTCTCTCTTTCATTTTCCAATTATTTTCTTGAATTCTCCTCTCGTCCTGACATACCCTAAATTTCCTGGAAAGCTTTCTTTGTTATGTGCTGCCTCTGCTTTATGTGCTGACACTGGACCTTCACCAAGCAAATAAAACCTTGAGTTTTCCCAAGTTATTCTGAAGTATGGATGGTAATTGTTTCGCCCCAAGATAAGTTTAAATATACCTTCTATTTTCCCCAGGTATCTAAGATGCTGCATTTCTTTTGCCTGCAACCACATTATTTTATAAGTTATCCAAAGGCAGAACTGTAGCCCACATGAACACAGATCATGGGTAAATAGCACATATGAAGACATGGTACATACTGTCTTGTGCAAAAGCTGTTAATGAGCTGCACTGAAATGGTAGCTGTCACTTTGCATTGGATCAGAGCAATCTGTACAATGTAAGGAAATTAAAAGCTCCCAGTGGCAGCGGATCCTGTTTCAGTCATTAGCTGCGAGGGAGTGACAGAGACCATTCAGAGGACCAGACCCCTGTGAGGTTCTTTGGTCCTCAGGGGATTCACCACTAATGCTGTTTTATGCCCCACTTCTTTATGATGCAGAGTGAGCACAAATGAATTGTTGTATTTATTTATTTATTTTGCTGCAGCTAACATTGCAAGGGAAACAAAAAACCAGCAAAGAAACCTAGATGCATTAAACTGACAGTCAAGATGGCCCAACACAACCCATTCAGTGAATGTATATAGAGTATCTATATGCGTGTGTGACTGATACATTATAATACAATGAATATCAAATGTATACCACTTCATCCTTTCACATTCTCCTTTGAAGCAGGGCCACTGAGAATGAATTAGAAAAGCAAAAATCTCCATTAAGTCTTAGTTCAGTATCAGAAATATGGGGGGGAATACACAGACAGAGGGATTTTAACAGAAAGTCTAAGAATATTTGCTTCAATCTTTGAGTTTCAAAAGAGAGCGAATCAGGCAGAAGGACAGAAGGTTACAGATTAGTCCTGGTCATTGCTCAAAGAGTGTGGGTTATAAATAATAAAGGAGAAAAGGGTGAAGGACACTAAAATATAACTTGGAGCCCACAATGACATAATCAAAGCAATGAATCTAATTTCAGCTTAAAAATACCAAGCAACTTTAAATTCTATCTCTGTATGTGTCAATCCCTTCTGAAATAGAGGATTTGATCCACACACACACACACACACACGCGCGCACACTATACATACATATTTTAAAAGTTCTTCGGCAAACAGCATGTTGAAACCACAATGCCATGTTTCTGGTATACAATAGATAAGAGGGGAAAGTATATTTTTAGGAAGAGCCGCACTAGAGAACTGTATTGTAAACTGGACAAAAAATGGGTCCAGTCCCACAAGCCTGTCGCACTGAGCCTTCTCCCTTCACTACAAGCTACCACTGTTGAACACTTAGGCTAGGAACAGACATTCCAAAAGCCTGAGCCTGAATTGATTCAGTCTTTGCAGGTTAGTCTAACCTGCAGAGGGTGAGCCAGTTTGCAAGTGGATAGACGTTAGGCACATGCCTGCAGTGGCTCAAGACAGAAGCCCAGGGGTGCTAGAGCAGCCCTCCCTTCCACAGAGAAGTTGAGCTGAGGAAGTGGGGCATGGCCAGGCCCTGGCAGGCCCACCCCAGCGGCTCCCTGACCCCCGGGAGCAATCCAGGCACACAGGGCTGCCTGGCCCAGAGCAGAACTCTTCTTCCTCCTCCCCCACCACTGGGGGGGCTGGGAAGGGGGCCTGTTTGGTGCTGGGAGGGCCTCTTCTCCCTCCTTCTCCCTCCCTGTGGTGAGGCTATCTGGCTCCAGAGGGGGACTCTTCCCCCACTCTGCCCCACCAGGACAGGGCAGGCTCTGTTTCATGCTGGGGGGGAACTGTTCCCCCTCCTCCGCCTCCCCCAGAGCGCGGAGCATGGGAGCACAGAGCTCAGCTGGGCAGGGTGTGAGTCTATGGGGTGTGAGGGAGGTGGGGGTGTAGGGACCCCCACACACTCCCCCCATGGCGTGCAGCCCCTGCTGCCCAGCAGCACCAGCAGGCGGGGAGGTCCGGGTTCTCATGCCCAGCACTGGCATGGCTCCAGCCAGCACTGTGCAGGGTGAGGGAGCAGAGCCTACCTTATCCCCACGGCTCTGGCCCCTGAGCCTGAGCCTACAGCTCCAGCCCCCACAGTGGGGGAAGCCCTGTCCTGGAGTCAGCTGCTTCCCCCAGTCCTTGCTGTGCAGGGCTTCACACACTGCTGGGAGTGGAGGGAGCCTCACCACCTGCTTCCCCACAGAGTCCAGCACAGGGCTTCCCCACTGCGAGTGCGGAGCTGCAGGCACAGTACAGAGCCGCAAGGATAGAAGCAGCTGGGCAGGCTGCATGGGGCAGCACTCCTTGCCCTTAGTGCAGTGCTGGCTGCCTCTATTGCAGCTCTTCTGGTGTGGTTCAGTACCTGCTGAGGTGTAGCAGCTTTAAGCCCATTTTATGGAAATGGGAGTCTACTCCCTTGCTTGCTCTGAGGGCCTTATGGCTAAGGGCAAGCAAAACTTGGGGGCATCCGAACCCGAAGCCTCTGGGCTTGGGACTGCAAGTAGGATGCCCACCAAAGGATTTGGAACCATCTGAAGCCCCTGGTACGGGTGGAGGATGTAGGGCCACTTACAGTTCTGGACTCTTGGATTTGGAATTCGTTTTGGCTAATTTGGCCTCAGATACAAATTATTTAAAAAAGGGCTGGCTGCCTCTATTGCAGCTCCGTACCATACCTGCAGCTCCACCTTCACATGGGGAAGCCCTGTGCTGGACTCTGCAGGGAAGAGTGGGGCATTCGGTGGGGCATTTCAGTGGGGCATTTCAGTGGGGCATTCGGACAGGTAGCGAGGGCACTAAGCATCTCCCAGGGAGCAAGTCACACCTTGTAGATTCTGACTCCATGATTAGCTTTGAACCAGGTCTACCAGGAACAGTTTGAAGCAATGGCATTATATCAGTGTTACACCAATGTTGAGTCACGCCAATGTTAAACAGATACAGGCAAGACCAGAAGCACTCAAACAACATTTTTAAATTGTAAAGGGGCTTGGGGCTAATTATCATCCTAGACTGCTGGCTCAGCGGCCTCTAGCCATGCCCACTATCTATTGCTGTAATGGAAAATCTCCCACTGACTTCAGCAGTAGCAGAATTAGATCTTTTGTTTGCATAAAGTATATATTTACATAAATAAGACCACTAAACACAGGAGACAAAATTTGCAGACAATCCTGTGGCTTTGTAGTTCCCCACCCCTCCATCCCACATTTTTCATGAAAATAAACAACTTCATGTGCTCTTGCTGCTTTTTCCCACCATGCACCCTAAGTGCAGACACAGACACACAACAACAAAATAATTTTGTGGAAAGATCTTTAAGATTATAAAGTCAAGCACTTAAGAGCTTGGAGATGCCAGAGTTAAGGTTGTATGGCATTAATCTGGCATTTCCTAAGTATGGGGTGAACAGTTTTTCTATCTTAATGATGTTTTAAGGCAGTAGCTTTCTGCATGCAATTAAGAAAATTGAAAAACCTGCAATTTCATCATAAGAAACCGTATCAGTTCTGACACAGGTACTCAGGATGACTGGGATGCTTGGATTCATCTATGCTTAGAGCAGATAGCTACCACTTGAGTTAACGTAGTAATACGTAGCACTAAAAGACTCTTATTCTGTCTGTGGGGTAGACTCAGGAACCTCAGGTTCCAGATTCTGGAGGAGAATGTTTTCTGATGTTTTCAATGTTCTGTTTTTTCTACATTTATGGGTGCTGACAGACATGGGGGAAAAAAACCTGAAAAAAATGTGCTTTACTGGAAGCAGTAGTGCGTTACTTCAACCCAGCTCTGCAGTGCTTGTATAGATCGGGCACTTCAGGGAGGCTTTTTGGCACTTTTATCTAATAGCTGATTGAATCAATCAATCAATCAGCTATTAGATAAAACTACCAAAAAAACCTCACTAAAGCACCTGATCTATACAGACGTTGGCAAAGCCAGGTCCAACTAACGTGATGCGTCTTCTGGACATGTGCTGGGCTCGGCATGGGAAGTAAAGTGCTGTTTGTTTGTTTTTTCCCCCCATGTCTGCAAACAGTCTATTTGCCTTGCTCCTATATCTTCTCAGCCTGTCCCTGTACTTTTCTGACTTCCCCCTGTCTCTTTCAGTCCCATGTTACACACCCCAGCATGTCTGTGTGTCTTCTTCTACCTCTCTGTCTTTCCTTTACTCTTCCTCCCTTTGCATTTCAGGGAGGCTGCTTTCTTCTCAACACAGGAAAAATTGAAGCTCCTGGAAACTAGGAGGAATTGCAGAAAAAAAGTCCCCCTCAGCCCAGGTTGCAGCATACATAGCGCAGACCAGTAGTTCTCAACTTTTTTAGCCTCAAGGTACCCCTCATTAGACTCAAAGCACCCTTCATAAAATGCCTGCTATGAGTTTTCACTAGTGTTTTGACTACAGAAAAATAATAGAGCAATTCTTCTGTTGCAAAGAACTCAGAAAACCACATCAGGTCAGAATGTTTTTATGGATTGCTATTTGACATCTTGAAGTTTGTCTTGTGAGGCATGTTTGCACACCTAACAGTGCTAACATTGCATGGCACCCTGCAGCACCCTTGAAAGAATCTCAAGGCATCCCAGGGTGTAGACAATCATCAGAGGATTGTGCTACCATCCAACTTAAATTAAGCATGTGCAAAAGATTTTTCAGAAACTTATAACTGGACCAAAGTTAGCTACATTTTAACAGAAATAGCAAAGGCAATTTTCTGCCACTGGTGTGACACCAGTATACCAAAAATTATTTCCTATAGATGTCGGTGCTAGAGTGAATGACTTTTTAAAAAACTAATGTTTGCACAACAATATACCACCCCCCAAAAAATTCTTGTTCAGCCTGAAGAAGTCATACGGCATTAAAAAATTATTCCAAATACTTAATGTTTGGTAAAGCTTCAAGCTTCTGAAAACATTGTCTTACAATGGAAAGTATTATATTCTGTACAGGTAACCCTGCCATCTCTTCCCATAGTGAAACCTCACCCTAAGGTGACTCATTGCCTAGGATTGGCTACTCAAATCAACTACATATGTAACACGTTTGTCAAAAATTATTATACTGCTATCTCCTGCCTTCCACGTGTGTAGTTTATTTGCATTCCGCAGATGTTAATTAATCTAAATCTGTTCATATATATTTACAAAATCCAGAACAAAAAAGTTGCAGAATTTCTTCCTCTCTTCTCTCTGACAAATGTGAAATTGTACAAATGTCAGTACATGTAGCTGTAAATAAAATAAAGGTAAAAAAACTCTCAATAAAGGTCAGGAAAGCTGAAATTCTCCCTCCTAGATATAATACAGTATATAAAGTTATTACCAGGCCTTCCAGGCCTTGTACAGCTCTGCCCCTACCTACATCTCATCACTAGCTGCTCATGACCTATTGTGCCAACTCAACTTACCTTTTTGCTGTCTGTCTAAGGTACTTGTATGGTCCCTATTAGCATAGTGTTGGAGCACCTCACAATCTTGAATGTAGACTCCTTACAATACCCTTTTGGGATGGGGAAGTGATATTATCTCTATTTTACAGAACAAACTGATGTACAGAAGGCTGAACGCAAATTTTTGTAAATTTATTTAGGCTCGAGGACTAATCCGCAGGAAGCAAAGTTCATTTAATTTTTTAATAAAGATAGACCATGGACATAGGGGTTTAAACACACTCTAAATTTATGTGCCTTGACTCCATATTGTTAATTTTTTTTTGCCTTAAACTTTCCCAAGCATCCTCATCTCATTTTTTAAAGTGACTTACACAGACAGGAAGCATTGACTTTCATACTCCTGAAGGGCAGGTTTCTAAAATGATTTAGGTGCCTAACTACCACTGTGTTAGGTGCTTAAATACTTATAATAATCTGGTTCTATGTGACTTTTGAAAATGAGATTTAGGCTCCTTAGTCCTTTGGGACTCACAATGCTGACTAGAGTTATGTCTATATTTGAAAACAACAACAATCAAACCTATGGTCCTAATACACCTGCCCAAAGAAATCGAATACACCTTCCTCAGAGAGGAAATCTTGGATGGAGCAGTGACTTGAATCAAAGTCTCTAGAGTGGAAAGGGAATGCCCAAAGCATTGGATCTTCTTTACTCTCTTTTGCACTTTCTTCTTCTGGACCATCCTTCCACTCATGGGGGCTACTCATTCACAGTCCACTTTCAAAAACCACCCCTCAAACAACTCACTTCTGGTTGGCTGGTCTAACCTGCCTGTATTCCATATTTCAGTGAAATGATTGATTTGTTTATTCATATGTGAATAGAGGACCACGATTCTAAATGCACATCCCAATATCAGCACCACGTACAGTACACAGTGTCACAACCCAAAGTTGTGGATTTTTTAATTGTGTGTGCTTCGGCACCGCTAAATTATGTTCCCGCTGAATTGGAGCTCTTTTGCACGACGAAGTGTTCTGTTGTTAGGGAGAACCCGCATGCAGAAAAGTGTTTCCCGCCGTTCTGTAGCCTTCTTTGCATTGTGCATGACTTTTGCATTTAGTGATGCACGCTGCAAAGGAGTTTTCCCGCCATTTGTATTGAGATTTGAGCCACGTTATTGGCCAGTCTTCATTTAGGCACACGTGGCGGCTAGCTATTGGCTTGCTAGCCGTACAAAAGGCTTGGGTGGTTTCTGCCCAAGTTGGAGAGAAAGACGGAGAGAGATGGAGAGACGGATCTCAAAGCGCTGTGGGTCCTTTCGAACCCAGCGCGTCTTTCTTAAGAAGGCGATAGAGGCTCCAATTGCCGAACCCCCGGAGCCTAGCAAACTCCGGGGCACCACTTACCGACGGCCTCTAGCCTCTCCCCGTCACTGATCACAGCCCAGATGAATCCCTACCCTAGAACCCAGTTATCGACACCACGGAGTCTGAACCACTCCGAGGATCCTGGGAACCAAGTTTTAGAGTCCTCCAATGAGGAAGGAAGCGGAGCTGTACCTGGGAAACTGTCCAGCCTGCACCGCGACCATCTCCGGTGTAAGTAAATAATCTTTTCAATCAACCATTACGCCTCCGTGACTGCTTCTAGCTCAAGCGTCCTGCTCCACCCCGCGACTTTTCTCCGGCCCCGCGTGCCCGGGCTGCCGGCCACAGCTCGCGTGCACACAGACGTGCCCGGTGAGGACGGGACCGGGAGCCGGCCTGCACACACAGGTGCACAGCTATATATATAGCATGGTAGCTATATTTAAAACCTTTCCTCTTTTACCTTAGAAACTGTATCCAGAGCATTCCCTATATTCAACGTTCAATGAGCTCCATGAACACTTGATCTAAATTTTATCACAGGAGGCCTAGAATCTGTAGGCCTCTGGAAAAGTAGAGTAGAAATGTTGTGGCAGTTCAAACCAATTTCTTAAATTTAGCTTTCTATTATTCATCTATCTAAGTAAATATAGTAAACAGAGTATTGCTTGTTTCATTTAAACTATATTTAAATAATATTATGCTGTGCCGATATTTTTCATGTTGCATTGCAGCATTTTGCATCATAAGAATTGTCAAATGAAATCTTAGGTTTTGGTCTTTCAGCATGGCACAAGTGGGCCACTATGATGGGCAGAGAGGTTAGGGATTGAGGAGGTAAATACACTAGCTGGTTGCTTCTATAACAACTATTTTCAGTAGTTAAAATGTCACTATGTTTCAGAATTAGCACTTTCTTGAGATGAATAAGAAAACCCATCTCTCCCTTAAAGCTATCAGGTAAGTCAAGGGTGTTAAACTCATCTGACTCCTCAGGTCTGACCCCTCCCCCTCAGAGTAGTATAGGCTGGGTCCACAGGCTGGATGAATGGTGTGGTGACAGCCCCATGGCCCTCCCAATGCCAGATCCAGTGCTTACTGGCTGATCCAGGACTGTGCTGCATGTGGCACCTATGCAGGCTGCATCCTGCATGCTGCACCAGCTGGTTTTGGACCTGCACTGCACACAGCACCCACCCCAGACCTTTCAGAGTGGGCACTTTGTGTAGCCTGGGTCCCAAGCTGGCTGGGGTGAGTACTGTGTACAACGTGCGATCTGGGCCTTGTGTGTGGGGCTGGTTCGAGATGAGCTGTACAGCGTAAGTCAACTCTGGACTCAAAGGTAGCACTAGAAACCAGATGATGGGACTCCATGGGCCATATCTTTGAAATGCCTGGGTTAGGCTGAGTTGCAGACATAATTTCCTGAAAATTCAAGGTTTGCCTTCATTAGAAAAAGAGGTGACTAACAGGACCCAGTTGAGACTAGCGAAGACAAGACAAGTGAAGACAAGGTAGCTGTAATCTTAAAACGATTAGCAAATCAAGAAAACCCAGGAGTCAATCATAAATGTTTATTGTTACCTGTGAACATATAAAAACTACACACTTGCCTGTTTACACTGGGATTTTACCACACAGGTTACAATGTGTAACCTGACATGGTAAAAAAAGTACATTTTTTATTCCAAGTGTAAATGGACCCTTACTGTCCTTACCCTGACAGTCACAATTCCCTTACAGTTTTAACACCTGACATTCTTCATTTCACATCCTAAATTACTGGGTAACATAGCCCAACAGGTTAGTAAGCATAAGCTGTTTCAGGTGCTGATGAACCCATCTCATTGTATGGTTTGTACATCCATTCATTAGATTTGTAAAGCACTCTAAGATCCATCATTAGATTTGTAAAGCATTCCTTTGGGATAAAAAAAAATTCTACACACAGAAGATATGACTGAAGAATGACTGAAGAGATAAACATTTTCCATTTCCACAAGAGGAAGTGCTAAATTAAGAGCTTGTTTGACTGATGTACAGTTGGCAAATTCTGAGGTAAAACATTCAGTTGACAAAGTCCTGAATTAATTGAAAAAAAAATAAAACAAAATAACAAATAAACAAATAACAAATAAAACAAAAGGAACTGACTCAACACAAACAGCTTTGTCTAAAGTTAATGCATCGAGAACACTGACTTACAAACAGAAATAAAGGTGCCTTTCCACTCTGACAATATGGAAACCCACCTTACCACTACAAGGTGTAAATGAAATAACTCCTTTATCCCCTACAAAAGTTCACATTATCCTCAGTCTGTGGGCATGCTTTCTGCCTGAAATATGCTGTTTACTCGGATAAACAGCATGCCGCTTCTGGTTTATTTTCTTTAAGAAACATGAAATACTAATACAGTGTGTTGTGTGTAAAGGGGAAGGAGGTTCCATTAGAATAATCTCTCCCTAAAGAGGCTTTAAGAGTAACCCATCCACTGACCCATGAAGGGTAAATGCTAAATTCTAACAGTCAAATATTCATCCTAACCCTTTGAAAAAGATGGATGATCCCTGGCTCCTCTTTAAATTACTATGAGATGGATAAGTAGGTACTATCATCTGCAAGGTGATCATCATCACTAGAACCATCATCTCCCAGCAGTTAAAGATGACTGAATTCTGACAAAGGAGGTTTGTTTACATAGCTATAACATATTTGCTCCCTGTATATATTTTACAATATCATATATGAGTGGAGGTAAATTTCATATGTAGAAAGTTGCGCAGAGCCTTAAATAACCATCTGACGTTTTAGAAAGCAAAACACATTAATATTTAGTTTATAACATGCCATAACTTTACATTTGAATCTGGAAGAAGTTTGCTAAAACTGTAAATATATACACAATACATGTTAAAACTGTTTGAAATACTGGTAATAGAAAACAATATTAAATGTTAAATTGAGAAAGCAACCATAGATCCATATGTAGCTAACAGCTTGATTCTGACAAGGGCTGAGTACTAAGCAGAGAAGCATGTAGGAATTCTGGTCCTGATATCTCCATGATACCATGAGTCTTCAAAATGCCATAGATTTCAGCCAAACTTGATGGACCTCTGAGTCTGAACCTTACAAGATTGAGACATTACTGAATAATGATGCAACCGAGCTGATCTACACATAGGTTCTCCTCCACTCCTAGCCGCAAATACTAAGTGGTTCTTCAGTAGGGAACATAAGGAATCTTAAGTCTAAAATTTCTCAATCCTGGTTCCACCTCTGCCATCACTGGCCTGACTTAAGCCATAGATGACATGCTATAAGTGCACAGTCCATTAATATAAATGGAGAGACTGCCACTGGCTTTTCTGAATGTTGGGCCACTGACACACCTTAAAAAGAATGTGCAATGGGATCTGATGCACGGTCCCAACAATCACATCTCCTGCCATGCCACACATGAACAGCAGGAGGCATGATTGTGGGACTGGGCATCAGATCCCAACACACCATATTGCACCTCCTGTACTGGCAATCTTTATTTCTGTGACTGGGAGCCTCCTTAGTTGATGGGGGTTCCCAGACCGGGGAAGCACATGGTGCCCTCTGAACATTGCTCCCAAGTGTGGGGGTGCACCGTGTGCTCCCATGACTGGGAGCTCTGTCAGTGATCAGAGTTCTCAGCCCTTAGGGCAACATCCTGTGCTATTGCAGCTGGTAGCTCCGGTGGCTGCTCAGTAGGGCTGTGCAAAATACCATCATTTCATTTCAATGTCCATTTCGCCATTTCAAAGGGATAGTGTTTTGTTTTGTTAGTTCATTTTGTTTCAAAGCACTGTCCTGTTTCATTTCGTTGAAACTGTTTTGATGCATTTTGCCCATAGGCTATAATAGGGAATCATGAAAATGACTAAAACGTTGTCATTTCTTGCCCAATTTGGAAGAAAATTGAAGGGATGGTAGTCCCTTCTGAGGGTATGAATCTTGCCATGCTTCAAGGAGATAGGTGCAGAGGTTTCTCAGAAACTGCACCTCAAACTTCAAAAAACCAAACTCCTGACACTTGCTGGCTGTGGCAGTTTCCTGTCATCTGGTGCACAGATCTGGGGGCCCGCACCCCTAGGAGGGCTGTGGGGCTGTGACAGACTCTTCCCAGGGGTGAAGGCCCCCGGATATGTGCTGGATGACAGGAGGCTGCTGCTGCCACCTGGGACCAGTGCTGCAGCCCACACCCAGAGCTGGGTAAGACTGATGCTGCCCCTGGCCCCAGGCAGCAGCGACAGCCTCCTGTAATCCAGTGCACAGATCCAGGGGCCCACACCCCTGGTAGGGCTGTGGGGATGTGCCAGACTCCTCCCAGGGGTGCAGCCCCAGATCTGTGTTGAATGACAGGCAGCTGCCGTTGCCACCTGGGACCAGCGCTGGGTGCACCCCATGCCCTATGCTGGGGAAGACTGATGATGCAGAGCTGCTTGGAGTGCAGCCCGGTGGTGGGAGGTGGGGAGAGCCAGGGCTGCCCTCTATGGGGCTGTGGAGCCACTCAGGGCACAGCCCAGTGGTGGGAGGCAGGGAGAGCCAGGGCTGTACTCCGACCAGCTCTGCCAGCCCCACAGAGCTCAGCCCAGTAGCAGGAGGAGGGGAGAGCCAGGAATGCACTTCACCTCTCACCGCCAGGCTGAGCTCTATGGGGCTGTGGAGCTGCTCAGAGCACAGCTCTGGCTCTCCCCTGCCTCCTGCCACTGGGCTGCTCCAAAACTAAATGTTTTGAAACTTTTGAAACGCTTTGAGTGCCCTCATTTCATTGTGAAGCTGTTTTGAAGCTTTTTGTTTTGTTTCAATTTTGCTGTTTCAACCTTGAAACATGTCAAAACAGCTCTGAAATGAAACACACAGTGAAATTTTGCATCACCCTACTGCTCAGGGCTCCCAGCTGGGGGAGTTCACTACATCTCCCAGCTGGGACTTTCAATCAGCTCATCAGTGCTCCCAGCTTCCAAAGCATGTGTTCCCAGTTTGTTCTGGAAGCTGGAAGCACTGGCCATGTGTTCAATTAAAGGCATGATAGGAACCAGTGACAAACTTATTACATATATTTTGTTGGTTTTATCATGGCCTTAACTGAATCAATGTATGGCTAGGTCACTGCTCAAGATGTGATTAACAAGTTAATCATGTTTTAAGTGTAACGTGTGTCAGGGGCCTTAGATGCGATTCACAGCACATCACCAGTATCATTTAGTTAGACCTCACAATGGTAAGTCAATATCTGTTTAGGGTCTGGTCCTGTTCCAATTTAAGTAAATGGAAACATTTCCCATTTACTTCAATGCTATAAAATTGGGCTTTAAGTGACTGACTTATAATCACACAGTAAGTGTCAGAAGAGGATGAAAACTCATGCTGAGCTTGTGCCTAGTCCCAGCACACATCGTAAGTACCAAACATACTAATGGCACTGTACAAATAAATAAATAAATAAATTCACCAAATTACAGCGTCCCCCAGATATATTACTTAACGTCTCTAGTCCTGTCTATGTTGGGGAACTTTTGCTAGATTTTCCAAAGTTTCTAACACTGGTTCAGCTCCAATTTAGCTAAATTGGAAGCCCTGATGTTGACAGGTCACTAGCAACTTTAACACAATATTGATCAGACCTGTACTGAGCAGAGTTGCTTGTGGAATTTCTTAAAATGCTAGCAGCAGCGTTCCCTTGAGGGTTCCCAACACAGGGCCATTTCTGTCACCTTATTCATGCTGAACAATGCCTAACTATAGCTCAGGTAAACTTTCCCTATACGTGCTTTCCCCTCATAGCCAATCAGTAGGACTGATCACTTAGATTTAGACATATGTGAAGAATCTTGAGGAATCAAGGCTTTTGCAATTAATTGTCTTAACATCCATGTGATTTCATGTAAAATACCATATGGTGAGTAAGGGTAAACACATGAACACCGCGTGCCCCCAGAGGCTGGGGGAGCACGGCGAGCTCCGACAGGTGGCAGCAGTGCTGTCGGCGGCAGGAGCGTGGTGGTGGCAAGTGCGGCCATGGTACTGTCAGCAGTGGGGGACAGGTGGCGAGCCCTGACTGGTAGTTGGCGACAACCTGCAGATGCCACCAGGAACAGTGGCAGCAGCCAGTGGTGATCGCAGACCGCCCGCAGGTGCCGCTGGCATTGTCGGTAGCGAGGGGGAGCCAGGTGGCAAGTGGCAACCGCCTGCAGGCACCACCAGCAGTGTTGGCAGTGCCTTTTCACAGGGGATGCACCGCCACACTCAGGGGGTGCATGTGCACTTGCTATGTGTCACCAATGGGTAACACAATCTGGCCAATTAAAATCAGTGGAGCTGAACAGAAGTAAGCTACCACGGAAATGCCCTGCCCAATTGTTCTCAAGGTAGACAAAGCCTTATTCTATGTGTTTCCATCTATGAAGCAGGAAACCATATTATCATGTGTTTAGGCTTAATAAGTATTTTTAAAGTATTTTAAAACCAGGGATAGGTATTGCTACAGAAAAGAAAAGAATCAAAACATCAGACATTATTTTGTAATAAGGACACATCAAAATTTAAGTTGACTCAGGGTGAAAGTGGCAACAAATAAGGATAATTAGATGTTTAAAAATATGGTAAGCAGCTTTAAAATAAAAAATTATAATAATATACCTAAAGATTATATTTTATAGCCTAAAAGGTAGTTAAGGTTGAAATTTCAACTTTAGTTCTACTTTTTTACCTATCATCTCCTTCAGAGTACTTGATTTCAACCTTTATCCTATATAAAACTAGCTTTTTACATCAGAAACAGAGCATGGTATGTGCTTCACTCTTATCATCTCATTTTGTTCTTTCTTCCATATGACCCTTGGGTGTATGGGTTATAATAATTCTGTTGCAACTCCTATTACAGTTAGTGCAGCTGTGGGAATCTAACAGCTAACATCTATGATATCAATAGCTACTACATTCTTAATCAGGGACAAGTTAAAGGAAGTAACTGGCTGAGTAGATTAGAAGGTGTAACCATCTCCCTCTTAATAAAAATAACATAACTTTTTCATCTCATCCCAAATACTCTAAGGGGCTAAGAAAACAAACACTAGGAAGAGAACACACACTTAAAATATAAGTATTGTAGTTTGAAGCTTAAAGTTGACATGTGCTCAAAGATCAAGTTTAACTTTGTTCCAGAAAAACTTAAGGGTTTCTCTTTTTCATTTGTTTATATTGCCCAATTGTTCCAGTTCAATAACATTCACTGATCAATTAGACTACAGATCAGAAAATCTTTTTTATTTGATTAAAATAGCTGATGCTTCACAGGTACTAAGTGGGAAACAACTCCAGAAGATGTCTCATTGCTTTAGTTTACATTTCCCACAGTACACCGGCTCACCAGGTCTATAATGTATTTTTCACTCTCTAGTGTTTGCTCAAAGACTCTCAAACACAACATAAATTCCTCTGTCAAACCACACAATTATTTTTACTAATCCATTGAGAATGGCAGAAGCTGAAACATTTGAACTGAGTCAGCCTTGTACAATAACCTAACAGTTCATTCAAGCAGGGGCAGGAAGTGTTATGTAAATTTCAACTAACGTCTTTTTTTATGCATGAGTACATCATGTTAATATTCCTCAGGCATAAAATTCATTCCTTTGACAGTCACTACCAGCTCACCATAGCTAGATATCATTGGAGCTGTATCAACTCTAAGCCTTACAAATGGAACATGTTTTCCTAACAACTTTAGTTAAAAAGGCAATAATCCTAAAGGAGAGTTGGCTTTAACTCACAACAAAAAATGATCAAAAGCAATGCTGTAATGTCCCACAACAACTTCCACACACGCAGCTTCCTGGGGAGCTATTCTTGCATTTAACTATATATTGAAGATTTTCTTTCAAGACTGATAGGAAAACTCTTCCAAGAGAAATTCAAGAAAATGTCTATTTAACTCAAAATTCTCTCATGCTGAAATGTGTAAATACCATCCTAGTTTGTTTGCAAGGATCCATGTCCTCACTAGCAATTGCATATACAGTATTTTCTTAAGTTTGTAACATTTCATTACAAAAAGTAATTAAAAGATGTGCTGTTAATTTCACAAACAAGGAAATCCTTATTCAAATCTCTGACTGTTCTGTATTATCACAGGGCTCTAACAAGCACAGTGTAACAGTAGCTTTCAGAGATGCACAGGCCATGGAGGGGAGGCTTTAGATATTGAATTCACAGCAGGCTAATCGATCCAGAAGAAAGCTTTTCCTGCTGAGTAAGGCTGAGGGGAAAAAAAGAAAAACACTCCACACCCTTGGGAATTGCATAGCTTTCTGGCAAAGAGGGAATGCTCCTATTCTTGGTTGCATATCTTCCCGAGCCCCTAAACTTGGGCCAAACAGACAGTGGAAATGACTATGTCCCCAGGTTAGAACTATTTCCGTGTGCACTAAGTAGAGATGACCCTTCAATCCAGGGGCTTCCTGGTTTGAGTGGTGTGACAATATCTGGCTCATTGATGCTTTAGAGTTGTGCAGAATGAGGCCTACAGGGACCACTCGGCTAGAAGTTTTAATAATCTACCTTACATGTCAGTCAGACGCACAGGAATTTTCCTTTTCATTTGGACATTAGAGACTGGGTTGAGGAAGTTCTCTCATCCTCGGAGGCCATTCCCATAATGGGGTGTGCAACAAAACCTTTACTTTAGGCTTCACAGCCCAGCAGATGTAAAATTGTTTTATACCCAGTCCCAGGCCCTTTCACCATAGGCATTAATACTGTATTCCTTCTTCCAGGCATGATATACATGGTGCAAGTGGCATTCAGATAACTCTGACTGAGACTAGATATTAAATAGCTAGATACAGAGGACCCTACAAAGTCACTGAAGTTAAATATTGTCCATTAAACCACATTGACTATGAAGCTTTTTCTGACCTATGAAAGCTGCAAAGTCTCCCAGTGAATCACAGTGCATTGAGGGGAGATGCCTTAGACATGGCTATACTGTCTGAAGAGAAGACACAAAACCTGATTTTCACCCCATATGTCTCCAACTCCTAGAGGAACTCTATTCTGTTTCTACCTGGACAAAGTCCTAAAGGAGAAGTAGAAGTATAAATTCTTTTTACTACTGGGTTGCAGAAAAGATCGATTTATACCTTCTGGAACAAACAGGTTTGAATCTAGAACTATAAGACATATGCTTTAAAGAGGGATATTGATGAAAAATAGGAGAGCTCTGTATTGAGTAAAAAGAGATATATAAGTACATGCTTCTAATAAAATAGTGAAGTATTTATTTGGTAAACAGACCACTTTAAACATTACAAAATAATTGTCATATTAAAAACCATCATTATTAATGGTTTAAACACTTGTATTTCAATTTTGAACATTATATGCTCCATGAAGCTCACCAGCAGCAGAAACAAAGGTTTATTAGCTAGTTTACAAAAATCTCACAAAACAGGTCAATAAAAAAAGTGGAAAATGTCAACGAAAATTGTGACTTACAGCACTACATGATTATACAAATAAATGGCTTTGTGGGCTTTGCATTCCTTGCCGCATGCAAGATTCAAATATAATTCTCAAATAGAAAATAAAAAAGCTTATGGTTCTGATCTCCTTTTGCCTCCCACTTCTTGTGAAGCTCTGCAAACCAGGTGGGTCATCCTCCCATCCTCATCAGATGGCATCCTACATTGACTTGGTTCAAGTGCAGTTCATTATACAAGGTGAGAATGGCATCAAGCTTCTCAAGTCTTCAACTGGCATAATTCTGCTCTCACTTTTACCCTGACATAGCTCTATTCAGTCCAATTTCCTTGTGATAAATCAAAGTAACTCTTACCTCATTCAATGGGAGGCAATTATATTCTGTGTAGGTATGGGAGTGGAAAGGAAAAGAGACTATGCCCATACCCTGCCAAGTCCCAGACTGTTGCCAGGAAAACAAGCTTCACTGTAAGAGGGGTCCTCTGGTGGGAAAAGCTTGAGTCGGGCAAGTCTCAAGTTCCAGCTAAGCATTGATATGACAGCCATGAGGCTTGGGGTGGCTAGTAAGGGGTGAGTGGAGGGCACCAGTGGCACCCTGAGGGGGGCACTGCATTAAACAAAACAAAGGGCAGCTGATACATGAACCCAGGAGTTACCCTAAAGATAGAAGCAGGGATCTAGAGAAAATTGAGGCAAGGCTGAGGGCAAATAAGTAGGCCTGTGCGAGTCGGCAGTGATCTGATCTGGCTTCGGATCAGGCTGCTTTGGATGGCCACGATCCGATCCGAAGCTCCAGACCGGGTTTCCGCCTTGATCCAACTGAAGCGGCTCCAAAGCTGCCTCCGAGATCCGGCCATAGGGTATAATGGGGAATCAATTAAATATCTATAACTTTGTTGTTTCTTGTCAGATTTGGATGAAACTTGCAGGGATGGTAGCCTCTGCTAAGAGCATGAAACCTGCCCAGTTTCAAGGAGATCGGTGTAGGGGTTTGGGGAGAACTGTGCCCCAAATGCTTGAAAGCAAAGCTCCTGTCACGTCTTTGTGTTACAACACAGGAGGGTCAAAATTGCAGGGGTGGTAGCTCTTACTGAGGCCACAAAGCCTGCCAAGTTTCAAGGAGATCGGTGCAGGGGTTTGGGGGGAACTGCACCTCAAGCTGTGGACAAGCAGAACTCCTGCCATGGGTGACACTGGTGTGTTAAGGCGCAGAAGGGTGAAAGCTGCAGGGATGGTGGCCCCTGCTGTGGCCACAAAGCCTGCCAGCTGTCGAGGAGATCGGTGCAGGGGGGTTCTGGGGCCCTGCACCCCTAGCTGTTGACCGACAAAACTTGTGCCAAGATTGTCTCTGTCTTGGGGCAGTTGACTGTCTGTATTGAGTCTTTCCTCTCCTTAGCCTGGTTTTGTAGGTGCTAATTGATGCTCATTAAGTTGTTATGTAGTAGCTAGGTCCTGTGTATTGAGCTGGTCCCTGGTCCCTGGGTGACTCATGATTGATTGATTGGTAACTGGGAACACAGCAGCTTAGCAGCCAGGCCTGCAGCAGGGTCTCCCCTCCCCGCGCCAAGACAGACACAGTCAGTCCCACAGCACCCATGGCACCAGTTTTGCTTGTCTGCAGCTTGTGGGGCAGTTCCCTCCAAACCCTGCATCGATCTTGTTGAAACTTGGCAGGCTTTGTGGCCTCAGTAAGAGCTACCATCCCTGCAGTTTTGACCCCCTGTATTGTAACACATAGACGTGATAGGAGTTTTGCTTTCAGGAATTTGGGGTACAGTTGCCCCAAACCCCCTGCACCGACCTTCTTGAAACTTGGCAGGTTTTGTGGCCTCAGTAAGAGCTACCATTCCAGCAGTTTTCACCCTGCTATGTTGTAACGCCTAGGCATGACAAGTTTTGCTTTCACAAATTTGGGGTGCTGTTGCCCCCAAGCCCTGTACCAATCTTCTTGAAACTCAGTAGGCTTCATCCTCTCTGCAGAGTCTACCACCCCTGAAAATTTCATCCAAATTGTACAAAAAACAACAAAGTTATAAATATTTTATTGTTTCCCCATTATACCCTATGGCTGGATCTCTGAGGAGGCTCCGAACTGCTTCGGTAAGCCGAATGAAGCCAGCGCTTTGATCCGGATGTGCTGCTTTGGACCCTGAAGTGTCTGAAGCTTTTCCAGATTCGAAACTATGTCTGAAGCCTTGCACAGCCGTACAAATAAGCCCAGAGGACTGTGCTAAGGAGGAAACCCACCTAAGAGGTTCCTCAGACTTCTGAAAGCAGCCTCCCAAGTATCAGGTTATGACTTCAATGGAAGAGTTATTCTGTGGAAAAGTCACTGAAAAAGGTAAAAAGCACAAGTGTAGCACATCACCATACTCCTTGGCGGTAAGCATACTCTTCTTGGGAGCTACAGTGTATCCTAGCAATTCTTTGGAGCCATTACATTTCCAGAAAGAGAAGTACGCTAACAGTCATTTGTGAGTAATTGTTGATTACATTAAAAACAAAACTGAACAAGTTTTAAATTTGTCTTTCCATCAAAAAGACACATAGTCACACATATTACAAGTTATTTCAAATCATTCCATTAAACTGCAAACTGAGTCGTCCCTAGTCATCAACCAAGCAAGTTTAGGAATCAAGTCAATACTTATCTAGGAGGTTGACAAAGAGAAACCAAGTAATGCAGAAATACCAGTGACTCATTGCTGAACTAATACCACTGTGTTTTACCACTATACTGGAAAGTTACCAGTTCTGGATCCCATCGCCCAATATAGTCTAGCTGTTTTGTGCCACGCCACCAATGCAAAATCAACTATAACCTGTTTTAATCATTCAGTCAAACCAAATATATAACTAGAACTCCTGGAACGAGAAATGTTGACCACCATATCCGAAGAAGTTCATGGGAGTCATGCCACTAACCTGAATTGAGCCTCATATGCCATCATATCCCTAAATCTTTTTCATGTATTAAAATTTTTGCCTTTGTAAAAAGGTCAGGCTGTTCTATGGCTACTGTTAGTTGCTCAGGGTGGCAGAATTGAAGGGCTGGCAGTTCTAGAGCCGATCAGTGATCAGCATCTTCTGACTGGTCTTAAATGTTAATGAGGGAGGCATCCTAATAAATGTACCGTCAGTTTGTTGGATAAACTCTTTTTCACTTATTCCTGTATGTTGAGGTACATTGGTTCCAGTACTGACAGTACACTCACTTCAGGGGTGACTAAGTAATCCCTAAATATATCGTTATTAAAGAGACCAGAGTTCTTTCACAATTAAAAGAAACGTGTTTTCATAACATAAAACCAAATTGCATGACAGACTCCATGGGTTCCATCTTCACTTAATCTAAAGGAAGTCAGACACAGAGCTTTCACTGAGTAGGTCTAAGTGTGCGAAATAACGTTATCTCAACAGTTTCCCATCTTCCCCTATTCATATTAAAAACAAAAAATAAAAAAACAACCGCCCCAAAAAGTACAAGCTTAGCATTTAAAAAGAGGTAGGATTTTTGTTGTTGTTACTATTTACCAGCTTTAACCCTTACCTTTCGTTTTAGTTTCTGAACATCTCCCTTCTATAATTTGACTTCTTTAGCTTTAAGTGCCTATCTCTTTTATCAAGTTTTACATTTTTATTTTATTGTGATATATCCATGAGATGCTTTATAAATTTACTGTTCTCCATGCAGAGATTGTGTGTTATATCCTTACTGCAAACAGTATATATTCAGAAATATGACATGTACATGCCCTCCTTTTTGATGTCTGGCAGAAAGCTTAAGCCCTAATAGCCAGAATCTTGGCTCTTTGTTAAACCCACAGAATCCTTCCTGCCAGCTGTATATGAAGGAGTGCATTATGACCCAGCAGAAGCATTGGAAAGAAGAGTCTACAGTTATTTAAGGGGAAAAAGAGTAAAAACTACTTTAGAAATATGGTAATGATAAAAAAGCAGTAGCTTTATTTCATAGCCATGGGTCTCATTATTAATTTAGCAGCCAGGTCAATAATTCTGCAAGGCCAGAACAACAGCTCTACTTCAAAAGAAAAGCCATGAAAGCATTCACAAAATTGGATAAATACAACTTCTTTGTGTGTATTTACCTGACTCCAATAAACATTTTGTATGATATAGTGTAGCTCGTTTGGTAGATCCTTATTAATGATTTAATGAACTACTTGTTGGACAAGAACTTTATGAACAGAAACAGTATGATGGTGGAAACAGTTTAAAAGTGTAGATGGATGGAGAAAGAGAGGTTGAATTATGCCATTAAAATGGATTTAAAAAAAACCCAACAAACAACTGTTGTCATATGCAGTTGTGCATAAAAACTACAATAGAAAATGCATACACTAACCCACTAGCATTTCCAGTTCCCCAAAATATCGTTGACTATGCAACAGCTTAAACATACATTTTACTTGACATACATACATTTGCCCATGTATTTCATGCTGACTTTTTTGTGAAAATAAGCATCCAATCTGCCTTCTTTGGAGGACTGAGGCTTCCAAATGAGAGGAATGAGGCCCATAACTATTAATGTTTAATAAAAAAGGACAGAATTGGAATCTTTTCCTTTCTGATCTTTTTCATTAAAAAAATATTTAAATGTGACACTGTATGTTCCTGGAAAGACTTTTTCTAGGTGTAAACAAATCATTTGTCAATCCATTTCATTTCTTCATATTCTTATCCTTTCTGTTCATGTTACTCCTCCTCATTCAATAGTACTCTGATGATAATAAATGCTCTAAGAATTGCTCAGAGAACTGTCCTGACTTAATGACAGCATGTATCAAGATAATTACTTTACACAGAACAGCTACACATATTAGTTTACTTTTTTATGCACATATAGAAACATTATTAATCTTACATCCTATACCACTGTGGGATAGCTGTTGACTGCTCTGCATTGGTACTTGGACTACCTTTTCCACTTCTGGCATCCTACTGTTGAAACTTGTAACAGGACTCTGTGGTACCACAACATTTGAAACACAATGTTTATATACAAATTGCTGAACCTGTGAACTTCTGATCTGTTTGCCAGCATAACCCAGTGATCTCAACTTTTCTACTTTCTTCTACTTGCACACACAATTCCACAGTTGCCAACTATCATTCTGAGGCAGAGTGAAAACAATTTACAGGCTTTTGGCAGGATTTGAGATTACTATAGATGGCAAGGTTGTGTTGTGAAGAAATGCTGCTGCTGGTATAACAACACCAGTCACAGTGGAAGGAGATCCTACAGGAGAGAACTGCACTTACATCCCAAGGTGACAGGCACACACAATACTAACATATGAGAGAGAGAGAGATAGACTGGGAAGACCACAGATCCAAGGTATCTATACTACGTACCATAATAGTAATTTCTTTCCAGCAAATATATCCAGTATCATTAAAAGGAATTTTTATTGGAGGCTCCCTTGGCCTCAACAGTACAGGATTCACTCTTTACTGAATGCATATATTGCATATATTAAGCACATCATAATTTAATTGGAGATAATAAGAGACAGAAAGGATGGTCATTTCAACAGTAGCATATATGCCTCAGAAAAGATACTCCATTAACAGGCCATACAGAAATGGGGCTTAACTGCCTGTCAGAACAAGATGACAGGTTCAGCAAATACATCCTGACCATCCTGGAAATTAAACTCCATTTGAGAAATGTAAACCTTATTACATAGATAAGCTTTGTATTAATTTGTGATGCTGTTGACTTGGCATTCTTGTATCCATGCTGCGTTTGAGTCATATTTTCCTTTGGGTCTTTAAACAAAACTATTCAACATTGTGACAATAAGCATGATTAAGAGACACTAGCCTGTCACTGGGCTAGAGTTAAGTTTGGCCTCAGCAGAAAAGATAAAGATGGACAGAAAGCACCACTAATATGAAAACAATATGCCTGTTTATAAATGATGACTAGTAAAAATACTGTACAAAAGAGATATAAGGAATGAATATGTTATACATGGGCTTCATACACAAGTGTATGAAGCCCATATGTATGGCTTCATACACATGTTCAAATGACCTGGGAGAATTCTCCTGGGTTTGTTCTCCTGGTGAAAAATTTACCCAGAGATACCTGAACAGAATACTAAGCCCTTGAAAAGCAGAAAGCTTGCAGTGCTGATGTTGTGCAGCCAGGGGTCCCCTTTGCAACCATGTCAGCATTCTTTGCAGACTACTTTAGTCTGTAGTCTGCTTAGTGATAGATGGCAGCAGTGCACAGGGCAACCCTGATTGGCTGGAGTCAGCCTTTGTCCCCCTGAAATACAATGTAGGATTGTGAAGGGTGTGTGTTCTACTCCCTGCTTGGCTGGAGTGTAGTATCCAGACTGAGTAACACACTGCTTCCCCGGGGGGGAGGCAGAGGGAGGGAAATGACAGGGGCAGGGAGGGGGAGGGAAATGACAGCACCCTGGGATGCTGAAGGACTGTGCTGTGGCTACTCTCAGAAGGGTAACTTATACAGGTATTCATTTTCTCAGCAGAAACTCTCCTGGGAGCGATTTAACCCTTGCTGCTCCTAGGTTATTTTTCTCCTGGAGTGACCATTTTAGCTTTGGGAGAAAAATCTTTAACATCTATACAGTCATGGTTTCTCCTAGAAAATCAGCAATTCTCCCAGGAGAAACTGAGTGTCTATACATGGCCATGCAAACAGAATAGCCTATATTCCTTTAAGTTTAGGCTGACCATAAGGAAGTCTGAAACACCCAGGACACTGCCACCTGCCCCTCCCCAAGCCCCATGCTCCCAAGTCAGTGGCACTGCTGCAGGCAGAGTCCACTGCTACAGGCAGAGACGGGGGCAGGCTGGTGTGGTGCACCAGGTAGGTAGATGGACAGGCAGCGGTGCCTGCTGGCCCACCTGCCTGGCACTTTGCATGCCCACCAGACTGCGTCCTGCACCCCTGTGCTCCTGGAATGCTAATTGTAATTCTTACCAGCTGCCCAGGACTGGCCTCCAAAGTCCAGGACTGTCCCGGCTAAACTGGGACATATGGGCACCCTATTTAAGATGCCATTTGTATAGTGAAAGTAGTTAGTATAACTTGCTGGTACATCGAACAGTTTTTTCACCTGTCTTTCTGAACACTTGATCACAACTTTCTGAATCGCTTGCCCCATGAAAACCCCCAGAATACAATACCATTGCAAGTTACCATATCTTCAGCATTGCATAAATGCAGATTTCTTCCATATAGTCAGACATGTTCCAAACATGTGCTTGTTCATGGCATAAGGCTCAATTCCTCATAGCTCTAAACAGATGGATCATGAACAGAAATTCCCAGTCCTAATTTAAAAACATAACAGCCAACAAGTCCCATAAACTGTTGCCTTGTACACTGGAATTTGTATCATGTAAAAGCTGCACTGACTACAGAACCTGGTTCTTCTGTTTTTGTTTAAGTCTGAAATAAGGCAGAAATTAGGAAGCCAGATTTTCACTATTACACATCCTGATGTAGTTGCATGTTAGCAAAAAGAGCAGTGTAATACTGAGTGCTGAGATCTAAGATGACATGAATATAATGCCAAAAATAAACTCTCAAAAAAGTTTCATTCCTGACACATGACAGACACAAAAAAGCTTGACAATGCTCCCACGTTATTGTTTGTCCTGAAAAACCATGAACCCATAGAACCACATTATTCATTCTGAGCAGATCCAATATCCTTCTCCTTCCCAAAAAGTTTACTTTCCTTGTAAAGCTAAAACTACAAGGGATCAAATTCTGAATTCAGTTACTTTTGGGCAAACTTTACTACGTTTAGTTAGGTAGCACATATTAAAAAAAAAAAAAAAAAAAAAAGAAAGAAAGAAAGAAACTCCATAAAACCAGAATTTTGTTCAAAGGCTGCAATAGGAATTTTGATTATGGAATATAAAAATCAGATAGCAGAGAAGCATTGTTTTTGCCAAAAACCAAGCGCTGTTTACCTGTGGACACTGAAGGCAACATAGCAAACTGCTATAAAAATTATTTTATTAGGAATAGTCAATTTGTTTTTCAAACATCTTGCATGACAATTGGTACCTTCTCCATCAGTCTAAGCCTGATAAAATGGAAACTACCAAAGAGAAGGCAGCAGCTGTGTTTGAGCACTGTCCCCCTTCCCTGAACCCCTCCAGAAGCCAAAACTAAAAAACCAGTGAACCGAGAGTTGCTATGAATAAGCAATATAATGTCATACAGTAAGTTTACAGGGTGAACAGTGATCTTCTGTGGGTACAAATTATCATAGCTCCTTTGATTTCAGTAAGAATTTGGCCAATAACAGCTATAACACAAGTCTTTACTTAGACCCCAAATCTGTAATATGATTTTCTCATGAAGATACATATGTTCACACAGAAAGCTGATTAAATTAAATGGACAAAAATATCCGAATGAAGAATCAGAGACTTCATTTGTATTAGGAATGCCACCATGTCTCTGTATCACGTGCTATTTAAATCAATCTTATATAACACAAAAGTGTATCTAAACATTTTTTTAAATGCCTGCCTCCCTTTCGATAGGTGGTACAGGTGATCTAACCCCACAAGCACATCTCCCTTTGACATTTAGGGTGAAATCCTGAACTCTTAAAGATTTTAAAAAGGCCAGAATTCACCCCTCTAGCTCTGTAATATCCAGACTCCTAATAAATATTTTCCTTGTATAAATTCTTCTTTTAAAACAAAGAGAGAAACGCCCCCCCCCCCCCCCCCCTTCCAAGTGTGATTGTGTTTTAAGGTGATGTTAAATAATGACATTTAAAATGTTCTCCTTTAAAATGTCTGTTTTCTGAATGTTCAGCTGGGTGCATTTTAAGCAAACTTATTTTTCACTTTGAAAAAAAATATCATTTTTAATGCTGCAAAAGTGTATTACTAAATAAACTGACAAAACATCTTAGAAACTAACATAAACGTGCAATTTTAATGCCTCCTAATCACACAAATCAATACAAGATTTTTGTACTTGTGCATGACCTTCTTCAAATTATCCCTCCATTTTGGCTGAATCAGAATGAGCGTGGGCTATTTGATAAAAAACACTAAGTGTGTGAAATGAGGGGCCCTCATCGCTTCTGCCAGACTCCTCTTGACAGAATGATGATAGAAGCATCACATCCCTGGGAGAGTAAATGCAAACTGACAAGAGATGAGCCTTTAGATGTTGAATATAATCTTGAATTGTGCTTGAAGTGTCTTATTATCTTGTCTTTTGATGTCTGAAGGGGTGGCTCATTGTTAGAAAAAGGAAAACCCTTGCACATCTTTGCCCATCTTTAAAAATTGTTTGGCCTTTAACAACTGCTTTTCCAACTAATGTCCATTTTTCCTGACAATAAATATGGCAGGTCGTCAGCAAGTGACAAACAATTTACTTTACATGCCAGGCTTTTATGGTTTTTGAGAGCTCATGTGGAAGCATATTTTAAAAGCACTTGGAAATTAGCACCATTACAAATGTTAAGATGGCTGAGGTTTTGTGTGTATATTTTGCTATGTAGTTACTTATTACTGTATTTCCTGCAGTTTCTGTTTTTAAATCTTGTCTTCCCTGAACTCAGACTGCTGCTAAAGTTCTTTATTTATCATTGACTAATTTTAGTCAATGAAAAATAAAGAGCAACAAGCAATTTTCTTCTGCTCTAAAAAAAAAAAAAAGTTCTATTATGGAAATGGTGCTTGGGTAATGCATAAAATCATATTTATTAATCATAACAAATCAATATCAGTAGTGGTATGATACAGTTTACCTGTATACCAGACCTTCAAAATCACATTACTGGGGGTTTTTTTCCCTTCAACCAGCTTGATTTAAAAAAAAACAACTTAAAAGTTTAATGACGAATCAGATCAATATGATTCCTTAGCAACTAAATCACAGGCACACTAGTTTTTCCTGTCACAGAACCAGTTTTGTGAAAGCAGTCAAGTTCTTTTTTCAGGTCTCCGTCACTCTGAGAATCCATAAGAATTCTCAAATGGATCATAAACTGTTACAGGGTTCAGGTTATTGTATCATTATAAAAACGTATTGATACACTACAGATGACAAGACATGCAGCTCTTGTGCTAGTCTATTACAACCATCTGAATACCGTAAGAAATATCAGATATAAACAAAATAAAACAGTCAGTGGTAAGCTGTCTTTTAGGGAAACTGAACTGTTTCTATCAGTCTTAACCTGTTTTGAACTGGAACAGTTTTGAAAAGTGCCACAGTATGAACTAAAGAATTCTGTAGGAAGTGATGAAAGACATGGGGTGGGATGGATTATAAAACATCCATTTAATGATCGCAAGGAAGGGCCGTATACTGCTCCCATTGATATTAATGGATATTTTGCCACTGACTTCACTGGCAGCTCCAAAAGAAAAGGAACAGATTTTCAGCTAGTATAAATTGGGAGTCCAAGAGAGCTACAAAAATTTACACCAGCTCAGGACCTGCCACAATGTAATACTGAATAGCATAAAGACACTGAGCATCATGTACTCACAGGAAACAGCTAGGATCTGAAAAGCACTCAGCACCAAAACTAAGCACTGCAGTGATCCAGGAGCATGAGGAACAATTCTGCAAACCCTTATTCATGATGAATAATATAACTCATCTGAGCAAGGGTCTACTTCATCTAGCCCTTCTCTTTTTCTTTTTACTCATAAAAGCAGAGACTGGGGGAGGGGTGGGGGCAGCCCTAGTAGTGCCAGCTGATTGAAAGGTGGTTTTTTTTGGTTTTTTTTTTTTTGGTCAGTGCCAGTTATGAGAAGCTTCAGTGTGCTGTATCTAGGCAGTTAAAATAGGAAGAGTCTGAAAGTGATGCATCAAATCATAGGAAACAGAGCTACACAGAGTTTTCTTCCTGCTATTTATAATGAAAAAATATTTAAATGACTCATGTAGATGTTTTTCATGCTAGACATTATGATTAAACATATTTTCTGTACTTATGCATGCACTAAATAACATATGTTTGATTGAAAAAAAGTACCAACAACAAAAAGATGCAATATTTCCATTTTCAAGCTTTTTCCAGTAGTAAATTTCATTTTGCCTTTGGAGAGATTTGTGGCTTGCAATCCCAAATATTTATGATGAGAGGCAAGCAAGTATAAGAAAGGAGGAGAAATATCAGGCCTGCACATTTACAATCCCCTTTCAGCTAGTGCATATCTATCTCATTTTCACCTCCAATCACTCTTGTTTTTTAATGAAGTTGTGGCTCCACGATAACTATCTTGCAGTCTTCAGTTATCTTAAAAAAACTTAATGATTAAAATCAGATATGTATCCACTTACTTTTCATCTCACAAACAGTTATACTATAGACAAGCATTATTTTCTTACCAAAGATTATATCATTTCTGACATTATATATAATTTCTGTCATGTACTGAACCAGTTCTATGTCCCAATAAAGTCAATGGGCATTTTGCAAATTTTTATTGATGGATGCTGAATCAGATAACCTTGTTACACAACAGACCAGAATTTTGCTGTTAAACACTAGTGTACTGACTAAATTAATACGGACAAAACACCACAGATTTCACTGTAGATTTCAACATTATGTTATATTTATATGTAAATATTCAGCCCTTTTAACCCAACTGTTTTTTTTTTTAAACAGACAAAATGCGTGAGACTGTTTAGCACATAGGACTTTAGCCAACTAGGGATTTAATCAGATGTGCATTTATTCACATGATCAAGTCCCATTAAAACATACAGGACTTTCCACATATGTAATGAACACTCATGCAAGATATGCAGGATCTGGCCTCATATGTTTACTCAATTTCTTAAGCAACGTCTCTTTATACTAGGTGCATGTAAAAATACCTATTAAGGCAATCTAAAATATAAAAAATACCCATAGCTTTATTTACTCAAGAGATTACAATGAATCTGAATGGCATTCTTCTTCCTCTGTGATTAACAGTATGCAACATGGTGAGATAAATACCTAATACACATTAAAATGCCTGAAGACCTATTTACCATGAGGCAATTCCAGCTTCTCAGGTAATGTGAATTTTATATCTTCCTCTGAAAGGGTGGTCTAGTTGTATTTCTGGGGTGTGGGGGAGGCTTTGTTTTTTGTTCTTTAAAAAAATGTGGAAAATCACAATATATTGCAGTAGCACTGAGGCAAAATTCTACAAAATCGCTTGGGTTACATAAGGTGACAGAGAAGAATATGACCCATGTCTGTGCATATGCCTGAATGCAATTTATATTATGTTATACAGATATTGTGCATTGCATTATATATATACATATGGGACGGAGTCGGAGAGAGAGAAGACAGAGAACAAGCAAGAGCGGGAGGAAGTGCCAATGGAAAAAGAGGCTAGTTTTATTCTTGGAGTCGCTTTCAACGTTAGACTTTTAGAGGGAGGGGACATATGCAGGGGGATATCTTTGCCACAGTCTTAACCATTCAGTTCCTTCTTCCAGCACACTCAATGGGTATTTCTGGATCATTGCTAATGTTTTGCTTAATATATTAAAAACATTAGAAATTTTAAAAGTGGGCCCATAACGGAAGTAATAAATAAAGAAATGTAGTCACCATTACAAATAGCAGCAAACAGACAGGAAAAACTAAACTATTTTTTAAGAGCTTCTATTGAAGTGGTTCAATAAATTAATCCAAAGTTTTCTAGAAAAGTCTTCAATAAGATTAAATTAAATACTATTTTGTCGCAACATTTTTCTTCTGCATTCTTTAAAAAATACTTCTGCTTCTACGTATATAGCACTTGTAACTGGCAACAAAAAAATATTTTCTTATTTGCTTTGAACAACACCCAAACCTTGACAGCTTCTTGAAAATGCATTTTAAAAAGTAACTGACATTATAGTCTGGCACTCTGGCAGATCATTTTATTTTTATGTTAAATAAATTTAACTTTTTGGTGGTCATATTCAGGTGCTTTTAGTTTGCTTTGTTTTCTGCATCACAGTATTTTTCTGGCTACAGTTTCAAAGCATTCAGGGACTAAAATGAGTTTGCCTTTCAGGGAATTAAAGGACATCAATTACAAAAAAAACCTCTTCTTTTTCCAAATTCTAAATCAGAAATAAAGAAATTCAAATTATATTTCAGAATTTAAAAAGTGGTAACTTAGTATTAAATATATACATTTGGGAGATGTATTCCAATTGGATAAATGTCTGGATCTTTGGAATACTTTAAGAAGAAAACCCAATTTCAGTCTCCCTGTGAACAGCAGGCTTTCTTTAGCTAGACTAGATACAGTACTATTCTTCTCAAGATGACCTCTACTTTCAAACTAAAAGGGCTTAATCCTGCTTCTGATAGTGTCAAAACAGTATCATAACATAGAGCAGGAGATGTCATTGTGAAACAAAGACAGATCTGTATTGTTATTGAGTTTTATTTTATACAGTGAAAGAGAGAAAACATGAATCTACCTTAATAAATATAAATAATTTTTCACTAGATGTTTTGTTACACCCTTTTTGAAACCTGCAAATTGGTAGCAAATTAAATAATTTGGGATCTATGCTTATTTTCTGTTTGATCACTTGTTAATTTTGTGATGTAGTTGATGTGTGAATGTAATTTTGTCATTTAAGTACCTGATTTCTTTAGGAATCAGTTTTGGAGCTGGTGAAAGAAAGTTAATATAGGAAAATAAAATGATAATTCATGAACTTGAATATACTGAATGTTCCACTTTCCTATAAAGCATGAAAAACTGATATTCCCAATTCTTTGACTCTGCCAAGAAAGAAGAGACACAGTATGTGCAGAACAGAAGAAAGAGCTTAGTAAAGAAAACAATTAAAACAAAGAGCCCACAAGTGTCAGGAAAGAACAAAACCTAGGTAGACAACACAACAAGAAAAATCCAGTGTTACATAGGATATTAAAGAGAAAAATGATCCACAGGAGAATGGCAACTGTTACTATGAGCTTCCTACAGCTAGCTCTGCCTTTGGATATTTTTAAAAAATTTATTAACCTGACAGCAGGAAACTTTACACAGGTTGCCCCCTGACAGGGTGCCAGTTTGGTATAAGCACTTTGCTAGCTTTTTAGTTAGCATAGGAAAATCAAGGGAAGTGTTAAGTGGTGCCATGTGCATATTTGGGCAGCTGTGACTCCGCCTCTGCCTGCACTGCACATTCCCATGGAGGACTGGTCGAATCAGAAGATGTCCAATGGAAACATCAAATTCTTTTGCCTTTTCTTTTTCACGTCTGCTTCCTTTTTAACATCTGTGTGAATGTCTGATGTATTATTTATCTCAAAACATAAACCAGCAAGGAACTCAATCAAAGGGAGTACCGGTTCTTTCACAAATTACCTGTTTACTGTCTAGTAACAAGCAGGTTCTCTTTGAAACAGAAAGGCACTTATGTAGGTTTTTAAAAAGAAATATATTTGTTTGGTATTAAATTTCTTTCCAAAGCTCTAAAGGTATGGTGGGGGGAAGGTATTTGAGGGAGGAAATAAAGTAATTAAAGATTAAATATCTGTTGATACAAAGTCAGGGAAACAGAAATCTATTGGTTAAAGTATATGAATCCTCTTCCCCAGGTACTATGTTTTGGTAAACAGCATGCAAACCTCAAACAAGAAATACAGATTACACATACAAACCTGGTTCACAGAAATTTAGCGAGAAGATAATTATGCACAAAGATAAAAACCATTTTTCTTTTAAAAATGGAGTTACTCAGGCTTTAGCTGTCAACAGTGATGTTTAAAAAAGTATTTTTGTTAATAAAAAGATTAAGGTACTGCAATGAACTAACATACCCCAAAATTAAGAACGGACTGATCTGTATCAATTGAAAATAAGGGAATTAACAATGAAGAATGAAACATTTATTTGTCATGAGTCCAGTCCTGTGTCCGTTCAAGCTAATGGGAACAGAATCTAGCCCTATCTTGTCCTAGCCTGCTTTTATTGTTATAATGAGATACAGCTGTTTGTACATTTACTTCTTGGGTTGCCTGCAATACCTAGTCACAGTGGCAAGGATGAGTTAAAGATGGATTTTCTAACTCCTCATTGTCTCTTCCTTTGAGTTGAATAGCTGTAATGACTTCTTTAAGCTTTAATGGGCAATATTCTCTTTATTCACATGTGCAACCTTCAATGACAGCACTGGAAACTTCACCACAAATCAAGGCAATATATAAAACTTAGAATATCCTCTTTAACTTTGCACTTATCCAACATCTTTAAAGATCATTTACTCTAACAGTTAAATAAACATTCAACACATTAAAAAAAAAAACAGTAATCAAGAGCGCATATAAATTAGTACTCAGAAAGTATGTCCAATCCTGGAAAATATTTGTGCCATGTGTTCTCATGTAAGGAACCTATTAATGATCTCCATGGGACTATTCACATTGAGCAGAAGTGATCACGTGTTCAAGCGCTGACAGGATTAAGCCGGTGAACCTTAATGACCGTATGAATATTTTTAACCTAATATCTTTCCACAAAACACATCAATTGACAGTACAGAAATTACTACAGGCAGGCTGAATGCTAATCATATTATGGGAGAGAAAACTACAAGTTGGTTAAAGTGATTTAAAAATTGAGCTTAAAATAAAGTTATGCTTTTAATACTAAAAGGATCTGGTTTATAATCTGAACTACAAGTTAAAAAGACATGCATACACACAATACTTTTTTTGCGCATTAAAAAACATTAAGGCTATCCAATGGACCTCTCTGCAGCTTGTTAAAAAAGCATTTCTTCCGGGCAGAGACCTTGTAGGCCAAGGCTCTGTATGCAGATATACTGTATAATCATGTTTCAACTCCCCTCTAAAAATAGAAACTCCAGCTAAAACACTGCGGAGAACCCTTAATATACTGATGCAAAGGGTGGTATTAGGTTGAAGGCTTACATTTATCCAGAGTTAACCACAGTGTTAATGGCTAGAATGTCAGTGTCCTCAAAGCCACCTGACAATGACATCTGTTCTAACCTGCAGAGACCATTGTCTCAAGAGGTGAAAGACCATAGAGTTCTTTTGTATCTAAAGTAATTCTTGGACTGTAAATTCTAGTTCAAGCCAACCTGGATGACAATTAAAAAAATAAAACCAGATAATGAGCATTTACTTCAAAAAGGGTGCCAAGAAGGCAAACATTTTTCTATAAAATATTACTGATCTATGCCTTGGTTCATACACATACTGATTCACAGAGATTCACTTACAAGGAAAATGGATAAAATTCTAAATTTTGCATAGGGATATTGCAAAGGCAGGCAAAATACTAAAATCAAATTTCAGTATTTTAGATGGCAAATCTCTTTCATACACACATGTATTTGTATATATGTGTGCACGTACATACATACACACACACACACACACACACATGCATACATATTTGTATATACATGTGCACATACACACACACACACACGCACAAATGCACACACCCACCCTGCTACCTGTAGAAGAAAGGTTATCTTTTAATCCCTAACTACCATAAAATTAAGAAACCCTGACACTAAAAAATTATACTCTACAGGATCAGTTTTGCACCAATGCATACCAAAAACTAACTTTTCAGTTTGTGATGTGTAGAAATGTAGGATCATACCTTGTGAGTACCCTTTTTTAATAGTGGAGTAAAGTGATCTTAATGTGCACAGGTATCTTGGGTATAGTACCATGACCATTATAGTTACACAGAAATTAATAATCTAATTCTATGACAGCTAACAGCCATTATGCCAAGGACTTTAGTGGAACTTGGATTGAGCCCTAATATGGGATTACGTAGTACTGATTTTAAATAAAATATATGCAATGTCTCTGTATCAATGACCAAAAGTTTATAGTGCTAATATAAATCATTAAACACACTTTCCTTTCATCAGGCTGCTATTAGAGGGAAACTTTAAACAAATTTGGAGAACATATCAAGATAGTGAATAAAAAACCCTGTAAGAGTAATTAACTTAGAATCCAATCCTGCAGTGTTTATTCAGTCTTAGGCAGAGCTCTCATTTCCATCAGTGGGAGCTTTCTTTAGTAAAGGGCTGTAGAATTAATTTGAAGCACAGTAGTGTAACATAAAACTAGTTAATCTGAGAGTACCACTGCCAACCAATCCAATGCTTTACTTCAATTTCTACTCTTCTAACTGACTCTTAGCATAATTCAATCATGTCTGAAATAAGAGATAAGTGCTGTAAAGATAAATAATGCAACAGTCAATATCACACAAAACTAGTGTGTTACTTAATGAAATCTCAGTTTCTCTTTCATAAACGTTTGTAGCTTTTCTAACTCTCCAGGTTGAGCAAAACCTTGCTTATGACAGACTAACTTACAAGAGTCCTTTCATGAAATTTTACATTTTGTTTCTTTTCCCACTGATATTTAGCAGGATTTGAGCACTTTACTTGCAAATATTCCTTATAGAGGTCAAAGGTTCATTAGCAACTAAGTGCACAAGGTGCAGTTCACACACAAAGATTAAAAGACATTTTATTTTTTGAACAAAAAGTAGCAATAGCGCTAGTCATGTGTACAATGGTGACTACTTTAAAAGACCACTTTGCCAAAAAAACAGAGGGGCACTTTCTCACCTGGTGTAAATGAGCATTTACATCTGCTAAGGACCTAGAATCTGAGTTCCAGGATGAAATTATTCAAGACTTGTGGGAAAGCTACCATTGCACCAGGTGGCACTCCTGATGGCTGAGAAGCTTCAGCCTTCATCTCTCCTACTAGCAGCAGAGCATACAATTGGGAGATAGGCTGGAAATTTGCTGTGCACCTTCCCAAATCAAAAACAACCTAGTTAAGCTTTATACTGCATCACTGTCATCTGAAACTAGTGTTGCGATTGGAGAAAAGAAACATTTTACTAGTAGCTATCACTGCAAGATATGAATAGCTGTTGTTCCTACAGCATACTTTATGTAAAGATACTACAGTCAGGAAGGTGTGCAGTGTGTATAGGCCATAACCATTTCATACCTGTTAGTCCATCAGTATATACTGGCACATTGTAGAAAATGAGGGGTAGAATTTATGCAACATTTGTGAAGGACATGGGTCACTTCAACAAACATGTCTCTTAAAAGAAAATTAAGTAGAAAAGGCCTGCACCTGAGGAAAAAGGGATATTTTGCCCACTGCAAAGTACTGTAAAAAAAAACAGTGCATCTATATGACAACGCAACTTCTGAAATGTTGCTAAGTGGGATGCTCAAATGCTGGTCATTCCAACTTGCAAAGACCATTTCCCCCCCAAATTTGAAGAAAACAATCTGTTTATCTTTCATCTACACACCAGTCTCCTCCCCTTAGTTTGTTAAAATGCTCCTCCCTTTCTCTGCTGAACATAGCTAGCAATTTGCACATAGGGTATATCAAACAAGAGACAGGAAATACAGAATTCTTCTTTCATATTGTATGAAACAAAGTGATAAGAGAAATGTTAATTTCTGCATCAATTTATGCAAAGTACACTGACACTTTACAATTTAAGAGACAGGAAAGTAAGGCCCAAAGAACGCATTCTTAACATGCCATTCACATTTCTAAACAGAGAGACTACTATAAAGAACTGCATTTGAGATGTCAGTTACTTACTGAATTGCTTATTAAATTAGAAGTGTTGCGTTGGCTTAATAAATAGAAAATGCCTGTATTTTATATAAATTCACCGAGTTTTATTCTTGCATGTAGCAAAATAACCTCATTGTCTTTTCTTCCATGTTCCCAGTTACAGAAATTAACTGGCACAGGTTATGGCTTAAAGGTCTTTACCATCTATCATAAATGAAATAAAACCTAGATAAATACTAAATAGGTTATACTAAGATAGTTAAACTGTTTTCACCTACTTTGGTTTGCTTTAGCAGCAACTTGATAGCAGTATAAAAACAGTTTAGCAAATAATCTAAACTCACAAATATAGTTATGCATAAGACTTTTATTTACTTTTCTTCATTAATTTGTGTAGCTGAGCTAAATTCTATTTCTATTCCAAAGTAAAAAAAAATATTACAGTATATTATTTTTTATCCTACACACTAACTATAATAAAAAGTATCCAGGCAGTCTACAATGATATTAAAACATTCAAAATGACAATGAATCAGGAACATCTTACCCTTTGTTATAAAAGTTGCCAGATCTAAAACTAACTAAAACCAAACTATACAGACATTTTGATACTCTCTAGTTATATATGTTTGTAATGCTGCCAGACCTGGCTATGTTTAACATTAATGCCTTGCTCCCTAAATATCTGATCAAATATAGTACATAAATATTTGTTAAGATATTCATACTTCCACACACACAAATATTAGCCCTTTGAATTTTAGACATCACAATTCAAACATTTGAATAGCTAATGGAAATCCTATTTTCCATGGAAACCAAGATTATTATAGGATTCCTAAAAAAATGGATGTGATATTTTATAATGGACATTGAAGTATTCTAGGAATTAAGGCTTAGCTTTTTTATTTCCCTTCTCTGCTGAAGTTACTTAATAAAACATTCTGTATAATATGCAAAAGGTATCCCTTTTAAAGAAAATTACATCTTTTTTTTTGCAAGAATCATTTAGCAGTTGTTTCCTCTAGCTGGGGTTCAGACATGTTAACAGTGCTACAGATTCTTTATAGGCTGCAAAATTAAAACTTGAATCTCAGAAAATGTGATTTCTCTCTGTCTCTCTCTTAAAGCTGCATTCCCTTTAAACAAGATCTTGTGCCCTTAAAGTTCCAGCTATAAGAATTTGTAAAAGGATGAGCTCCATTCCCTCCAAGGTTTCATAAAGTCACAAATGGAAATAATTAAAAGGAACTCTTTCAGGAGAAATTGCTGTACAACCAAAATGTCACTATATACCATATAGTGCTGCTCCAGCACAGACATCTATCAACATCTATCACTCAAGCATGCGCCTCAACAACTCGGCTCCCTTTTCTGATTAGAGATCACAGTTGCTTGAGTTGGCTTACAGGGTGTCATCCCTTTGAATGACAGATGTCTATGCTGGAGTGCCACTCTTACTGCTCTTGTTTTGGTTATGAAACAAATATCCCTGAAAGGTAACATTTTCATTTGGCACAAGTTACAGTGTAAAAAAGAAAAAAAAAGTGTATTTTCTCCTCCGCTTCCACCCTGTATGCTTCAGCAGAAAAATTTAATTCCTAATATAAATTGTAAAAAAAATACACCTGTAGGCAATCGCCCTGGCAGTGCTTGTTTACTCAGCACAGAGTGTTTTCTATAGCTATTTTCCAGTTCTCTTCTCCTAGCTTTCTCTTTACTCCAAGAAATGGTAACTCTTCAGTTTACTTTTCCCTCCGAAGGGACTGTGAACAACTGGAGCTGATGTTTAGGCAATAGATGTTGTTAGTAAGGTGTTTCAACAAAGGAAGCTCTTTCTTCTATATTTAAATCAGAGATAGTTCAGCGAAAGAAAATAGATGCTGTCTGCCAACGCGCATAAAATAAGTTCATTGTTGACCAAAGTTTTCAGGAGGTGACACTCTGGGTATTCTGGTACCCAGTCGAAATCAGAGCATATGGCTGTATGCCTGCAGACTCCAAGTGACTCCCTGGTGCTTACAAGAAAATTGAGTGAACAAAAAGAGGGAGATTGCTCTTCCGGACAACATGGTAGCAGTGAAATGAAATACCTAGACAGACTTACCGAAGAGCTTGCTGGGAGTGTCCTCGCTGTCATTTGATTCCACAGGCGCAAGCAGGGGCTCATTCAGCTCGTTGTCTGAAGTAGCTGCCTTGTCCTCACTTTTCAACTCTGCATTCATTTCACTCCGCAGTGACAGCAAGGGCTTACTGACTTGTCCAGCTATCATTGGATCCTAGGATGGGGGGAAAAAAGAGTGAGGGAAAAAAAAAAGTGGCAGCTTTGGTGTGCGTATACTCTCTCCCACTCCCTCTCTCTCTCACACACACACACACTCTCTCTCTTATCTCTGGCTGCTCCTGCTGTTATTGCTGGCTGCAGTCAAGTGAAGAGCTATTACAGATCCAATGAGTTTTCCATTACTCCCCACCCTATTAAAGCTCAACTAGCATGTGAGAGATTCAGGATGCTTTGGAGAAAAACTTCTATGAAAGCAACATAACCAACACAGCTTTAATTGTGGGATGTTCTTTTTGTGTGTATGTTTTTACACCTCACTTTTTCCTTAACGTGGTAAGGGAAAAAAAACCCAAACTGCTGCAAGTATGCTCCGACACCACAGAAGAGTAACCCCCTGTGAATGCTCCATAATGATTTAAAGAAGCATCCTCAGCTGTATAACATTAACCAAATCATACACACACACACACACAAAACCCCGCTTAGAATTCAAGTGGTTTAGGGAAAATACAGAGCAACAAATAGTCATTTCATCATACACATTCAATAAATACACATATTTTTTCTAACTATTCTTGCCTTTGGGATGCTATGCTCCAAAAGTCCACAAACATTTT
>NW_005841953.1:2956949-2967412 GCF_000455745.1 Alligator sinensis
TATAGAAACCAATTTTTTAAAGATAAAAATTAGTGAAAATACTTACACACCAGGTTTGCAATTATTCTTGTATTTGGGAACACAATATTCCCAATAATGCTACATTTATTTTAAAATTGTTTCCTGATGATTTGGATCTGTTTTATCTTCAGCTCATTCAGAGGGCATTTTGGGGTCAGGCATGATTTCCAAGTACACTCTATTATTCCGTTTGCAAACTAAGAGGCGTAATATCATTACAGCTTGGAAACCAGCATCAAAAACAAAAAAAAAGAAATGAAACAAGTGACCTTGTTGTGCTATCTGGCAGCTATTTATTGCAAAGTTCATGCCTAAATGGTTCTTATGCGGAGAACAGGTGACCAGCGTGCAAGTAGGTTGGTTAGCATGTTCCCTCTGTCCCATCATCACATTGGTCGATGTTTGCCTATGGGTTTTTTAATGTATTCATGTCTGAAAAGTGAATTTGATATGACACATGATAATCTATGAAAATGTTAATCAATACAAATAGTTTAAGCTGTCATCAAATGCACTTCTTTAGTCAATACTCATATCACTGAAAACAATGTCACTGTCACCAGGGCTTAATTTGCACAGCACTTAAATATTGGACTCTGTGCATCAATGCACTCCTCTTCAAATACTGTAGGTAAACACATTTTCTCCCTATTTAAGGCTGAAGCACTCAGCACTCATTTAGCTGAGCCGAATCCTCCCTTTTGAATACCTTGATAGGTCCACTGGAGGGCAAAATTAATACTTAATTGAATCTCACAGTCATCAAAATAATCAATACTTTTTTATTATTTATTCTTTACAGTCTGTTGACTGTTTCAAACCTCTGAGGGAATGGTGGAAAGGATTCATGGCTTTGAAACACTGTCATTTAACAAGGTAATTTTCAGTGGGGCATTAGGGGTTGTGAAACATATAATAAAACAAAAATGGTGGCTTATAATAGGAAGAAAGAAAAGAATTATATTTCTGCCATCTAACAAAACAGGATAAATAAAAAAGCAAGTGCAGGGAGAGGAAGAAAGGAGGGGGGGAGAGGGAGAGAAAGACTGGCTTTTGAAGGGTTTTATCATATCAAGAGCAGAGCTGAGCTTTCATAATGCTGACATTTCTCATCCTGACAATCCTAAACAAGTGGAAAGGATGAGATCGCAGATATCATCTTTCATCACATTCCCCAGCTTAAGAACCAACATGACAGCTTCTCTCCCCTTTACACTGTTAATTACTAAATAAAATACTGCTCTCTGTCAGCATTAGATTATTGCAGATAGCAACCACAAACATTACTCCATTGTTTTTTTTTAAACCAATGATACCTACCTTGAACTCTTCAGAAAATAAATTGGGCTTGTGTCTACATATTGTAAATATATGAAATATAATCAATGTAATCAATGTGGTCAATCCATGTTATTGTCAGGCTAAATTGCTGGTGATCTATTAACATTTCATTTACTGTATTTATTAGCTGGCAGGAATCTGAACCCTTTTTAGATGGTTTTGGGGAGGAAACCTAGAAATACAGTTTTTTAAATTAATTTTATAAAATCTCCCATATGCAATACTTATCATAAATTGCATACAGATCATTTTAACAGCTGCAATTTTGATTTTCATCTACTACATAAGGAATTTCTTAGTTGATTTTTCAGTAAAAGGTCACCTGTGAATTTAGATACATTGTTTCAAAGTCTTGTGCAATATTCTACCTTCTGTCTGTTCAAACCTAATAGCAACAGTGGGACTAAACAAACGGAAACCAGGAAAAATCTGACCCTTGTTATCATCAAAATGATTTGGGAGCAAATTAATTCTGCCCATGAAGCCACACTGCTAATCTGAGGATTACCAGCAATTTAAGAGAGAGTGCTGAGCCAGTGGTTTTCTAGATTAAATTCTAAACTGCCCAATTTCCAAGTTGGGTTTATAAGGAATAGGTTGGAGAATAATATGGAGAAACATTATGCCATGTGGTGAAATCAGTCCCTACTGAAGTCAAAGAACTCCCACTGTCTTCAGTAAGGCCAGGATTTCACCACGTGCAGTCAATATATTGTGGTTGTGGTAACTCCAGTTCAAAAAGGTACATCAGAAAGGGGTTCAGACATGACTGTGAGAATGATGAGAGAGATTTAAAAGATTGGAAATGTTTTCTTGAGGAAGATGAATAAGCAGGCATATGATCAAAGTATACAAAATAATGAACAGTAGAGAAAAGGTAGATCAGGAACTATTCACCCTGTCTCGTCTTACAAGAACAAAGGGAATTGGAATGAAATTGAAATGTGGTAAATTCAGAGCTTATAAAAGGAATTATTATACAATAATATATACAATTATTACACAGCCTTTGCAACGTATCACCACAGGATATCCCTGCACCACAAACAGGTGTCAAAAATAGGCATTTATTCACAAAACGAGAACATCCAGAATTCTAATAGTCAATGTTAAAACAAACGTCAATGTTGTGCAAAAGGGAACGAATGGCCTTGACTCCAGCCTCAACAACATCCTCCAGTGAAACTTCCAAAATGGCTTTCCACGCCAGGGTGCATAAATCAAAACCTTTTCTTTAACCATGCAGAGAATTGTATGGCTGGGAGATCTTCTCTCACAGTCCCTAGAATTTTAGCCCACAATATCTAAGTGAACAGAGGATGCAGTAGTGATGGTGGATTCAGGTGGAGGGCTTGTCTCTTTCCACCACTTGCATTAAAACAAAATACCAGAACTACAAGTTGACTGCTTCAAATGTAACTCTGCCTGTTTAATAACACTTTTCCAGGTAAGTAAATATCATTATAATGTTACCTTTTTACAAGATTAAAAATATTTTAGTGCAACAGAGGCAAATTCAAATTTCAGTGCACAGGAAATGGACACATGCTGCAAAACTCCACACAGGCTTGAGGCAGAGCAAAATACCCAAGCTGCTTTCCCTAAAGCCTTAGGGTTGGAATAGCCTGTACAGCTCCTGTACACCCTTTTCAATGGGGGAAGAACCACCTGATTGACACAGTTATAGATGCACCAACCCACTCTTCCTCTGATCTGGAAGAAGCCTGTAAGCAACCCCTTCTCCCATGCAGTAGAGCACAGCAAAAATCCCTGATAGCGGAGGGTTGCCCTCCTCGGAAATATTGGGTGTTGGCTGCAGCCAAGTCTGGCAATTTTGACTGTGGTGTGCCGATGCTCCTGCTGGGACTTTAAACCCAAAAGTTTCAGACTAGAAGGTCTGACCCCTCCACCCAGGGTAGGACTGACTGCCATATTTCAGGGCAGGAAGGAATTTTACCCCATGGTCAGATTAGTACAGACTGTGGGGATTCTTGCCTTCCTCTGCAGTGTGGGGCACGGTCCTCTTCCTTGGACCTCTTGAGTGTATTTTAACAACCATTGCAACAGCAGAACATTGGTTGCTGTTGCCCCCTGCTTTACGTGTGACAGGTGAGGGTATTATGTCTTGCAGTTGTGTCAGGGTTGACTGTGTAGTTTTGTTAACAGCTTAGACAATGGATTTGTATAGGATAGTTTGGATACGGGTGGGTGATCCTGCATCAGACAAAGGGTTACACCAGATGACCTTTGAAGGTCCCTTCCAACCCTATTGTACTATAGTCCTAGGATTCTATGTTTTGCTCTACATCCAAATGCAATAACTTGCCAAGCATGTCACACATGCCAAAGTTTTTGGTTGCCACACCAGAATGGAAAATTTGATATGGCAACTTTGGAAAATGGCATACCCTGGGAATGCCTGAAGAGCTCAGTAAAAAAAAAAAGTAACTCGAAGAGCTCAGTAAAAAATATGTGTAATCAGGAACAGAGAGTAGTGAATTATAAAGGTAATAATTCTACCACAACATACTTTTACCACAAGGACTAAATTGCATTGGAAAACCATGGAATCACAATCCCATAGTTCAGTATATGTCCCACTTTTTATTTTGTAGCTAGAAACAAATCCCAGATTCATTCCCTGTAGACATGTAAACAGTTCCTGATCAATCCCTCTTCAACTGGCACTTCCTTGTTGTATTCCCTGTGACTTGCCTGATTCTGTGGGTTTCTGTGAGTTCCCCCTGCTGCTTCCCTCCTCTATAGCTGCTAGCATTAAATGCCACACCACTGCTGCTCTTACTGCTCTCTGAAGAGCTGATTCTTGCATACGTTGTTGAACTTTGTTTATTATTAAAATACTTTGCCTCTGTAAATACAAATTGCAAGAGGAATGCAAGTTCATATGCATTTCTTTAGAAGCTGTACTTCATGTAACTTTGTAGAGGGATCTAACTGAGGGGTACCTCTGTTATTTTAAAAGCCATGCCCTACACTTCCATGGTAAAGGTGCAGCTACTAAGCAAAGCTAGTTAGCAAGGACAACTCCTAAAGGAAACTATTAGATGGTCTGTGTAAAACTTGCCTGAGGCATACAGCTGAAAATGGGACTATGAACAACTTAAAGCTATAATGTAAGGCTTAGGTAGTATATCCAGCTTTACCAGGATCTGGGATGAAGCTCACTGTTCAGTCCAAATTCTGCTCTCAGTGATGGTGGTACAACAACAGAACAAGTGAACTGTTAATGTTGTTACTCTGAGTTTATTCTTTGTGGTTAATTATTTTGCCCTTGACATTTTATCTTAAATGTATATATTTTAAGAAATACTTTTAAAACCATGTTTCTTTATAATTTTCAGAATAAGACTCCCTTAAAGTATGCCGTGCCATTTACTAAAAGAAGACTATTTTAGTCTTGCTTGTTAAGTCTCTGTTTGCTTCAGAAGTTTTAAAGGCAACACCAAAGAATGTACATCTAATAAACAATTTGCCAGAAAACTATGATGTTTTTTAATGAGCTTGCTGCTAAGAAATAAACTGGTATAATGTAAGCCTGGATGTTTTTAGTGAGACAACTCATGAAAGAGTATTCATAACTGGAAATATTATCTTCTGTGGTCCTGTTGTTGCTATGAGTTTGATACGAAGCAAACACAAGTTGTTTCATTGTGACATTTTCCAGGAAATCCATTTAGCTTCAGGCTCATGAGTGTCAATTCTGTTAGACAAGGTTCTTTGGGTGAATTCTGTTAAACATGCCAGTTTAGTTCAAGTAGCAAAAGCAGTATGATCCTACGAATATGCATGTGTATAAGAGGAATAAGCTACCTCAGTATAAGGAAGTTTAAACTTTGATAACCATATAACCCAACTGTACCAATTTAACAAAAACAAACAAAACAAGCAAAACAACCCCTCATCCCTAGCTGATGCGACAGAGCAGACAACTAGATAAAGACTTAGTAACCTTAGGGTGTTGACAGAAATGATGCTTTGCCACATGACTGGTGACTGAAAGAGCTCTACAGCCATGCACTGACAGAAGTACATGGCTGTAGAGCTCTTTAAAAAGTGCCCAATAGTGTGACAAGTGAACCCTCATCACATGAGTGTTCAAATGAAAGTGCTCCAAAGCAGAGTGCCTTCATTAACTGCTGTTAGTGTGCACAGGGAGCAGGGTTGGGCTGAAGCAGCTCAGCTCTGTCCCTGGTGCTGTCTTGAGAGGGGAAGGGAGGGGAGAGAGGTCCATCTGGGTCCTGTGCTGAAGGGTGGGGTGGATGGATTGGAGCCCACCCTCCATGTTAGGGGACTCCAATCCACCTGCTCCCCCAATCCAGCACAAGCTCTGAAAATCCCAAAATGGACCTCCCTCCCCTGCCTTCTCCCCCTCCAATCTTGAGACAGCACTGGACCTGGGAGAGGAGCAGGGCTAGAAGAAGAGGCTGCAGACACACAGCATCTCTTGCTGGATTGGCTCCAAAGTGAAGCTTGATCCTCCACTCCTCCGATCCAACAGCATTGGGTTGGGAGTGTTGGTCTAACTCATGTTGCTTTCTGTAAAGCACCATGAGTTAGACCAGGGAGCTGCACATTTGTCAGCACCTTTAGCAAATGGCAGTGACTAATGACTTCACTGGGACCAATTACTAAAATTCTAGTTAATGAAAATGTTTTTGGATGATACCTACTTAAGTATTTTATAGGTTACTAAATAAATATGCTGGTGTGTATTCCAACTTTCTAATATAGTAATTGCTAAGAAATAGATAAAATACTAAATATAATGTATAATGACACGCATGGAAAACAACAAATAAAACTTTTATGTTTATGCATAATATAAATATTATGCTTTAATTACACTATTTTATCTTATTTGAAATGTTTTTTATGTTGTACATTTAAATGTTATTTTACAGGATAGCTAAAGTTCATATCCCTGGATAAATCTGTGTCAAGCATGGGAGGATATAGTTGACAAGGTTTTTATCCAGAGTGAATGTCATGTAAGGAAAGGATTCATTTTACTGGTACTTGATGTAACTTAATGAAATGTACTATCCTATTTTCCCTGATTCACTTGTGACCTAGTACCACCTTCCTTTACCAGGAACAATGTACAACTAATTGCTTTTAGAAATAAAAGCACCTCTTACTACTGGATATCTTTCAAGGTGTGAGTACCCACTCTCCTAGGTGTTTTGTTTTGGTTTTTTTTATCTGATACTGCCAGTAACCACCACCATATTTATCTCTGGCATTCTTTCCCCAAAGCATCCAAAACTAAAAGTATGAATCCCATTCCATGACAACCTTATTGATCTCTATACCCTTCAACAAGTTGCTACCTGCTGTCTATCCTTCCTTTCTTCAGCAAAGCTCTGGAGAGAATGGTCTTCTCTTACTTCTTCCTGAACAACCAGCTTGCCCTCTTTTTATCTGGTGTTTCTGTAAGTAAAATGAACAAGACTATTGATATTTGGTTAATGTCCATCCTTCATGCTTGTGACCCCATCTTTCTCTATTCACCCACATCTGATCTCACTAAAACTCCTGCTACTGTCAACCTCTCTTTCCTTTTACAGTGCCTTTAGCAAAAAGCTGATGTCTCCGACACTCCTGATAATGAATCTTACCTTTCAAACTATTCCCATTTTAGTTCTATTGAACTAACCTTGTCTCCTTTCCTATGGAAATTTCCTTCTGTGTCTTGTTTCTCCATTAGCCATTTCCCTAAAGTGTTCATTTTCTAACTACTACATTGGACATGTTTCTGTAGATGATGCAGATGTTACATCTAACATCCTAGCTGTAGTTAAAGGGATATATTCTGGTTAAAAGTGAGATTTTTATAAAATATTCCCTGCTGGTACCCATGTTACTAAAAATATCTAATTATTTTTAAAACGTAATTTAAATTTAAAGTCCTAATTTAATTTTTATTATTCATACTATTAGATGCTTATATTACATTCGCACCCTTAGTCAGAGATAAATAAGTTTGGTTCACTATTGCTTAGAATTGTTTTCTAGTAAGAAAAAAACATGTTTAGATCCTCCAAGACTTAAAGTGCTGAAAATATTGGATGCCAAGACTGCATGGCAGCATTTTTTAGGCGAAAACTGCTGTTTCTATTGGAATTTTTAAAAAAATCATGGAAACATTAATATGTTCTGTAGGTTTCATAAAATCTTTATTTTTAAACAAAACTTACTTTTTGAATTAAATTTGACTTGGCATTGTCCCTTTACATGCTGTTTAAAGTTCAAGGCACACTACTTCAACCTTGCTTTCAATAATAAAAAGCACAGCAGACATACATCTTTTTAAAATGAACAGTTCTCACATAATTTCCCCCCCTGATGAGAGCACGGGCGAAAGAAAATCACACAACAGATGCTAGTCACATTTCTCTGGAACACACTCAGATACCACTGGTGCAGAATGAGTACCTGAATACAACAGAAGTGTAATAAATAAGTTCTTCTTCAAAATATAATATAAAACAACTCAGACTTATTAACCTTCCTGCTGCCCCCACCCCGCAAAAGCAGCTGTGGCTTGCTGTGAAACATGCTGGATGCTGACTCCACAAAAGAGAAAGCTATTAGGAGAAAAGTTAACTTGCCACAGAATGCCGTTCTGTCCCAGCTCTAAAGCAAGTGGAAAAGCTCACGCAAGTGAATTCTCAACTTTCCTACTCTGCAGAGCACACCCTATCTAGCTCCACCCAGGGTTTCACAGCATGTAGGGATCACTTGCCCTAATACACACTCCATGTCACCACCCCAGAGTTTTTATTCTTAAGGCGGTCTTGCCCCTGAAATCCAAGTAATTCCTCTATCCTAGGGGTCAGCAACATATAGCCCAGGAGCCAGATTTAGCTAGCAGAACCACTGGATCTGGCTTGCAGAACCAGAGGCCTTTGTCTCTGCCCATGCCCATGATGGGTTGAATAGTGAGAAGCTGCACGTGGGCCAGGTAGCTGGAAGCTGCTCCTGCTTTGCCACTGCTTCTTCCTGACCCATCTCCCCTCCCCACAGCTGTGACATGAGCTTAGCTTCTAGCCAGTGAGGAACTGAACCCAGGGCTAGGCAGCCTAACCACAATGCTACAGCTAGGATTGGGAGAGAGCATGAGGTTTTCTATTTTGATCAAAAAATCCATCCTAGACCTGCAAACTGCTTCTTCAAAGAATGATGGACTTATTTACACCTGCAATCCAAAAAGTTTTTAAAGCTGGCTTTTTACATGAACCCAAATCCCAGTCTTTTAATGGAAAGAGGTCTTGTAAAACATCAAATTAAAAAAAATAATGGTATGTATTGACTTGAATTTACATTTTACAGCTGGCTTCTCTGTCCTTAATGTGTGAAGAAGCCTGGGCCTAATTATCCCAGAAGAATTTTGGAGGACATTGAAAACTAATCCAAACATCAAGACTATTCAAACAGTGCAGATCCCCCATCCTTTACTTTAATGCTTTCTTTTTGTGGTTAAAGAAGTTGCCTACTCTTAGATGCTGCTGTTTTTTAGTGCATCTCAGCCTGTGCATTTCACTACACCGATACAAAATGCTTAAGTCACAAGGGACATACAGAAAGGCCTTTCTCTCACAAGGTTGTCCCAACTATTGCCTTCTCAGGTAGGAAAGAGTACAAGCTTACCATGGCTCCTTTTCTTCTCTGCACTCAGCCTCACAACAGTGAATTATTACAGAATAATTCCTCTTGTAGAAATGGGAGGTTGAAAACTTCACCTGAAACCAGATGCACATACATTTCCTTCAAAGACAAAAGGCAGGGGCTGATCCAAGAGGAGTGAAATGGTGCACCTCCCCCTGGTTGGTTCCTGGTTTAAAACCAACCTCCTGGCAGTGGCAGCAGTATTTCTATTCAGGCAGTGGTAAATCAACTGACTTCATGACTTATCATAATCTACCTGATTCTTTCTAAACTCTTCATTCCACAGATGTTAATGACCCTCTCTTATTGTTAATGGTCTGATATTCCATTAATCAAGCTGTCCTTTCTTCTGCAATTCTACTGTCTGTTTCCTGTTCTTGATAATGGACCTCCTATTTCACACCCCTCTTAAAAAGAGCAAATGAATGCACATTCCAATAAATTTGTATTTGTTTTTGCTCCAATTTTAAACTGAGCAACCTAGGTTGCGCCTAGCTTATAAGTGAAAACTTGTAGTTTCTTTTAACATGTGTGTTGTGTTATGTGTGATGATGCATCATGCAGTCTGCACTCCCCTTTTCAAAATCCTAGATCCACCCATCACGAAAGGCACCAGTTCACTGGAGTTTATATTCTCTCACCTAGGAGCCAGAGCTCCAAACATTTTCTCCTATGCTGGGTCTCATGTCTGACAGCAAAACCTGCTGTTAGAACTGCTAAACACACTTAATAATGCCACAAAAACTGCAGATCAATAATGCTGTTCTTTTTGTATTTTCTAAGCCTTTCCCATTGATAAATGAGTGCAATTTTTTTTTAATCATTGTAGTGGATCTTTGGGGTTACCTTTCTAGATACCAGGTCTTTATCAACAGCTGGGTTCCACATCTTTCTTTTTACTTTATATAATATATATATATATATATATATATTTATATATATATATCTCAACATTAATATGGTTATATATCAGCATATTAATTCCTAACTGAATGCTTATTAAAACTGTATATCACTTCACCCATCATGCAGTTTTACTTCTTTGCCAAAAACATTGGAGAGCGCCTGTTTTCATTTAAGTCTAGGCCCACTGTGTGTCGTGCTATTTTCAATAGGTGCTCATCCATCAAAAACTGCAGGTATATCTGCAAATTTCCAAAATGTCTTGCTTCTTGTGTCATAGTGTGTTATGTCAAATATCACATACAGCAACAATATGGCATTAGTAGACTTACAGGAGCATGTTAATACTAAGCAATATGACAAGTAGCTACACTGTTTAATGCTTTACAAGAGTGAAATAGTGTGCATGCACACACACATACACAGAGATAATTTTTAGGGGTAATTACAGTGATGAGATTATCAATAGCATAATGAATGAATCATTTTTCAAATATACTATTATTTCC
>NW_005841953.1:2967422-2974595 GCF_000455745.1 Alligator sinensis
GAAAAAATGCTATTTTCTACTGTTCACAAATAAAATAGTTGTAATTGCAAATATCGGTCACTATTTTCATAATGCTCTTTCAGGGCATTCCTACTAAACAAATAATATTTTAAAGAAAAAGATTATGTAAAATCTGCCTAAAGTGAAAATATGCATTTCCAGTAGTGTTTTTGTTGTTTGTTCCTGTTATTTTCAAACCAGTGAACACTCCTGTCTTTGCAAGCTTGATAAAGAACAAGCACCACTCTCTTTTGAGGATATAAAGTGGAAGATGCCTTTAATTCCCTTCTCCTTGAACAATAAAAAATACTTTCTGAAGATTGTACTACTGACTGTCACTTGTATTTATAAACATCTTTTAAATAAAATGTGCTCAGATCCCATTCCAATTAAGCTGATTGGGATTTTGACATCTATTTCAATGGGAACAGAATCAGACTCAGTTGTGCAGGAAGATCAAATGTCTTGGCTAAGGGCATAATTTTGCTGCCATTGAAAATAAATGACAAAACTTCCATTGACTTGCATGGTGCAGTCCTGAATTAGACCGGTTTTAATAATGTGCATATCTGAAATTTCATAAAGTTAAAAAAAAAATGCAACTTACTCCAAAGACTTGTATATCAGGCTTTTAAATCAATTTCTAATAAATACATATGGCCTTCAAACTATTAATTAATAAATTAATAAATAGTAATAATAATCATAAATGAATCTTTCTTGTCACAGAAAAATAGCCTTAAAAGCATGGCTCACCTTCCCCTTCCCTCCCCCCTTTCCTCCCAAATGTGAAAGACCATACAAAATACTCACAAAATCCATGAGTGTTTGGGAAACATCAGCTTACACAAAAGTATACAAAAATACCTTTATTAACTTCAGAAATGCCACAAAAATAAAGGTCAGTAAAATATGTCCCATTATGTATGTCCCTTTTACTTCATTATAGTTTCATAGTTGGTAGGGTCGGAAGGGACCTGAGCAGATCATCAAGTCCAAAGCCTTGCCGTGGCAGGAAAAAGTACTAGGGTCAAGCGACCCCAGCAAGGTGTTCATCTAGCCTCCTCTTAAAGACCCCCAGGGTAGGAGCCAGCACCACTTCTCTTGGAAGTTGGTTCCAGATCCTAGCCACCCTGACAGTGAAGTAGTGCTTCCTGATGTCTAGTCTGAATCTACCCTCTGCCAGCTTGTGACCGTTATTTCTTGTCACTCCTGGTAGTGCTTGGGGGAACAGGGACTCCCCCAGTACCTGCTGGTCCCCTCTGACTGGTTTGTAACAGGCCACTAGATCCCCCCTCAGCCTTCTCTTGTGGAGACTGAACAGGTTCAGGTCCCTTAACCTCTCCTCATAGGGTCTGCCCTACTAACTGCTGATCATGCAGGTAGCCCTCCTCTGGACCCTCTCTATGCTGTCTACAGCCCTCCTGAAGTGTGGCGCCCAGAACCTGTTCTGTTACAGGTTTAAATTGGTTTCTGATCACTTAAACTGGTTTACGTGTAACTTGTGTCCCTAGCCCAAGAGGCAACAGGATCTAATACCTCTGCAGTTGCTTGGGAAGCACCCAAAAGCACACTAATGCCCCTATACCAGCAGGAGAATCTATATGGCAGCCATCTACACTTTCGCACCTAGAAGAACACCAAAAGATTCAGGGAAATCTATTGACACCACAGGAAGAGATGAATAAATAGAGCAGCCATCTGAACCTACAGGAATCCACAGAACAGGGATTTTTATTTAGCTCTGAAAAGACTGGTGTAGAGACAGGGATTACTGGCCACCAGACAAATCCAGGAAGGAGACTACAACAGTGTACAAAGGGAGTACAGCGGGGATTACCTAGTTTGGCTTTGGGACCTGCTGCTACTTCTCCTTCCCCAGTTGATCAGACTTCACACTGCAGATCCCATTCCAATGGGATCTGCAGGTTTCTTAAAAACCCTCTTCTTTTTCAGGGGGCTGGTTTAATAATAGTAAGCTCAAAACAATACATCTTTTCCCTATGTTTCCTTACCAAATCATAACTCTTAGGGAAATATTCTTATTCCTCAGCCTCCTGAGGCTTTCCTCCAGCAGGATCACTCCGTATAGTTATAACTTCCTAGCTAGCTCCCATTCCTTGCAAGCATGTACTGTTCAGGTCCTCTTCCTGAAACTTCCTATGTAGACAACATTCTATAACCTTTCCATGTCTTTAAGTCTCTCCTTAACTTTCTCTAGTACCCTCAGGCTACCCTTTATATAGCTCCCAGCAGATCTGCTCGAGTCACATGCTCCCATCCCATGACTTCCCTGAATTCATATCCATCACTTAGGGAGATGAGCTATGCCTGATTCCAAACTAGCAGGCCTATCTTTGTTTGAGTACTTGGTCATAAACAATACACTACATTGAGGAAAACAAGCATCTTAGAAACCACTGAATTTATGCTGAAGAAGATGAATACTTTATAGAAGCCTAAGTATGCAATGAGCAGAACATGGCAGATCTAGGATGAATATATACATACTTAATCTATTTGTATACCTTTTAGAAAAAAATAAAATTTGGAAAGAAAAATTAACCTAACACATTGACCCCCTTGACATCTCCCTTCATGCCCTTTCTATATATTTGTCAAGGTATTTATGTGCCTCTCATTGCATTGTATTTGAGCATTTAATCACAACCCTGAGATTACAGCATGTAAATACAGACTAGACTATGCCAGGAATTTGTATTGATACTAAAATGCTCCTTTTTTGCCATAAAATCAAGTTGGTGGGCAATTATTTCATTGTGACACCTTATATAACTTACCATCATGTCTTCACTTTAAACATTGTAAGTCAATAAAATTATATTGTAGCCATTGACAACACATACAATTTTGCCTGTTTGATATCCCATTACTGCAATAGCAGCCACAATAGTTTTGGAAAAAAGCTCTTCTTTCCCTAAAAGTGTTGTAGTTTTTGCTCTCACAACTGGGGCATATTTATAGGGAGCAAGATAATGCCACAAATTGCTATCACAAACAATATTTGCTACCTTCCAATATAATGTATTATGCTCACCTGCTTCCACACAGAATTACTAGTAAAAAACATTGCCAATGTCTCCTCTGTGGCACCAAATCTGTCATATACACCATCTTTCCACCTAGGCACCACAATTTCAGAATGGACTGAATAATGCTAGAGCAAACATTTAGTTCAGATCAGCAATCAGCTGCAATACACTAGATTATGGGGACACGTGTCTGTCACATGAAATACTCAACACACTATTCTAGGGGATGTGGAATTATTACTTTAGCATATACACCATTTTAACCTTGTTTCACTTCTTTCATAGCAAGACAAGTGAATTATGTATACATAAGGGTATGATCCTAAAACACTGGAAATCCAAAAGCCTTGACATTTGAAGGAAGGAACATGAGAGGCAGGAAGCCAAAGCTAGATAATGCGGAGATAGAAGGATTATAGAAACGAAGAGATAACTTAAAAATATATCTTGGTACAATTAGTACTAGACAGCAGAGTAGTTAACAACATGAGGAGTCAGTCCAAATCAGTAAAACACCTAAACTGGCTGTGAACAAGCACCGTTTAAATAATTATCATCAGATTTTAGTGTCAATACACCATTGAGATGAATGGGGAGTTCCCAACAGCTATTATTTCAAGTAGTTAATTGACTTGAACAGAAATAAAATGTATTGGTTTATTTTTTAAAGGTTTCTTCGTAACACTAAAGAGGAAAAAAATTCACCTTTTTAAAATTTAGATTCCAGACCACAATTCTGCCATTCAGGAAATAAATTCAAGTTCCAATGAATAGCAAAATACATGGGACTTTCTCATTAGTCTGTTAATTTATGAGTAAGGAGACCTGCAATGAAAATTTATTATTTATCTGTATTACTATAGTGCATAGCAGCTCCAAAAGCTATTAAGGTCCCATGGTTCTAAACACGTACACATATACATAAAAAGAAACAGGCCTCAAAATCTAAAAAAAGACCAGACAAACCAGGAACTGAACCCAAAGATTCAGTTCAGTGCCTTAATATAAAGCTGTCTACTTCTCAGCTTTCAATATTTTTCATGGTTTTTTCTCTTCACAGTGTCTTGAAATTAGGTGCTTGGGACATACAAAATGTAACTAGGAGCCTGCTTTGTCACACCACAGGCTATGCAGAATTTGGAGAAGCAAAGTTTGCTACATTTTCTTCCATGAGCAAAGCATGGCAATCCAATTAAATGTATTTACAGTAAAAACTTTGTTATCTGGCATGAGTGGGGTGGGGGTGGGGAGGGGGTCCCCGGTTATCTAAAAATTATGTTTATCTGAGAGTTATACCTATTAAGGAAGACAGGGAGCACAGCATGGCCACCCCGCTGGGAAGAGCCCAGCACTGCCCCAGCCCTAGCCCGCAGTGGCAGCCTGTCCTGCTCTGTGCAGATCCCTTTCCCCTCCCCCTGCCCCTTCCTCCACAGACTTACCCACCCAGGGATGCATGCACTCACGTGCTCAGCTTCCCTCGATTTTTTTTTCTCCCTCCACCTATGTGGTTGTCAACTAGAAGGGCTCCTGGCAGCTCCTCTATCAGCAGTGTCACTAATTAATGTAAACAACAGAAATACTTGATGCGCATGCCAGATAGACTCAGGAAAGTTTCCGGTTGCTAAAGTCAGGATTTGTATTGGGGGATATTGGAAATTCCACTTAATAGAGTATTCTGGTTAGTAAAATGCTAGTTAACACATCTTTTACTGTCTTTAGATAGTGCCAAATATTATATCATTTTATCTGAAAACATCTAAAACATTTTAATACTAAAATAAGCATCATTATCTTTATGTTATATGGGGGAAACTGAGGGAAATGGCTTAAATTGATTTGCTCAAAGTAATTCAACACAGTCACCTCCTGACTCATGGTCCAGGCTCCTAAACTAGCCTCAGTTGTTTCTGTCATTTAGTTCAATGCAGAAAGATAATAATATAAAGGCAGATGGGACGTGGGGAGTGGGAAATTGAAATGAAAATAATTCTATAAAAAACAGCTAACACATCTCAGCTAGCATTTTCAGACGCACACAGTTCACTTTGGAAGCCACATCTGACTTTCAAAAGCATGAAAATTTACTTTAGGATCCCCATTTTCAAAAGTGCCTAAGTTACCTAGGCAGACAAGGTTCCTTGGGTGAATTTGATATCTTTTATTAGACCAACCCAAATGGTTGGAGAATAGTTATTAAGCAAGCTTTCGGGTTCAAAAACCCTTCGTCAGGCTAAGGAAGTTTCAGCAGTTGGTGTGTGCTCTTCCTGGATGGAATGAAAAGTAAACAAGCCAGGGGCTGGGCGTGTAAGTTACCTAGGACCTTTGTACACGTCACAAAATTGGCCTTTAAAGCGACTTAAATGCCCTTTTGCACCACTTCAATGGCGTTGCTGTTTGCAGATTCAGCAGCGTACTCCACTTTAAATGATTTTGGTATGTAGCAAGATAAAACACCTCCAAGGTATTTGCTACTTAACAAAGTTTGCTACTTAACAAAGTGCAACAGTGCACAGGGCTCTGGAAGCCAACGTGCTCAGGGCTTGGTGGGCCCCACGCAGCTCAGGGGCTGTGGGACCCAGCAGCAGCACGTGCAGCCAGGCTCCACTTAAGAAAAAAAAAAGTGGTGAGTCTGATCTTTTTTTTCCTCCTGAGAGCCTACCTGCCTTTCTGCCTGAGCTGTGTGGGGGCCTAGTGCTTCCCTCTGTGGCCGTGGTGCCCCTCGGGACTGCCCGGGGGGCCACGCACAGCTCAGGGACTGGTCAGCCCACTAGCAGCTTGCCCTCCCCCCACTACTGAAGAGGCAGGTAAGGATTGGGACCCTACCCTTGTGTACATGCCATGGGGGTTTAGTTTGGTTTAATTCTCCCTAAATTGAAGTGGTGTTTTTAAAAACCCCACCATTTCAATTTAAGGAGAACTAAACTGAATTAAACCCACATGGTGTGTACAAGCAGCCCTAAAGACCACTTTTAATAGGATTTAGGAGAATAATACAGAAAGCAAAGATAGTAGGAAAGAAGATACACAAAAGCAGAAAGTAACTTTATAGTCAGGTAAGACCTAAAATTGAGATTAGGCAACCTAGATAGTAAAAGTAATAGAGTAAAAAAACCCAAATATTTTAATCTGAGTTCACAGAGATGTCCTGTCACACTTGTCTATACAGCAGAGCCCATGTCTACTAGCATACCTGTAGCATACATGTTTTAGAACCTCATGTCTCAAAACAGGTTCTCGACAAATTGGGAGCAATTCATGGAAAAGCAACAAAAATTACTCCTCCTTTCATCCTTGTGACAAGGTATTTAGCAGAATTCACAGATTTGTTGGAATCTGACATGGCCACACCATGAGCACTTCTGCTATGGTCTCAAACTTGCAACCTCTGGGCTGTTAACTGCTTGCCTTAGCATACATGCCCCCTCAGCCCCCCCAAGGAAGTAAATAAATTGACTGAGCAGTTCTATGAAGAAAACAAGTAACTATTTATGTTTTCATGAAATGAAAGTTATAAACCATAAAGCCCCGATTGTGGAAGCATTCATACACTTAATCTTACTCAAGTAAGTCAAATGGAATAAGTCAATATGACTACTTACATGATCGGAATATGCAGCATCAGGGCCTAAAAGAGAAGATAAATTGTTCTTCTCTAGAAGGGCCACTAGGAAAAGAAAGATTAAAATAAGCAATGAAAAGTAGAGGATAAATAATATGAAAGGTGGAGGGGAAAAAGTGAGGTAGGACTAGAACATACCTAGAAAAAGACAAACAGGAGAAGAACTATTGTTTGAGTCGTTTAAATCTGTACAGTCCTGCATGGAAAGATTTTAGCTCTGCTATTCATCTTTATATGAATAAAGATTGCATTGCATAGTTCTCTATAGAAAATATATTTTAAATATGAAAATTAAATTTTCTACACCTATTTTCTCTCAAAAACTCTTTATACATTTTTTTCAGTTCACAGGGGGAAAGGTCAGCATTTGTGGTAGCTCCAAAAATCAAACTGAATTCCCTTGTGCCTCCCAAGGGAGGTGGTGCTCTCCCCTACCCTGGGGGTCTTCAAGAGGAGGTTGGATATGCATCTAGCTGGGGTCATCTAAACCCAGCACTCTTT
>NW_005841953.1:2974626-3000432 GCF_000455745.1 Alligator sinensis
GATCTGTTGAGGTCCCTTCCGACCCTAACATCTATGAATCTATGAAATTTGGGTCATCATTTGAAGACTGTGGTTGCAAACGTTTCCCCAGCAAATGAAACTTAGGTTACATATGCTGGTGATTTCTTTTTCTAAGAACTGCATTGGCCATGGGGAACAAATAGTAGTAACGCATCAATTGGTTAAAAGTTCATGTTAATCTGAACACACACACAAAGTCTGTGAGTTGAGTAAGGAACCCTTACTTCACAACCACATCACAGATAAATAATCATAGCTCTTCTATCAAATTTGGTCCAGTTTCTCAAATCCCATGTCTTTGGCAAGTGAAAACTGATCTGGGTGAAATATGCCAGATATACTCTGAAGACCAAGAAGAAATTTTACACTAAATTAAAAGAAAATTGGTAAACCTGTTTTTAACAAAATATGATGAAAAAAAATACTGTTACTTGAAATTTTCCACTGGTAATTACTGTCTTTTTGGTTCCTGTTAGCTCACTTAAGTTTGTTACCAACCTTTCACACCCTAAACATAGTTACAATGCTTGAAAACTAAAGCACAAGCTCTACTATTAGAAATCAGGTTATGCACATACAAAATTATTAATAAGTGCTGTTTTAAGCACTGTTTTAATTGCTATAGCGTGCACATGAGAGAGACATTCTCAGGTGCATGATGTACTGTTGTGGAAGTGTAGATTTATTCTGCCATCTCACCATAGTGCTAAGACCAGGTGGGTGTCATTAAACCCAAGCTGGAAAAAAAGAAAGACTGAGTGGATATCTGAGGTGATGGAGCTAAAGGAAACGACAGTCTTGCAGTAAAAAGCCCTGAGAACAATCCATCTTGAGAGAAAGCTTAAGTAGAGTCTATGGAAAACTATCTGTGCATGAAGCCCTGCCTCAGGGCTTCATTTCTTATGCTACATTTATAAAGATACAGAATAAAGGCAAACCTTAGTGTGGTTGTGGCTGGGAGCTGGACAAGTCTACTGCATATATGCTTCATAAAGGAAAGACATAGGGACCCCCCAGCCTGTGCACAGTGAGCATATTTTGCCATTTAGATGTTGGCTGCATTGTAGGGAGAACACAATAGTCTTTAAATAAGTGGGAGAAAACTTAGAATTTTCTTTAGGCCAGGGGTATCAAAGATATGGCCTGCAGGCCAGATCCAGCCCACAGACCCACATCATTCAACCTCGGGTCTATGACTCACATACCAGGCTAAATGCACTCCAGACTGGCCCCACATGCAGAGCCTGGGATATGTGGTACCCATGCAGGGCTAGTCCAAGACTCCCTCTTTACATGCCAGACCCAAAACCTGCAGCATGTGCTCTGGCTGCTCTGGGATGTAAGCCACATGAAGGACCCACTCTGGCCAATCTGAGATGTAAACTGCATGTAACATCTGCTCCAGCTGAATGCTATGTGCAGAGTAGGCCCCTAAGTGGGTACTGCACGTGGCACAGTCCTGAACCTGCCAGAGCAGGAGCTGAATCCAGCATCTATTGGCTGTGGGGGAAGGTCCATGGTCCCCCGCATGTCAGATGTAGTGCCTGTTACGGCTGGTGCAGAACCAAGCAACTCATGGTCTCTGCTCCAGCTGGTCCAGAACCTGTGCTGCACACAGCGCCCACTCCAAATCAGCTGAAGCAGGGTGGCATGTGTCTCTGGCCAGAACAGGTACTACAGGTGCTGGAACCAGTATATAGGGTGGTAGAGGGTCTGTGGCCCTGATGTAGTCCTTGGGGGCAGTCCTGTGCCATTCATCTGGCTCGTGGCCCAGTTCCATTCCACTCATCTGGTCCACAGGGCACATTGAGTTTGACACCCCAGCTTTAGGCCATATGGTAAAGACCTGGTTTCATGAAGGCATAGAACCAAAATGCTAGTTCCAGCTCTGCAATTGCATATGGAGTATTGAATACCACTGTTTGTGCTACTGCAACAATGTATTTATTACAGAAAGTGCTGAGAAACCATAGTTGCAACTACTATAGAAAATATGTAGTTAAATATCAGAATTGCAACCAGAGTTCTCTTATCAGTCCTGTTTTATATGTCCTTTATAAAACATTATGCAGAAAAGTTATTTTCACCTTTAAAAACATAGGAATATTCTGGAGGGTCAGTAGAATCTTTAATGATATTTTGAAGGTACTCACACATTTATGGTCTCTTTGTATAGGGAGGAAGGAGTAAAGGTGGAAATACAGTCAAGAAGATGGCAACTCTAACTTTCTAATAAGAAATTCAGTAGTAAGGTTCTGTGGGACTGCTGTCTCCTTTTGGGCCTTGAGGGTAGGAATTTTAGCCAACACTAGGAAGGAAAAAATATGGGATAATGCGTCTATTTTTCCCTCATAGTCATACAATAGACAGAAAGAAATATGGTGAAGAATAAGAAATTTTACATATGATTTGACTACAGTGCACCATTGGGGAGGATAAAGCCTCTCTGATTTGGCTGTTGAAGAAGCAAGTTATTGGTGTCTGACCTGCAAACGGACTTGAAGATGGTTCTGTGCTTGGATCTGGTGCCATTAGGGGTAGGTGGTTTGTGATAGTTTGCTGCCTACAATTCTATGTAAATTGGGTAACGGTAAGAGGATTTCAGTACTCTAGTTTGAAACTTGGAAGGAACTGGGATGAACATTTAACATTGTTTTTGGCATGTGCAGGATGGTATCTTATAATTATACATTTAAGACCAAATGAACTGTGAAGCTGAGTATCTCTTAATAGAGCATTTTTCATGCCTTAAATCCTTGGTATTTATAACTGCAAAAATCCTTGTTATAACTCTCTTGACTTTGACATTAAATGGCTTTGTAACTTAAAAAGTAATCTCTCCAACACCTTCAATAAGCAAAGAAGATTCTTCTGTAGAAAAATAGTAAAGGAGCAGCATGAGTTTTACCATGTAATAGGATTTTTGCATAAATGTTTTGTTACCAAAGGCATTCCTACTCTAGCCAGCATATTACTTTGCAGTTGCTTCATTCTATAATATGGCGATTTGAAAGAAGATATCAGCGTAGCTACTAACAGGTGACAGACGTTCTCCTTTAGGGACTTACTGACTACGCCTCGAGCTAAAGGAAGACATCCCTCAGAAGTGGCTTGGATGGGAAGAGCAAATGGACATTTAAAAAAATTATCCATAAGCTACTCACAGTTATGCTCTGTACAGTCAAAAAAAAATAAAAGAAAAGAAATCTTCTGCTTCCATCTTGTCTGCTGCTGGTGCAAGAGTGCCATTGAACACTCTGGAGAAATGGGGAAGGAGCTCACTCTGGATGAGGATAATCAATCAAAATCTTCTCTAGAACTAGACCGGTTGTTATAACAGATCAATAAATACAACTTCTTGATCTGCAGCAGTGGAATCATGGAGAAGTGTGTGTGTGTGTCTTTTTCTCTCTCTATGTATATATACATACACTTCTCCATGATCTCTCTCTCTCTATATATATATATATATAGAGAGAGAGAGAGAGAGAGAGAGAGAGAGAGAGAGAGAGAGACACACACACACGCCTTTTCCTCTACCTCTGTTTGTGGGTACATACATAGTCAGTCATTTTATATATTATCATACATGCACATTTTAAATACACAATCACAAGCTCACATGTAATAAGATCCTGCACCTCTTTATTAACCTGAGAGTCTGCAAAAGGAAGAAAGAAGAAAGCAAATATTAATGGAAAGTGGGATTTTCTTTGCAATAGCCTCAATAAATATGTCTGTTGGAAAAAAAAATTAGGACAAAAATAGAAAGCTTGTATCTCCAATATCAAAGAAAAGAATGTTTGTGTCAAACACATTGGAGGAATTGCTCACGAATGGTTCATCTGTGTGAAACTATGACCCTTGTAATGCTGCTAAGATCAGCGAGACCTAAGGTGATCTGCTGAATAAGTGCTGGTTGAACAAGTTAAAAATGCCTGTGGGAAGCTCTAATTTATGTGTCCAATTTTTTTTCCAAGATCTCAAAATGGAACAATAACAACAACAACAACAACAAAGCAAGAAATGAGATAACTTTTCAGGCTGGTCTATTAATTAGCATAAGTTACATGACATGCTAATGGTAGTTGTAAGGCTAATCCATATGCTTTCCTTTCAATATGTAGAGCAACATATGAAAATGCTCATTTGAACAGACTGTCATTTTATTTTTATACTTCTTGGTTCCCTTCTGGGCAAGATCACCCCTTATCACATATATTTCCGAAAGTACTACTCAAAAAACTACAGAAAAACATACAACATGTTTCAACAAGGGACTCAGAAAGCACCTCTCTATAAGATACATATGAGCGATACTCACGAGCAGTAGTGCTCAGATCCTTATTCAGAGCCCTTTTCTATAGACATGCTCTGCTGCTTCAGTTAAGGGGCTTGCAGCTACCTATTTAGGCTACAGACTTCTCTCAGCATACATCTTAAACTAAGTTTTTCATGAGTCAGAACCTAAAGATTTGATCCATCCTTAGGTCTGATCTTGCAAGATGTAGAACATCTCCTGTGAGAGTCCCAAAGGAGTTGCTTGTTAAGCCTTATAAGCCACTTAGAAGGCCTCCAGCTGTGATATGTAAAAACAAAATAAGAGGACCTGATACAATTTCCATTGACTTCAGCGGAGGTCAGATCTGGGCTAAGGAAAGTCATACTCCAACCACTAAAATCAAACTTGTGTACCGGAATCATTTCCTGTTTTCTTCAAAAGGAGCTGTGTCCAGTCATGCCATATTCTATTCCAATTTTACTTTTAGGGAGGGAAGAAGAGAAGAAAAGAAAAAGTATCCAAAGTATCAATAAATAGCCTACTGAGTGAAAAGTATTTTGGAAGTTTTATTTATTTTTTTAAATACCAATTTTTTATACATCGTGGGTTTTATTTGGGGTAAATACTGGTTCATTTTTCTATTGTTTCTGAGCATTTTATGTAATCTACACATGATTGCTTACTCCCTGTTCCTGATTGCTTAGCCAGAACCTATTTGACAGTAGTTACTGCAATGAGTTTTCATGCCCAGTACATTTATAAAATAAATGAGCTCAATCAGTGACTTTTATATTAGTAATATTTTAGTGGAAGGGGGTTTTAAATAGTGTTGTTATCTTAGTAATGCTAAGATAACAACACTAAAGATTGTTAAAAAAAAAAAAAAAAAAAAGTCTGGGGTTTGATTTTTTTTGGTTTGGTTTGGTTTGTAATGAGAATAATATAAACTGAAGTGTTCCTACTCAGGGCATAGATGAAAACACAAACAAATCATTTCAGGTGAGCATACATTCTGCTTGAATTGTAAATGACCCTGCTCACAGAAATTATGTTGAAGCAGACGCTTAAGTTGTACTCTTGCATGAATGTACTTCTGTAGTTAGTCTTCTTTGGGGCATTTTTCCAGTTTTGCCAAACAAATTTGGACTTGTGCTGTATAGAACCTGTGATTTGTAATAATTCCACCCATACACAAATATTCAATCAATTAATTTTAAAATGTTTGTTTGAATGGAAAAGACTGTCAAGGCCTTTGCTTGTGTGTTTATTTGAGGGTTGTTTTGCACCTGTGCTCAGCAATTAGAATTTTTTTTATAAAATCTAAAAAGTGCATTTTTAGAAGTAGAGCTGAGTGATATAGGTTACTGGGTTATTTTCCGTATATTACCTGGTGGACATTCATGTAGGCATGAATGTGGAATGTGTAGTCCTTTATATCATATAGTTTAATTGTGGAAAAGGGACTTGGGGGACATCATTGTTTTTCTAAATAAAAATATAAATAAATAGTTTGTGTTAACTCTAGATTTAAGTAGTTCTGTAATTCAAAAAGTACAATCTGTTAGATGATTTGCTTCAAAAGAGAGATGAGAATTTGAATGTTACATTGGTGTAAATCCAGAACAACTCTATTGACTTCAGTGCAGTTACTCCAGGCTTACAGTAGTTATTAGAAACTAGACCATAGCATTCTTTAATTTCTTGGGTATTTACTAACATATCTAAATCCCTTCCATCAGTCAGTTACTTGTTACTGCCTGCTTATTACTACTATGTCACACTCACTGATCACATCGTTCCTGATTGCTTCCTTCATTCTGGAGAGATAATTTTATACAATAAAGAAAAAAAATCTTCCTGCTGCATGAAAACTTTAAAGGACAAAAATTATAAAAATATAAACAGCCTCTTAAAAGAATGCAGCACCATATTCAAAGATATACAACCATTTTAGCAGTCTGTGGAAATCTGAATCTTCTAAAGGAAACTAAATTAATGTTTACATGGAGCATGTGGTAACAAGTCATTAACAGCAGAAAGTATATTTTATATAATATCTGAAGTCACAGCATTATTTTTAAATCAAATAATTATGTGACTGATGTTTTTAAAGTGTTATCTAAAAGCTCAGGTAAGGAGAGGTAGAGAGAAAGTCAGTCTATTAACATTCAAAGAAGCTGCTAATTTGTCTGTTTATTTTGCAGCTCATGCAACTTCACAATAGAGTTTGCAAGACTAACCTGTTTGGTTATGCATCCATTATGCCAGCGTAGTTATTGAAACAAACAGTACATTTACAATGCATCTTTCTCTCAATCTGTTAAAGCTGAGCAAAACCACGTTTGAAGCTCAGAGACTCACGCCCAGCAGTGTCCACTTTAAATAGAAAAATCTCATTGATTGCATGAAACTCAGGTCTCATTTTTGTCCATCGATTCCCCTAGTGACCTTCTGCAGCATCAAAGCCCAGAGCGAACCCAATCTGACCCCGACTTTATGTGCATTATTATATTGAGAGACAGGAGCTACTTACAGTCCATGCCATTGTCTCCGTAGATATGTAATAAAGTATTCTAGAACTGCTCCTGCAGAGAACACTTCATGCACTCGGCATTTCCTTTTCTCTGTCTCTCTCTCTCCCCACCAATCTTAAAATTCTTTCCCTTTGCTGCACTGAATGCTTTTTTTCCCCCTACAGTGGACAGCTCAAATGAGCAACTTCAGACTTTGACTAATACTCACATAACTCTCAGTAAACAACATCCTTCACACAGATCTATAACTAATAATAATGCTCTTTATTAAGCTCTCCTGTGAAACAATATGTCTAATAAAAGCTGCTCTCCGTGCTGTTTTAATTATAATAAATCACCTTCATTATGATGCATACTTCAATATAACATGCCTAATGCTTAGCTACCTAGGATACAACAATAATGAGGACAGAGAGTAGACACATCTCGAAGAAAGTTATTTACACACACACTGAAAAATTCTACAGTACCCTACTGCTTTGCAACATGAATTTCAACAACTTTTATCTTACCTTACTGTTCATAACATCACAGCTGAGAAGAAAAAAAACCCCTGAAAAATGCTGTTTACACAAATAACAGGACCCTGAATACATCCACTAGCATGGAAAAATAAGTCCTTGCAGTGCAATCATTTCTCTATAAATGTATAAAAGTATTTTACCACCCTGTGCAACAAATCAGTGATGAGACTATAGGCTGTTGTGCGCCAGTGCCTAGGGATTTCATGTCAAAGTCAACTTCCTTGGCAATCCCAAGGGAACTGCGCTGTGCACATTCTCATGAAAGGTGTGAAAATCTGATTTTCTAAAATGGATCAGTAATTCTCTATGAAGGGGAAAAGGATCGATAAATCTTTGCTAAGTAGATTGTAAAGGAAAAATTATTCTTTCAGTGACAGTACATTAGGATCCTCCAAACAATCTCAATAAACTAAAGACATAGCATTTCTCTACCAGCTACTTTTGACTTCTGATATATTTTTGTAATCTCAGATCATTCTGCAATGCACATACATTTATATTTGCTAAGCAATGTTCCATGTTGATGTTGATTTATGGGTATATGCCATTATAAAGCTTGGCTGTGAGTAGAAAAAGAAAATTATTAGCTGCTTGTAACCTGATAGATGTGATACAAGGAAATGTCATTACACCCATGCACACATATATGTTTGTTACTATATCACTCTCTTTCTGTACTTACACTGCATGTATCCTGTACTCTGCTTCTATATATACATATTTACTATGCTATGTGTAATTATGTGAATTACTTATAATTCATATAGCATCTATAATTCTGGTTTACAGACCTTTGATAAGACAATTGCTGAAGTGGCACATTGGATTGGCATTTGCACTTTCAAATTTGATAGCAGCACTGTGTTTAAGTGTCTGATTTATGCAAGTAGCATCAACATGAAAATGTCTTGAAGATAAGGCCTACAGCAAACAGTCCAAATGTACAGTCAGTCAGGAAGTGGACCATACTCATTGCCACTGCAGTTCTGTAACACTTTCTGGATAATTTCTTTGTGGAAGCTATGAGACTCTGGACAGAAACATCTGTACTGTGAATTCCACATTAGTGATAATAAAAACAATGGGTGCACAGCAAAACTTCATTCCAGTTTCAGATACCTTGCTAGTTCCAGCATGCAAAAGGGTGAGCTGGCCTGGTAAGCCAGCTCCTTTTTTTTTTTTTGTACTACTGGTTTCTGCCCAGAACAGAGGCATTTTGGGAATTGAAATGATCAATCAGTCTTTCAGTAATGCAGGCTGGGAAAAGGCATGGTTCTTTACTCAGTATAGTGAGACTCAAAAAGGAGTAAGGGCTACTTTTAGGTCCCTTTGTTGTGAAGACCTATAGAAAACTGGTCTTATTCAGTATAGTGAGACTCAAAATGCCTGTCTTCCATAAAAAGAGACTGGAAAAGGAGCAAGACTTATACAGGGTCTTTATAAGAGAGTTTGGAACAGACTCTTGCATAATGAAGCTTGAGAGAAAGACTGAAAACCTTAGAACAAAGTAGGAAATGAAGTCTGAATGGAAGGCATTGAGAGGAGAACCTTCCTATAATTGTCTAAAAATCCTTCTAGCTAGGGACAGAAGTTACATGTAAACTGGCTTAGGCAATCAGAAACTGTTTTAAACCTGCAACAGAACAGAAGCTCAGTGCACTTAAACCAGTTTCAAAATGGCTGAAACTGGTTTAAGATAAACCTGGTTGAACTTAACTGATTTGAGTCAAACCAGTTTATGAAACTTCTGTCCCAGACCCTTTCCTGGTTCAAGTTAAATTAGTCCCCCAGCATGCTTTACAGCCCTGGGCCAGGCTGTGCTGTCTGCTCTGGAGAGCAGGGCTAACCCTGCCACTCTGCTGCCTAACTGGAGCAGTGAGGGCTGGCTGGGGGGACAAGCCCAGCTGGGGATACAACCCAGTCTACAGGTAGAAGGACTGCCCCCCTGGGGGGGTGGGGGCAAGGAGGTGGGCTTAACACCCCTTCCCCTGCTCAAACATACCACTGGCTGCAACTATGGACTACAAATCCCAGAGGCACCTGGAAGCAGGAAGAGGAAGTGATGAGCAACCTTGCAGCGTCCTGCTGCTGTAATTCTGGACTGCAAATCCCAGAGACCTCAGGGGCAGCAAGAAGAGGAAGTGAACACATAGCCAGAGAATCAGTCTCTAGCGTCCCCTGGCACCTGGCCTGAGTCACTGCAGGCATGTGGCTGCATTTCCTGAATCAAAGGTAAATGTCTGGTCACTTCTGTTTCAATTTAATCTGTGCAGTTTAGACTAACCTGCAAAGACTGAATCAATTCAACCTCAGGCTTTTTGACTGTCTTTACCTAGTCTCAGTGTTTGATTTGATTAAACCATTTCCCATGATTAGTGGGTTTTTAAAATTTTTATGAGCCCCATCCTGTTCTTAAATAAGAAATACTACTAAAACCACTAATATCCTTAAAACTAGAATGAACATTTAAGTACACCTTTCTATAGTTCCCACAAAAATAATCCAAATTATCTGCTGAACTGCAGAACAGTAGACCTTTCGTAATTCCTTGATTCAACAATTCTCCCTGTAGAATTTATTTAACCCTTTCTTTATGTTTATATACAAACAGGGTCTCCAATAATTTGGGGAAACAATTGTGGGGTTTATTTTTCCAGGATCAGACCTAAAAGAGGGCTTTAGCTGCCCCACCACTTGAATGGGTTCTGTGCTTCTTATCATCTAAACACCATCAGATGATGAGGATTTGTCTTGGTTGCAGTTTTTTGGACAGGCGGGTTGTTTTTTGTTTGAGGTTTTTGTTTGTTCTTTGTCACATCCATGTCACACTCTAAACCTGCAACTGTGATGCATGAAGCTGGAATGGATAGGTCCTAGCAATGATAGGCTGTGGTGAAGGGGAGGAACACAGGGAAGCAGTATGTAACAGCAACAGTATACAAAAGCTGACGAGCTCAACTCACAGGCTCCCATTTTTCTTCTGGGAGGGGGAAAAAATAAACATACTTTCTTTTAGCCTCTAGAGAGACAAAGGAAAGAATCCCATTCCAATAGAAAGGACAATAGTAGACTATCCTAAGGTGTTTCCTGATCTCTATCCTCAGATTTCTCTTTCATTAGAGTATCTTAAGGGCTTTACACACTTCAGGGAATAACATTTTGCAACATGTTTATGAGATCTGGTAGGGGATGGAAAAATTCTTATCTGACATATAATGAAGTTGGGTAAAGAGGTAAAAGCCAACATTTTCAAAGCTGGATGCCTAATTCAGCCAATTTTGGCTTAACTGACTTGCCCAGCGACACACTAAAGAGAACATGTCCTTCCTCTTGAGACATAGCAGGACTAAGTTCAACTCCCATAGATTCAAGTAAAAACAACACTAAGAATTTAGAGTGCATGGTCGACATCAGCTGTACTGCAACTTTTCTTCTATCAATGAGGCATAATTTTGCCCATATATAGAACAGAGAGAGAAAATGTTATATAAAACTTTGTCTGTCTCAAAGTACCTAAACGGTTTTTAGATATTCTCAGAATGGAATATGATAATGTCTCCAGAGGGAGTGGGGAGGGTGTTGCATGTTTTTATACCAGAATCTTTTATTTATACCATTACATTATGTGACACAGGTTAACAATAATGTCCTCTCCATAGTGTCATTAAGCAATGATCCAGAAGCTATCAGGGAAAGGGACCTGTATTATACATTTTTACTTCTGATAATAGGAACCCAAGCAATGTTTTTTTTGTCATCTACTTCTGTTATAAGAAACCTGTCCTCCTTAGGGTGGTGACCTATGATCTATTGTGTTAAGCTCCCGTGAGTAAAGTGATCATCACTGCATATTTGAGCTACAATTCTAGACTATAAGCCACATCATTTCTTTCTATACATAAGTATCTGCCTAGTAGCACATTCCTGTAGCATACAACGATGACTCTTTCCTTCCAAAATGGTAACACTGATACACGCTAAATGTTAAGGGTGTGATTGACTAACCCAGAGCAGTATGAAGCTCACTGGTTTCAGTTTACAGAGATCAGTGCAAACTAGTGATAAACCTAGCTTCATCAGATCCCAGTATTCTTGGTGAGAAGGAGCTGGCAGGTATTTAGACCCCTTTGCAGTATAAACTGTATTTCTGTGTTGTATTGTACTGGCAGATTTTCTTTTTGAGTTTAGGTAGCATAGTTTATTTCAGCAAAAATGGATTTTATTTTCCATTTCAACAGGAATGAGAATGGAGATGCCAAAATAAATACTCTTTTGTGTCTGGAATTTGATAAAGATCCCTTTATAAGTACAACAGCTCATTAAGCTGTACTTTTGCTGACCCAAAATGAGTGCATTCCTGTTGGACTAGTGATACATGGGTCAGAAAAGAAATAGAGCACCAGTTATATTGCTTTAGTTTTTCATATAAAGTAGTAGTTTAAAATATACACATGTTTAGCTCAGGTTTAGTGTATATTTTACCTGCGAATTTGTGGACCTGACAATTACCTTGTCAAAAACCACATGACACCTCTGGCTGAATCAAGGAACCTTATGGTGTTTCTCTGTGGTAGAAAGCAATGCAGGTAAATCTGGATTCCAGATAAGAAACTGCACGTGTCAAGTATTTGTAAAATCCCATTCAAGGTATATAACTATGACCACACTCTTCTGACTTCTGTCTACTCAGCCACCATTTATGTTCAGGAAAACTATACAGGAGTGATGTCTGCAATATGTGCGCCTGATTCTTGGAGGTACTGAGTGCCTCTTTCAAAGTCTGAGTACTAGAGGATAATTTGTACCTACCATTATCAAGCCCTATGGGTGGAATCCTATTTCCCTTTATGTATCTGTACAGTAGTTCCTACATATCTCCATCTTGGCTGCCAAAACATGAGCTGCAAAAGGAAGACTGGATAATGCCTGATCTGTGGCATGGCGGTTAGAAGATACAACTGGGAAGTGCAGGATCAAACTGCCTCTGGGCAATGGGGGCCTAACCACTCAGCTCCTGGGGCTAAAATATGGGACAGCCCTCCCGCTCCTCCTGAGTCCCGACCTGCTAGTCACTGACATCTGGCTGACTACATTTTCAGGACTTAGACACAGGTAGGAGTCCAGAATAGGTATGCATACATTGCCATGAACCTGCCTGGCCATGTGTAGCTTCCTGTTCATACTCTCAGTAATACTGAAGAAAAATTAGAATCACTATCCGCACATAAACACTACTTAGGCTAGAAATATGTCATTTAGGTGCACAGTAGAAAATTGAATTTCACCCTCTGTGTAGTTCAACATACAGTATCTGATCTGAGGCCCAGTGTTCCCACTTCTGTTCCACTGAAATCAAATGCAAAATTCTCATTATTTGTTTTCAGTGAGAGAAAGCTTTGGCCACTCATCTAGAGGATCTCTGACTACTGGCAACACCCACTAAAATCAAAGAGAAGGGCACCACAGCCAAGGAGCATACTTTTGTCTATTTATGTCATAGAATATACACCACAAAATATGCCAGTTGTGCAAGTTAACATTTCTGTGTGCTGAGTTAATATTTATGTAAGAAGCGTAATACATGCATTGCCCAGCTTTTTATCATTTTCTTTTAAATTGTGCTTTAGTCTCATTATTTGCCTCATTACCCCAGATCAAATTAAATTAAATTATGGCAAGTAGGCATATGAACTGAATTGAGCTACCTGAACATTACATGAATGCTATGTTTGATATGGGAAAGCAAGATTTGTTTGGTAATAAATTTTTTTTTTTGATCAACCATATAGTTGGGAAAGGTGTCAGACAAGCTTTTGGACACAAAATGACCTTCCTCAGGTGTGGAAATAAAGCAGATACAGTCCAAGCTAAATACCAGGTACAACAATTATTTTTGTTTAATCTCATTAGGCAAATGAAAATGGTCAGTTAAAAAAGGAAGAAGGCAGTAAACCCATGGAGCAAACAGAAGTTATCAGAGGCAATAACAGACCAAGTAAAAACATTTGAAATAGATAAATGTAATTACAAAAAATAATAAGACCATTTAAAAGGGAAGAGAGTCATTATTACCTGGAGAGCACAGAAGGTTAATATAGGAAGCATGTAAATTGTAATAAGCCATAAAAAACACTATATTATCACAGAAGTCCCTGGTTTTTATTGTTCAGTAAAGCAATGATTTTGTGGTCCCAGGCCTGCCTTTTGAAGATATTATGTATGTTTTTCTTGATAATTAGGGCTATGAGGTCTGAGATAAGAGTGATTGTACTGTAAAAGCTGTTCTCCCATGGGTGATTGGGTGTTTCTGTTCTTTCTTTTTTTGTGAGAGTTCAACCTGGTTATTTAGTTTCATCCATGTAGTTTCCATGAGGTCATTTGGTGGACTGGATGAGGTATATCATGTTTTGTGATAGGCACATATAGTATCCAAACAATATGATATACCTTATCCAGTGCACTGAAAACCAAGAACTTAACAAAGACAATGGTTTTGTGGCTCATCACAGTTTACATGCCCCCTCTATTAACTTCTCTATTCTCCACAAGTAGTTAATAGCCCTCTTCCCTTTTGAACTGTCTTTTTTACATAATTATGTGCATCTATTTCACTTTTTACTTGGTCTATAACGATCTGCATGTAAGTGCATGGTCAATAGCCTTTGTAGACACTTCTGTGTCTATAAAACCTAAGGATGGGCACTTGCCCAAAAGCTTGTCTAACATCTCTCCCAACTCCACAGATGATCCAATAAAAGATGTCACCAGAAAAAGAGCTTGCTTCTCATATTTTCAAGAAAAAAGATCTTGCTACAAGAACACCCTAAACCTACTAAAATATTTCAGAAAGAAACATTTTTTGTCTTCCACAGTCTTATTATTTATTTGTATCAAAGACACTCTACAATATGGCATTAGTATTACTGGGTGCATCTACACATGCGCTTTACTGCAAAGTAGTTTAATTAGCTCTACAGTAAAGCATCTACAAGTGCACTGGTATTAGGGTACAGTAAACTAATTAACTCTACTATACAATAGTACTGTTGGGGATAAATTAACTGCATTAAAAACACACATGTAGACAGTGACCAGGGTAAATCATGCTCAGTTAGTCCAGCCAACTGCGAGCCTGCTCTGCCCTGGATCAAATTGCTGCTGTCCTGGGTGCACATGTACACCCTCCATCTTAAACTGCTCCAGAGTTTATTGTTTTGCAGTAATTGCACATGTAGATGCATCCTGTATGGATTAATGCTCTGTATATAAGGCTGATGTTCATTTTCCATTCTATTTCCAAACTATTTAAAAAAAGTCACTGATCTAAGATAAATTTTCATGTCATATTTTATCCCAGATTATAGACTTTTTGAAGAATTTGGTAAATATCATAAAAGTAGTTTTAATGTTAATGTTATGGTGTTTTGAAAATGTAACTTTGCTGCACTTAGAAAAAAATTCTATTTTTTTGGTGTTTTTTGTTTCAAAAGTGGCATGGTCTAGCGATTCCAAATGGTGAGGGTTTGTTTGGGATGGGAGGGGAGGGGGGAAGGAGGAGGTTGGCACAGGAAAAGGGTATTGTAGTATTGTTTTTTCCTTTGGAGGAAAGCAAAGGAGAGAGATGGATAAAAGGCAAAATTCTTTAAGCGTATGAAAAACATTTAGTGTAACATACGGTTACCTCATGCCTCATACCTTCAGGCTTTTCTACTGCTTAGGCTTAGCCAGAAGCAGGGGCATGGTCTAGGTAGGAAATAGAAAGTGACGATGGTGGAGATAAAAGGGAGAGAATAGAGCAACGCAAGAACTGGCAAAGGAACAAAAAGTGATGTAGACTTGGCGAGACAGAGGTGAAATGCTGAAATGAAACTTCACATTGCAGTCTCAGAAACTGAGTAGTGGTAGTTCTTGAACAGGTAAGAAAAGAGCTTCAAGGTACTGGGCATGTCTACATGTGAGCACTTAATGTGCGTTAACCCAATTTAAGGCACATTAAGATTGCACATCTACACAGGTGCACCCTTAACACACCTTAAAATGGCAAATTTAGACTAATCCCACATAAATTTGATACCGGCATAAAGCAAGTATCAAATTTAGGCACAATTAGTTAAAGCGCATTAACATTTGTGTAGACACATTAATGCACATTAATGCAGGGATTTTAGTTCTGAGTCTGCCCAGTCACTAGCGGGGCAGCCAGAGCCCAGCCCCAGGACTCCTGGCTGGCTGCCTCTCTTCCTCCAGGGCTGGGCTGCTCTCTGGCAGCCCCAGCTGCAAGTTATAAAAGTCTCCAGCCATTTTGTGCCTTGGAAGCCTGAAAGAGCCAGTGCTGTTGGCATGAGCCCACCATGCCCTATGTGCACCACCACCCCTGGACAGGACCCAGGCAGCCTCTGCCCATCCTGTTCCCTAGCCGGAGCTGCTCTTTGCCTACAGGTGAGTGGTTCCAAGGGCTGCAGCCTTCTGTGTCCCTTGCCCAACCCTGAAATTTCCCCAGGGTCTGGAGCTGCTATAGCAGGTGAAGCCAGGATCCTGGGCTGGCCCATCCTGGGAAGCGGGCAAGGGAGGCAGGCTGTTTGCAGGCAACACCCAATGGCCCACTCACTCCAGGGGAGCAAGCAGGGCTGGGGGGCTCAGCTGGCAGTCGCCTGGGCCCAGCCCTGCCCAGACAGCTTACCATGGTCCCTGGGCACCTACACATGACCAACCTCCAATCTGAGACTGGGCAGCACAGGGCTCCTGGTGCAGAGCATTTTATCTGCAATGTTGCAAACTTGCACAAAAGGCTTCTGTCTCCTGCCTCTGCAGGGATAACATTTGGACATGGGGGAGAGGATGCAGGGCCCTATGGGAGTACCACATCAGGGTCACCATGAAAGGTACTCCACCTTAGGGGAAAAAAACCTGCAGCATACTTATAGGCTCGGCCGTGCTATGCTTGTTAGCACCACTGCTGAAAGAGACTTGGGGATCATGACTCTTGCATTGGTGGCTCAAGATGAACATGAGCCACCAATGCAATGTCACAGCTGGTAAAGCAAACAAAACCCTGGCTTGCATCTACAGATGCTTCTCAAGTAAATCTCAGGATGTCATCCTCCCGCTGTACTCAGCCTTGGTGAGGCCACAGCTGGAGTACTGCATCCAGTTCTGGGCTCTGCAATTTAAGAAGTATGTTGAAAAGCTTGCGAGAGTCCGGAGGAGAGCAATGCGCATGATCAGAGGCCAAGAGAATAGGCCTTATGAAGAGAGGCTGAGAACCATGGGAGTCTTCAGTCTGTAAAAGCACAGGCTCAGGGGGGACCTGGTGGCTGCTTATAACTAGATAAAGGGTGTACATCAGGATCTGGGAGAATGTCTGTTCACCAGAGCACCCCAAGGAAAAACAAGGAGTAATGGTCATAAACTCCTACAAGACTGTTTTAGGCTGGACGTAAGAAAAAATTTCTTTACGGTCCAAGCTTCCAAAACCTGGAATAGACTCCCTCCAGAAGTGGTGCAGACACCTACTCTGGACTCATTCAAGAAATGCTTGGATGCTTATCTTGCTGGGATCCTTTGACCCTAGCTGACTTCCTGCCCCCCAGGGCAGGGGGCTGGACTTGATGATCTTCCAGCCCTAACGTCTATTAAATCTATGAACCACCACCTGCTGCTGGAGCTGACCAGATGCATTGACTGCACCAGTGGCACACCACAGACTGGAGCCTTCTGCTCCAGTGGCTGGTGGTGGTGGTTGAGAAGTGGGTGGAGCAGGAGCAGGCATGTCAGCAGGTGTAGGAAGTGTGGGAGTTGGCCTGGTGGAAGGAAGACATCACTTGGGAGGCCACTCAGGAGGAGGCATGGGACCAGGAGCAGTGGGACCACTGGGCCCAGCTATAGGCCCTAGAGCAGTGCTGTGTGGAACTTCTCCAGCAGCAACTTCCCAGCCAGGGCCAGCCACTGGAGCCCATATCCAGGTTCCCCCACACCAGACCCCTGGACCCAGCCCTGCAGGGCCCCTGGGTCCTACCTGCCACCCCACAGCAGGCGCCCTCCTGGGCCTCAGAGGAAGGCCTCCACCACCTCCCTCCTGCAGGAGCCCTGCCATCTGCCGTGGCCCCTGGCCCTGGAAGGGAACTATCCATGGCCACCTGCCACTGGGCTCTATACCCTGGGCACCCCACCACACATCCACCCACTCCAGGACTCAAAGAAAGACTGACTGATGTATATAGCTTTCAGTTTGGGAGGAGGGGTTCTTATTGTTGGCTGGTGGGGAGGGTAGTTGAGGGGCTCTGTGTGTTGGGGATAGAGGGTGGAGAGGGCTTTGTTGGTTGAGGGGAGAAGTTGGGGGGGGAGGGTTGTGAGGAGAATAAAGGTTTTCATTACAAACGTGTGTGTCCTAGAGTGGTGCTGGAAAGTGGGCAGGAGGTGTTAGAGGGGACGGCTGGGTTCTTCTGCATGTCCTGGTGCTCCAGGTGGGACCACAGCTGGTGCAGCAGGACTTCAAAAGTGGCCTGGGTCATACAAAGTGTGTCAGTCCACTGGTCATCATCCCATTCCTGCAGCACAATGTGCCGCCACCTGGCTGGCGTGGCGGGATCAAAAGTGGTGGAACTGGTGGGACAGGAGGGTCATGATGGTCCCAGTGGTGGAATCCTGGAGCCCATGGTCACTGGGCCTGGTGGGAGCAGCTGCATGGTAGTAGGGGCCCTGGAAGTCCATGTACCAGTCATCTAGCAGGCAGCCAGATCAGGCAAAGGAGTTGGGTGGCACTGGATGGCAGGCATGCAGAACGTTGGCAAGTGAGCAAGACAGCTGTGATAGCCTTGAGGAGCAGGGGACTCTGTCCCTGTCCCTGGGTGCCAGGTCAGGATCTGGGGCAGCCAGGGCTGGGAAGCACAGCTGTGGCAGGAGCAGAGCAGGCACGTGCTGCCTGCATCTCTGCCACACTGCTGCTCTGACACAGGAAGTGTCAGCCCAGAGGTCACAGTGTGGAGGGTGTGCTTTGAAGATGGCTGCCAAGTGCTGGCAACTGGTTCTGTCTTCAGTATGGCTGCCAAGTGCTGCCAGGCATGTGTCTGGAGGCTGGTGCTCCTCCTGCTGGCCAAAGAGGCACATGGCAGGGCTGGAGTGACTTGGGACTAAAGTTATTCCCAAGTCCCACCACATGTAGACACCTGCCAAAAATAGTATTAGATTAATGCATGTTAAATTTAACCACACTTAAATACACATGCCCACTGTGTATGGTATTGCAGTTAAATGTACTGCAGGAAGCTCACAGTCATGGAATGAGGACAGGCAAGAGAAGGCTCTTAAAGTTCTAAATACAGACATTAGGGCTAAGTACAGACTGTCAGAAAGCCTGAGGCTAAATCTATTCAGTCTTAGCAGGACAGTCTAAACTGCAGAGATTAAACTGAGAAGCAAGTGAACAGATGTTCACTTTTGACTCAGGAATGCAGCCACATGCCTCCAGTGGCTCAGGCCAAAATCCAGGGGGCACTAGAGCATGCCTGCCAGCCACTGCTAAAGGGAAGGGACTGAAGCACCAAGGCTTTTCCCCACTCCCTGCTCAAGTGGAGGGGGCATGACCAGGCCCCAGACCAGGACTAGCATGCTGAGGCCAAGGGAGGGGCGCTTTTAAACTCTCCCACTGTGGCCTGCATGAGACACCAGCCTGGGTCTGCCTGGGCGAGGGCTGCCAGGCTTGTGCCTCCCAGGCTCCCCATTTGAGGAGGCACAAACTCCCCTCCCTCCCCTCTGCCTGAGCCTGCCAGTCGATGCCCCTGCCCCCTCCACTCCATGAGAGAAAAGTTTGGCAGGGGCTACCCCCCACCAGGCAGACCCAGCTGCACCCCAGCCAGGTTTCCCACCCCAGCCCACTCGTCAGCCAGCCCTCACTGCTCCAGTTGGAAGCAAAGAGGCAGGGCCAACCCTGCTCTCTGGAGCAGACCGCACAGCACAGCACAGCCCAGGGCCTGGGACAGAAGTTTCATAAACCAGTTTGATCCAGATCAATTAAGTCTGATACTACATTCAACTTGGTTTATCTTAAACCAGTTTCAGCCATTTTGAAACTGGTTTATGTGCACTGAATTTCTGTTCTGTTACAGGTTTAAACCAGTTTCTGATCACTTAAACTGGTTTATGTGTAACGTCTGTCCCTAGCCTAAAGGACATAAATAAATGTGGCTTTATTTTTTGAGAGATTGAGCATTTACAAAACCAACTGAAGTTAATGAGATATATATTTATATGCATCCCATGCCGGGTAGGAAGGAAGGGGAGAAACTCTCTTTGCCTTTTCTTTTTCAGTTCATATGGGGTTTTTTACTGTAATTAGCCACAGAGAGACCCGACACATATATGTTCCATTAATTTTTGTATTATTCTGCTATAATTAGAACCAACACCAAAAGGCTAATGTTGTCAGAAAATGATGAGTGTTTTTGCTTCATGTGGTCAGGAGCTCTCAGTCTGTAGATGATCAAGAGCATTTTGTACATCAATTTCCTTGGTATACACAATTTTCACAAGCCAGAAGATGAAGAGTTTCAAAAGCCACTCTAGAATAGTGTCTCTAAGCCAGATTAAAAAAAAAGAGGAAGTCTGTTCTGAGTAAATAAATGAACCATTCACCCCTTGGTCACCGAGGAAGACCCTGAACCTGTCACTGCTTTTGCATTAGCAGAGCCTGTACCCCACAAAAGCCACTCATGATTTACGGGTTTCCCCACAGATGCAATTGCAGACTCAGGGCCCAAGTTGCAATGATGTAAGCTGAATGTATCTTTTAAATGCAAAAGAAAAGCACTCAGTTAGTCTTCTTATTTGTGACCAGATTCTTTGTAGTCTCATAAATTAAGATACATTTTAAACAAGTTACCTCTTATTCAATTTGTGCATGACTTAGCGATGGCAACATTAAATTGAGAAAATAAGTTATGTGCCACAATTTTTAAAAAAGCAACAATTCTAGTAGATTGAATGTAAACATGCACATTTGAATTAAACATACTTCAAATAAATTAATCGGGCCTCAAAAAGATGGGCCCTAAAGTATTGTGAATCCAAATACAACAGCATGAGAAAGAGAAAGCAAGACTGACTATAAACCAAAGTGAAACAGCCTAATTTAATTTATTGACCAGGAAGAGTAAGATGCAGAAGTAGGTAGACGACATAAAAGGGGAACACTTAGATTTTCAAAAATATGTTCAGTTTTAAAAATCATGGTGCCAATAGCAATGCAACTACTGCAAGGAATTTCTTTGAAGATGTCTGCAAAGAATGGCCTTGCAAGGGCAGGCAGCATGATGAGACACCTCCAGATTACTCCATGCATAAAGTTGACAAGTCTTTTAAATGTTAAGAGCCATGTTCTACTCTAATTCCATACATAGGACTCCCATTAATGTCAATGAGAGTGTCACACAAAGACCGAGAACAGAAAGTGGCCCTCAGCATCTTTTAGTAGTTTAAGGAGGGGGGAGAAAAAAAAAGATTTCAATAAGTTTCCTTAATCCATCAAACTGGCAGACTCAAGCATTAGCTTCTGTTATAGTACTGTCAATGCTTGGTTGAGCCTAAAAACCTTCAAGCTTAAGCATGCCTTGACATAGCACAGAAGCAGAGGCTCGAAATGGCCAACTGCAGGAAGTAAATAAACTTTTAAAAAGCAAAAGAATAAAGGATTAAAGGATAAAGAAAATTATTTTCTCCATTTATACCAACTTTTTTTCCCACAAAAAGGAATGTGTATTTTTTTTTAACTGAAATCCTGAAGCTTGGTAGGTTGTGTAAGAAGGAAGGGTAAAAACAGAGGGGAAGGAAAATGTGGCCTTGTGACCCTGCAAAAGCAGGATTCTTCTAAGGACAGTTAGGCCAGAGTGATTAGAGTAGGAAACTGCTCTTCAGCCACTTCATAGCCGGCCTGCATGAAAACTTAGAATGGGTTGGGGAGTTCACATAATTTCTACCAGTTTCTGAAAGATCCCGACATGCCTCCTAGAATGGGAGCAGCTGCCTGAGGGATCGGGGGCCAGAAACTGTGAACTATCAGGTACATTCAGAGCTTTCCTCAATTGTTTTTTATGGGGAAAAAAAATTAAGAGGCTTTCTTCATGCTATATTCTAATTGCCTACAGGCCCTATTCTTTTCAACCAATCAAGCTCTAGTTCAGAGCTAACAGCTCACTCCTAAGCGTGTAAGCAAGGCTCTTGGTGTATCCTTGGTTGCTACTCTGGAGGGAATGTTATCGGTGGTTTTCTGGGGTACTGGGAGAACACCACCTACACCTTTTCTGTCCTAAGTAGCATCTATCCTTTGGTGCAGTTACCACTCACAGGTTATAGGCCATGGAAATGTGCCACTGCTTCTCATGGTCTCAGGAAATGGGAATTAGAATTAGGGTCTGCATGAGGTGTAGCTGCAAAATGTAGCTGGACACTACTGGAATTGAGCCTATATAAGATTTGCAGGGTGCAAGCCTTACTAGTCTGCCCTTAGTATACAAAAGAATCATTGGGCTGGAAGGGACCCTGAAGGATCATCGGGTCCAACCCCCTGCATAAGCAGGAAAGACATCTGGGGTCAGGTGACTCCAGCCAGGTGACTGTCCTGTCTTTTCTTAAAGACCTCTAGGGAACATGATTGCACCTACCAAGACCTGAAGCAATGAAACCTGAGAAGGAGGCAATTCCATGGGTACAGGGAACAGGAAGTCATTTGGCAGATATAAACAAGATGTTTCTTTTTTCTTGCTGAAATGATATATTTTATTTATAGCAGTAAAGGTAACAAAGCACAGAGTGTTTAAAAACTTAATGAGAAATAGAAGGAAACTGAGTGCACCAGAGCCAACTAGATCTGGGGATCCATCCTCTCACTTTTTTATGCAATATGTCCGACTTATTTGAAACTATCATTGCTGTGCACAAGAACTAGGAAAGCATGAAAGCCATCAGAGACTATGTTGGGTTGCAGTTCAGAAGAACTTCACCTTCTCCAACATTGCTTTTCTTCTCCTTTACTTCTGTGGAACTATGCCACTTTAATCTCACATTGATATTGAGGAGAAATCAGCTGCACTAGAGTGGCTTTACATGCTGCTCTGAACATGGGAATCATCTAACTCTCATTCAATTAATGTAATCAATCCATTGACTTTCTTGAGAGTTGAATCAGCCTCATAGTTAAATCTGGGCTCATACTGAACAGAGTTCTTTTGAAGAAGCTGGGAGACTTCCTACTTGGAAATGTGAAGAGATCTCAGACAAAACCCTGTGCAAATCTCCAGATTCAAAACAAAATTCTCAGGCTGGTGCATTGTCATATGTGCATTTCCAATATTGATTGCTACTGAATTATAGGTAGGCTGTATAAGTCACTACTTAAGAAATGAAACAAAAAAGTAGTGGTGAAGTTCAACAAGTGACTTGGTAGCTCAAGAAATTTAGGGCAATGATTTTCAAATGCAGTTTGTTACAACTTCTGGGAAGCAGAGGAGTTAGATTAAAAGGACTTCAAAGGCTTTACAGGAAAAAGGGTGCAATAATGGAAGACCAAATCAGGCTAGTATTCTAATAGCTAGTATGCTAAACAAAGTCATTGTTAGCTGTTAGATAAAAATTTAACTGAAACACACAGACTAATACTCATGATCCAAAGCCCATTAAGTCAATGGGTGCTCATGATCCAAAGCCCATTAAGTCAATAGAAAAATTCTCATCCCTGTCTCACTGAACTTTGGATCAGGCCAAGAAACTACCATATGTGACAGGTTTCTGTCACCATGCCTTCTAGAATTAGGTGGCAAAGACTATTTTGTCCCACAGCCCTGGCTGTAAAGCGCAATAGCCTGTCTGGTTCAGGCACCAGCTTCCCCATAAACATCAACTGTGCATGGGAAGAAGGGATTTATAAAGCTAGCTCTCAGCTGCAGTTACAGCCTGCTGCTCTGATTTGATTTAGTAGTTGGTTAATTTGCTGTGGAGGACAGAGAGTGCTTTAGAAGAGACTTTTTTCTTAAGGCTCTTCAAAAATAGCATAGAAAATTATCTAGTGAGAGGTATCCAGGTTGTAGCCGTATTGGTTTAGAGGCAAAAGGAATCAAAAGTCATGGAAGAGGTGATATCTGTTATTAGACCAACTAGATATTTGTGTAAAAAAAGTCTTTATTTGCAAGCTTTTGGGCAGAGGCACCCTTCATCAGGCATAGGAGATTGCAAAGATTGTAAAAGTTCTCCTAGGTAGAAATATCCAGAAGGAAATACAATTCTACATCTTGCTTACCACCAAGCAACTTTGAGGTAAAAAGACTTTTCCAAATGTTATCTGAGCCTAATCTACAAAACAATGAACCGTTCCAAACAAGAGACTTTACCATACCTTCAGCTCTCCTGTGAAATACAAATTTTCATTTCTACCTAGGATAAATTTTACAATCTTTCCAGTCTCCTATGCTTGATGAAGGGTGCCTGTGCCCAAAAGCTTGCAAACAAAGAAATTCTTTTTGCAAATATCTAGTTGGTCTAATAAAAGATATCACCTCTGCCACAAATTTTGATTCCTATTTAGTGGGATGTACCCTCAGATTAGCTCCTACTGACATTGCAGTAGGTATTCAGTAGCACCTTGCAAGTTAATTTTTTTTCCCCAGAGGATAGTGTAGTAGGTCCAACTGACTGGGCCAAGAAATAACGTCAGAACATTCAATGGACTGAGGCATACCTTGTGGTGACCTCAACTTATCACTAGTCTGAACACCTTCACTTCTATTCATTGATTATAATGTTAGGGAAGCTTCTTAGAATCAGGGTCCGTATTAAAAGGAGAGAGTTGCTCTTTTTGGCCATTATGGGACTGACTCTAAAAAACCTAACTCCCATGTGTGGTCTTATAGAATTCAGTCAAACAATTCCTATGGGAGAGCCTACAGGATTATGTCCCTCTTTGGGAAAATATCTTTCTTTCTTTGCCCAGCAGCTATACTAGATCACTGCAGAAAATTCTCAGTTAGCTAACCTTCACTCATGAGTCAGTATAAGCTTCTTATGATAATCCTATAGTTTTTCCTTCTTTAGACTCTGCCCACTGCTCTGGGGAAAAATCCAGGAACAAAGTAACCTGACAACCTGAGTACATAAATTAAGTACATAAATTCTTTACAAATAGGGCTCTTGATGGTACATTTAAAGTATAACTAGCACTTTTACAGTACACCCACAGAGTTCATTTTTAAAATGAATGAAATGATGCCAGTAAGATGACACTTCAGAATTATTATTTTCCCTCTTCTTGACTTACATTGGCTGTGCTGATTTTAATGTTTTGGACAAACAAAGTTACAAACAAAAACAGCTTAAGTGACAACTTTTGTCAACTATGCACTTTTTGGTAAACTATGTGCTGAAGTATGAAACCCATTAGCACTATATGCACCAGGCAGTGAATTAATTTTGCATTTGGAAAGTAGTATTTCAGGGAAATGGAAATTCCTCTCCAGATACAAGTAGAGCTTTTTTGTTTCATTTTGCTTTCACATTTTCTTTGAACAACAAAAAAGGAAATCTAGTTTTCAGAACATCCCTGTCTTCTGGCATCCTGAATCTCAATAAAATACCTCAGGACAAGTATTTGTTTGCTATTACCTGCTGAAACACCATAAGAATGTTCTTTGTGTGGTATGACAGCAAGTAGCAAAGATGGAAACAACACCTGGGTGATTTCACTTCTCTTCAGGCTGAGGACATAATTCTATTTTTAAGAAATGAACAAAAATAAGTAAGCAAGCATGCAACCCCTCATCCCCATTCTACCCCACAACACATACCCTGAAAGGATGTCTCAAAGAAAACGAAAGGTACCAAGAAGAATAATGGAGTTAGAAGGAGAATTGATAGGAGTCAGGAATGAGGTGTGATGTTGCAGGATCACCAGTGGAGTCTTATTGATCTGCTCCCATGGAGACTGCCAAATAAATAAAAACTAACTCATTAAATTTCACGGTGGATTTCTCATGATTGTCATTAATGTTTATTTCCCACCATTCTCATCAAGATCCAATGCAATCTTGAGATAGAAATTGTTATATCATGCTCTTGAGATGATCCAAAATTTAATTTCCAGAATTAGAAATAATAATACCAGGTGATTTTAATCCTAGAATTGGTGGCACCAACACCACAATAATGATGATGTCGTAAATCAAAGATGGGGAAACCCCCCTGAACTTTATGCAATAAGAAACTAAATGAAAGAGGGCAATGTCTCATGGCCTTCATTGCAGAAGAGAATTTTTGGAATGCTTAATGGACAAACTGGTAAAAAAGTACCTGGGGCATTCATAGTTTCATAGTAGCTAGGGTCAGGAGCGACTTGAACAGATCATCTAGCCTGACCCCCTGCCACAGGCAGGAATGAATGCTGGGGTCACAAGACCCCCGAACGGGG
>NW_005841953.1:3001289-3009401 GCF_000455745.1 Alligator sinensis
ATCACTTCTCTGGACCGGCTTGAGATGCACCTTTGGATGCATGACAAGGTATGGCTGGCCTTGCTGGCTGCGGTCTGGCATTGGCAGCTCATGTTCATTGTGGAGCCAATAATGACTCCAAGATCCCCTTCCGCCTCTGTGCTTTCAAGAAGGGAACTGCCCAGCCTGCACGTATGCTGTGGATTCCTTCTCCCAAGGTGCAGCACCCTGCATTTGTCTACGTTGAACCCCATCCTATTCTCGTCTCCCCACTTTTGTAGTCTGTCCAAATCTAGTTGCAGCCTCTCTCTCCCTTCAAGTGTGTCCACCTCGTCCCACATCTTAGTGTCATCAGCAAACTTGGACAGTGTGCTTTCCACCCCCTCATCCAAGTCACTGATGAAGATGTTCACATTTGTTACAACTAAAAGAGAACGTGTGATACGTTATATATTAATAGAACCACATGTATGGTATAAGTTTAAATCATTTGAAATGTTACCATTTGTGGAAAGTGATCTCTTCCCTTTCTCTCTAAAAATTCTATTAGAATCTTATGGGGAGCCTTCCCAAAGACCTATACAACTAGCCCCCAATACAGAGTTATTCAATAAAAATATAATTCAATGGACTAATGAGTTATGAAAGAAAAGTGTTATTCTATTCAATGATACCTTCTCAGGCTACTTATCTCATATTCTCAAAGTACAAGAAAGCCAAGAAGCAATTAATCAATGCAAAGCTGTTGTCCAACAGTTAGAATATGCACTCACAGAACAGAGTCCTTGTTGGGAATAGGCACTATCAGTGGCACAAACTATGGTTTGAAGAGGACTGCTCTAAAGTTAAAGATGATTTAGTAGGTGCCTCAGAGGATGCAAGTCTAAAAATTCTATCATTATCATTATCTCAACTCCGAATCTTACCTAAGATCATATATATGAGTGGTGCTCAAACTTTTGACCCTGTGGGGCAGATAAATGGCACAAGGCCAGTCTGCAGGCCATATGCCGCATGGGGCAGATTAGATGACACAACTCCACAGACCAGAACTGTTAGGTTGGGGACTGAAATATATCCATACTAAGGGATAGAAAGGCCCCAGCCTTGATTTTCTTCCCCCAGTCTTCAAGGAATTCATTGACTGGTAGTGTCCAATTTTGACCAACATTTTTAATATAATTATTTTAAGGCATTTATCCAAAGCATTGGCATGAAAATATAATAGTCCCAATTTTTAAAAATGGTGATGAGATATCCTGCATCATATACCCTTTTTTATCTTATGTGTATTCTTGCCAAAATATTTTGGAGACATTTATTTTTTCATTTTCAGACTTGGAGTTCTGAAAATAAGCTTCTGGGAGAAAAACAGGCTGGTTTCAGGGAAGGCTGCTCCAGCATGGGCCATGCTTTATGTTGCACTAGCATCTAAATCTGTAAAAGGGACAAAATAATTTATATGTAACCTTCACATACCTAAAGGGATTTTTTGACTCCATAGACAGATTAAAATTATGTTAAAAAACTGGCAATAAAGCTCTCTTACAATTCTTTGTTACTTACTATTCAAATTAGCATCTAGGATGTGTTATGGAATTGGCTGTGGCCTGTTCAATAGTTTGCCAGCTAAAACAGGGATTAGACAAAGAATGTTTTTTTGCTCCACTACTTTTTAATTTAGTTTTGAGCGATCTAAAACAGATTTTAACAGGGTATTAATTCCATATATCCATGATACTGAATTACCCTACCCCATCTTGCTTTATGCAGATGACACAATAATAAATGTCACATTGTCTGCCTATAATCCAAAATAAACATCCAAGGGTTATTAGATGCTTTTCAGAAGTTTTGTTCCTCATATAGCTTGGAAATCAACATAGCCAAATCCAAGGTATTGGTTTTCGGGAATGTAAGGAGGAAATGAGTTTAGTTTTTACAGGAAAATACGGGTGGTATCCTCCTTTAAATACCTTGGAATCTATTTTAGCAAAAATCTGAGCTGGAATAAGCACACTGAAATTGTGAACACTAGAGGACAACAAGCCTTGGGTGGATTTTTAGTTTTTTACAAAGAGATGGGCAGAAGAATGGTTCTGGCAGTGCTAGAAGTCAATAACTCTAAGGTAGAGTCCATATTCTTGTATGGAGCAAAAAGTTGGGGTGCTGACCGCATGGTCCCCTCAGAAACAGAAAAGAATTCTAGTTATTTTTTGAGACAGTTTTGATCTCTACCTAAATTTATGATGGGGGGCTCATCCACTCTGACAGCAGGCTGATAAATGGGAGCATCTTAGCTCGGTTAAAAGCTCTAAACTATTCGCTGAAAATTAGATCTTTTTCACCTAACAGATACCCTAAGAAATGGATTCTAGAAGCCCTTCCTTTTCCAAATAAAACCTTGTTTGGATGGTTAAATAACATCTATATTCTCCACAGAACAAATGGCCTATGAAATGTACTGAAAGCCACCAATCCAACATATCCCCTTTATTTAAACCAAGACGTAAATTTAAGAATTAAATGCATACAGACAGATATGCTGGCAGTGAGGCTCTCTCATACATCCCCCTTTTTAAAGATTAATACAGCACTCCTTTGGCCTAGAAACCTACCTGTCTGCAGTGCAAAACTACAAACAAAGAGAAGCCATTACTAGACTGAGATTCACTTCAATGAGATCTGTAGTTGTCATGGGCAGGTGGTGTTGGACCCCATATTTGGACAGAATATGTTCTTGTGGGAAGAACGAGGCAGATGATTTAAATCACTATTTGTGGTCTTGTCTGTTCTTTGAAGAAATAAGAGGAAAATGCTCCCATTTCCATTAATGGGAAATTTTCAATACTGGGCTAATGGAGAAAAAACAATTTGGCTTCTCTGTGACAATTCAGAGGCTGTGCTAGGCATATTTGCATTACTTGCACAAGGAAGAAGAGGAAAATTAAACAGAATGCCCCTGCTTTCCTCTATTGTCCACTTATTTCTTCATATACTGTATATCATCATATGCTATATGATGATATACAGTATATGAAACTGTGCAAACCGATGGAATGGATAATCTTGTTCTATGCTTGTAGCAAAAATGATAATGTTATTAATATTGCTATTTTATTATCTATATATAGTTATTATTTATTTCATTGCATTGTTTTAATAAAAGCTGCAGATAAGCTATGAACTAACTCAGAGTCCTGTTCCTTCAGCAGCACCTTGAAAGCTCCTAGAGATGCCAGTGAGTTTTTAAGGTGAGCAATGAATACGAGATCAAAATCTGCAGCCGATTCTATTTCTTTAAAAATGTTTTCTTGGAGTTGAAAAAGCAATTGTAGAAGCCTTGGCATAGTAAAGTGTTGTCCTGGATTCCTGCCACTCTTGGAAAATGAATAGCTATTAATTTGGCTGAAAATAATTCTTTTTGATAATGCTTCATTGGCTTCTTTATCTCAAGTTCTTAGAGAAGGTAAATATGAAGGTAAACATATACAAAGAGAGACATCATGTGCTTTGAGGAAAATGTGTTTATGTTGGTTGAAATCTGCCAAGGAATAAAAATTCATACGTGGGATGGGGGTGGGAGGCCAGGGGGAAAGCAACAGAGTGAAGCTACACTCTCATTCGCACCCAGTAAAAGTGTGATTACCACTTTTTCTCCTCACAAAATAAAATGCTACTACACTAGGGTCAATTTGGAATAGCATCAGCTTATAAAAGTGAACCTGGCAAATAATTTCCCCTCCCTCAAAAACATTCAAAATAAAACCCATCTAGACAAAAGGCCTAGTTTCCCTACTGATTTGCGCGATGGTAGAAAACAGTTGTCTGCTACATTAGTGAGAAATAACAACTTCAGAGAGTCAGACACACGCTGAAATGTTTCAGTTGAAATCAAACTCTGAGAAATTTTTTAAATGTTTTCAACACATCAGCATGAAGCATCGACCTAGTTGGAATCACTTAGATCTAAAGCAAATGCACTGATTGTTTTCACAGCATGCTTTTCTTCTTCAAGCTGCAACAGGCAGACTGGCAACTGCTGTTCGGAAAGGTTTTCAGCCCCCTGCCTTGGTCTACTGTAGCCTGTGACACGATCAATACAAGGGCTAGAAGGCAGAGGAAGCTAAGGAAAGATTATGAAGATGAGGTGAGTGACTGAATTACCTTACAGGATTTGTACTCTCTCTCTCTCTCTCTCACCTTGAATCTCATCTCTCAGACAAAGATGAAAAATCATCAGACCACAAAAATCAGGAAAGGTGGAGGATAGGCTGTGTAGTGTGTATGCAGACAGCACCCAGCAATGTATTTTAAGAATATATTGTTAATCAGGTATTTAATTTGCAGGCAAGGAAGAAAATCTGCTGGCAGGCAACTGTTTTGTTCTTTTTGTTTTGACTGTTAATCTAGGAACAGCTTTTCTTGCATAATTTAGACCAATTAGTATTCTTGGAGAAAGTTCAGAATGAAATAGATCTTTAGACTTCTTTTTTAAACATTAAGATGAACAGGTTGGACATGAGGGTCTGTAGGCAACTGTGCTCCCATCTATCCTGCAGATCAACAGGGAATGCCAATTTACACCTCACCCTCCCTTAGCTTGAACACATAATGCCAGAAAGCCTTTCCGTCACCTGTTATTTGGATTAATCTGTCATTACATTGAATGCTTTAAATTAGATTACAGTTGTAAAGCTTTTATCAATATTCACTGTACTAAGTAGTATTTAATAAATTAATTAAAGAGTTTTTACAGGAACCCTAAAAATGTAAATATGCTCCAGTATTTGTCAGACTTATTATACCAGGAAGTCAGCTTTTAGAACCTTGAATGGCATCTGATTGGGATATGGCACTTGATTAGGATATGGCTTTATTTTAGAGCCGATTTACCTAGATCAGGGGTGGGCAATTATTTCGGGTGGAGGGCCACTTACTGAGTTTTGGCAAGCCATTGAGGGCCACATGACAGGCAGCCAGGGGCAGATAAATATTAATTTTCTAAATTTTTTTAGGGACCCCACAGGCTGGATAGAATAGCCCGGCAGGCCACATCCAGCCCCTGGGCCGCATTTTGCCTACCCCTGGTCTAGATGGATCTTATTGGCTTCCACTCAGCAAGAGAACTGGTGAATCTCACTAGTAAGAGAAGCAACAGAGTGCGAAACAGTTCTTGTAGGGGAAAAAGTGCTAGAGAGAGAGAGAGCCATTTTAGGCTATAGTTAGTTGCTCCTCAGTTAAATATACAGGAAAACTCTCAACGAGAGAGTTTTGGACCTTAATGAGCTATGGCTGAAGCAAGATGGCATGCATCTCAATTGGTTTACATAGATATGTTAATGAGATAAAACAAAATAGAGAGGCTTCATGCTATTTTTTTCAGTGCTCTATATAACCAGTATTTATCTTCTTTTAGATACTGTAGTTTCATTCCCAGTAAGTCTCCTCAGTCAGGGAAGAATTCCTCAGCTTCACTGTTCCTACGATGGTCCATAATAATAACAGAATTAACCCCAAGGTTCACACTACAGAGATTTCTTCACTTAGTGTCTACATAGTTTCAAGTACTATAGATCAAAATCTATATATTTTCAAACATCACAGACATAAGAAATTATGGTGGGCCTGATTCTCTACTATTTTGCAACTTGTGTAGTCATTTATATTTTAGCAAACCAGTGTAGAAATGCTACCAATTCCAAAAAGCTCCATTTTATATCCGTTTGGCATATGTGTAAAGGATGAGGCAAGAGGTGAAAAACAAGGCCCACAATCCCACTCATAATGTCTTAAAATGGTTTCCATTTGAGTGGATGTCAAACTCTAGCAGTTGCAACTGAAGTTAGAGAATACTGACTCCAGCCATAAACTTTGATATTCTTGACCAGAAAGCCAGTTTCTTGCCAGCCTGCCTGTAATTCCCCTATAGTGTACCAAAGCCACTATTTCAAGGGTGGAAGGTAACTATGGCAGCACACTGAACATGAAGATAGCTGCTTGCAGACGTTAAAAAAAAAAAAAAAAAAAGGAGCTTTACGGAAGAAGCAGTGTAGTAGTTCAACCTGGCTCCACAGCGTCTTTATAGATCAGGCACTTCAGCAAGGCTTTTTGGTGCTTTTATCTAATAACTGATTAAATCAGCTATTAGATAAAGCACCAAAAAAAGCCCAACTAAAGCACCCAATCTATACAGATGTTGGGCAAGCCAGGTCCAACAAATGTGCTGTCTCTTCTGGGCATGCACTGGGCTCAGCATGGGAGCATGCGGAGTTTAAAGTAAAGCGCTGTTTTTTGTCGATTTATTTTTAACTTCTGCAAGCAGCTGAAAACAGTTTTAAGAAAGGAAATGAAATTGAAACTACTGTGAAAATGGAAGTAGATTGAACATAATTGCTCAAATGAAAATGTGGCTACAGTAGAAAGAAACACTAGGCTCTTTAAGTGACCCCAAGCTGGCACATCAGTGCTGCTGACACTGCCATCAGCATAACACTCCATAACGTGCTCTAAGGTTTCAGCTCACTGAATGAGGGCTGGAGTGGCATGGGTGCTCAGGTACACAGTTGATAACATGGAGGTCCCACGTTCAAAGCCATAGCAGAAGCGCTCATAGCATGGCCTGGCAGAGTCTAATGCGTCTGCTAATTTTCCTAAATGCCTTGTCACAAGGACACAAAAAAGGAAGCTCGCTGAATGCAGCAGATGGGAAGGGTGTGAATGAGTTGCTATGACTTTTTGAATTCCTTAGGTTTTACTTAGAGGTTTCTAAGCCATGTAAAACTCTGGGCACAACCCTGATTAGCCACCCAATGTGATACAACTGTACTTGGGGTAGGTTACTTCTTTTACCTAACATTACAGCAACTATGAAGACAATTGTCATGTGTGAACAAACAAGAGTCCCTTCCTCATCTTCAACAAAGTACACGGACCCTGTTTTCTTTTCCAAACTCATTCATATCTGTGCTATTATTTATCATTTTTATCACATACTGCTGACAGGCCAACTAAAAATGGAGCTCCACTGGGGTAGGGACTGTCCAGACCAAGGAGTTGGTCCCTTCCCTGAGGTGCTTACTTTCCAACTAGACAAAAAAGATACAGAGTAAGGGAATGGGCTGGAACATAGAGGCAGGCAGAATAATGTGCTTGCAGAATACCAGGATTCCTTTCTGTTTGGTATGTCTGTATTTCTAAATGGTAGTATTATGGCAGGAGGAGGTTGGGGACAGATTGTCTGTCTACTGCAGCTCCTCACAATTTCTAATGTATTTTACTTGAATCCAAGATGAGTTTTTACCCTATTCAACCTTGAGAGGGGAGCCCCTCATCTTAGATTTGAGTGCAAGTTGTGGGGAGGGGAGCTCCAGCTCCAGCTCCAGCTCTGACTTTGTCCATGACCCCAAGCCTGAGATCAGAGCTACAACCACTGCCTCCACTCTCACCTGCCCAATTCAACCTCTGCTTCCCCCAGGCTTCGATCCCTGCCACTCCCCCCTGCCCCTATATAATTTTCCATGCCTGGAATCTAATTATTGGGGGGTCATCTTAAATTCAAAGTCTTTGATTTGGGTAAATACAATACCTGAACTACTTCTTGTAGCTGATCCATTGGCTTCAGGAAGCTCCAAGATTTTGGCTTTCACAAAAGCATAGCATGACACAAATCTCAGCCTCAAGTCCTTCAGCAGATCTGGCTCTAAGCCTGCTCTCACCCACTTCACAGCCTAGTTAGAGTAAATGCTATCCACCTGCCATCATATCTCAGCAGTGATTAGCCTGATTCTTTAATCCAGGGTTTTAGCAACAGAAGGTAGGGAGCCTCAACCAAAAAGCCTTGTATTCCTGTACAGGATCTTAGAACTTACCCCACTGCCTTGTATTTAAATTAAGTATGAAATTGAACTGACACACCATTTACTGAACACAAATTATTCCAATTTACAGAACACACAGAAAAAAAATCACCCTGTTTGCTTTGCTTTTTGTCTTATATTTTCAAAATATAATTTGGCTGTGAGAGGCCTGTTGTAAAATTGCCATCCACATTTCAAGATGCTTCTGACATGAAACAGAAAACAAACACAAATATTTGTTCAGCCCATGGTTTTGAGGGCTGTTTTTTTGGGG
>NW_005841953.1:3009412-3016865 GCF_000455745.1 Alligator sinensis
CAGACTAGTCTGTCACTTGACAGTATTGTTCATGATCAGGCAATATGTTTGAAAATTGTGTCAAACTGACACTTGAGGTTTCAATTAATCCCTTCTCAAAGAAAGCGGCAAGTTTCACATATGTCAGAGCTTTTTCTCCCTTAAATTACACTGAAATGTTTGGGGCTTTTGTGCAACTACTACTATTTTTTAAACCCATAATGCAGCATGTAGATGACAGAATCAAGCTAGACTTCTCAGAAGCTGGATTTTTTGGGGGGCTATCATTTAAAGATCGTTTATGAGACTAATACATAAAATAACACAATGAAAATATGTAATGATATTGTAATCTTGAAAATAATTATGTACATCCTTAATATAGGACTTGTGTCACACAGAACTTTCAGACACCAGGCACAAAACATCTTGTCCATTGAAGCATATAGAGTGAAATTCAATCCTGTGCGAAGTATCGACACCAGCCCGTGTACAACTTCAGTCCCACTTTAAGCCCTTGAAATGAGGCTTAAGTGGGATTTAAATGGTGCACAGGTCTCTCCGCTCAGAAGTTAATTTCACCCTCAAAGATTAATAATACAGATTTCAAGGGATAGTTACGCTGTTTCCTACCAAATTGTGGCTGGAGTCCAAAGACTGTTTGCCATTACACAAAATCAATACAACTATAAGTAGGCCAGGGTGAAATTATGAAACTCCCATAATAACTCCACAATGGAGAAAGGCTGTGTTTGAAAACTTGAAGAATATTATAAAATGAAAACTTTAATTTTTACTTCATTATACTCCTGTGAAGAGATTTATCAGACTTACAAACCACTACTGAAAAGATTTAAGGCCATTCACCACCTTTACCTGAAATGATGTAGTAATAACAAATATACTCAGGAAAAGCAACATTTACACACCCTAGCAAATCCAGCTTCCGAAAATCAACACCTTCATTTTCTCACTGCAACTTTGTCTAAAAGAAAGTAAAGTAAAATAAATAATAAAAGCCACTACTAGTGACTGATAAAAACGTAACAAACAAACTTGCTGGGAAAAGTCCTGTGTGTATTTATGCAATATTTATTTCAGTGGTCTTTATTCCAAAAAGGAAAGGGTTTTTTGAGGTTTAACAAGTCATTTAGATCTGCTCTACTATATTTGCTATTGTTTTCTATTTCTATAGGTAAAATCTTGGAAATTAACTCTTCGTTTCCTACTCCAGGGTAAAGATTTTGGAGAGAGAAGTGTTTAATTTTGGAGTCTTCTGCTGGCTAATAATTTTTGAAATTTTCAGTTTTCAAGATTTTAAAAAAAGGGATGGTAGAGGTATGGTTTGTGGAGGCCTGACACTCATTGCTTCCAAAATGATGCTAGTTCAAGGTGTCTCAGATTGGGCACCAAAATAGGAAGATACCCCAAATCACTAATCACTTCTGGAAATTTTGGTCCAAACCTCTAATCCTCCTTTATGCTTTCTATCAGTGATGCTATACTTCCTAAAACACCAGGATGTAATAAAGATCTCAGATTCATGGATGCAGCTGGGATCCCTCAACTGATCTGGGCTCCCAGCTGTGGGGGTACACTATGCTCTCCTATAGCTGGGAGCCCCATCAGCTGATCAGGGCTAACAGCTGGGGCCTCTGGCTGGGAGCGCCCAGCTGGTCTGGGCTCCCAGAGGCAGGGGCATACTACATATACCCCATGGCTGGGATCCCTAGCCTGGCCACACATTCAATTAATGGCATGATAGAAACTAGCCACAAAATTATTACATATTTTTTATGGAATAGCTTTGTGGCTTATTCCTTATTTTATCCCTCACTGACTGCATTAATGTGTGGCTGGGTAACAATGTAAGATGTGATTAATGGTTTAATCATTTAAACATAACATGCACCAGGGGCCTTAGTATCACTTATTTGCCATCATGGCCTGCTTGCAGAATGCAAGTTTTCAGGGCAATAATGCCCATTTTTTTTTTAAAGGACATAATATTTAATACATATAACACTGAATACATTGTACTTAAGAGGTTTGGGGGACTTAAGTTTCATAGCGGGATTCAAAAATGAGATATACACTTTTAAAATATAAACAAATAATAATCTTTCCCATATGGAAGAAAAAAATGGCACAGAATTTTCTTGCCCTAAGACAGGCTCCAACCTTCTTTTTTTTTTTCTGAAGTACAACAGTCTTAAGAAATATGGCATGTTTGTTTATTGCTGCTGTTTAAACCCCAATATGACAACTATTGGCTGACATCTTATAATAATAGACTTTTGTCCTCAAGAATTTTAGAGAGAACTTTTAAGACAAACTTCTCTACAGGCATCTGCTGGTGTAACAAAAACAGTCCTACAGCAGACAATAAATGCATAAAAATAAACAATTTCTTGGCATGATTCCAAGTTTGTTTGGGGAAAATTATCTAATTAAATATTTATAGAATATGTCAGTGCAACAGAAAATTGCATACTCTTAAGATGTTCATGTTATTTATTTATTCATATTTATATAAGCACCTCTCAAGGGCATTTAGTGTTCACTGAACAACTGTTGCAAGCCAATCTCCCTTTATGAGTTGAGTAGTACAGCAGGTAAGGTGTAGTCACTTTTGTAGTGGATCCTTCCAGGCACCACAAACCAACAGCAGTTTTTTTTAAATAGTTTTCAAAACGGAGACTCAAAAACTTGATTTTAAAATTATCATCAGTTACTTGCTTTTCCAAACACTGTTCAGCTAATGCTATGGACATCAGACCTTAAGAATAGGGATGCATGCTCTTCAAATATGCAAAAACAAACTTTTTTATCATATGACTCTGGCAAACTTTAAAAAATAACAATATAATAAGGTATCTTACCTTGATTCCAAAAAAAAAAAAAAAGAACCCCCCCCAAGGGTTATGAGTTCTTTTTGTCTTGAGGGAAGATGGCTCAGTTGACTGATAGTTGTGCTCTGTTGTATTTGGTTAGGGATTGTAAGTATTTTGAAGTTTGCATGTCTTTCTGTCTGGAGGCTTATATACAGACAGGCTCTCAGATGAGTACATGGAATGTCTTTTCATTTTTGCGGCTGATATAACAGAAGCAGCTAGAGTAAACACATGTAAATCTCTTAAAAGCTCTATTGAAATTAATGCATGACATGTATTTATTGCAATGTGATTTTATATTTATGTTAATCAAAATTCAAATGTTTGGATGGCTAAACATTGATCCCAACAAAGTGTGTGCTCAAGCTGATAAGGGAAATTATGTACCTAGAGCCTGGGAAGGACAAAGGGAAGAATGCTGTATGAAGTCCACTATGGAGCATGCTATGCCGACTTAATTTGCCTATTCAGAGTTTAGGCAGTAATCCAGCAAAGCACTGAAGCTCACGTTTAGCTTTAAACATGTGGGCATTCCCATTGACTTGGTTCTAAGATGCTCTGGTGATGGTAGAAAAACATTACTATGTAGATGTACTTTGCACTCACAGTGCATCAGTTTCCAGTATTTGCTCTAATAGTAACTTTTAAATGTCACTGGATTCTAACATATAATTATTTTAAGAAAACATAAATGTAAAAAAAAGTTATTTAATTTATATGATGGTCCCAGTTGTAATATCAGCAGGTCTTCAGGGGACATTCTTGTCCCAGCTAATGTAGAATAGTTACTGTAAAACATAGGAGTTATTAACAAAAAAAAAAGTTAAAAGGGAGAAGAGAGAAGATGCATGCTTTAGGGATAAGGATAGTTATATGACTAACAATGCCCTATCCCCCATGGTATCCCCCAGTTGGGATTAATTAATATTTAGCTCTTTGAAGATATACAGCCCTCCTGCATGACCTCAAACCTGCAGTAAGAACCATAGGATCAGGTCAAGTGAAGAGTCCCATACATGTCACCAAGCACCTGCTGTAAATTCTTCTGATGCAGTTAAGGTACCATTGGAGTAAATGGCAAAATTACTATTTAGTTCCATAAGGCCAGGATTTCACCCATTGTTCAGAACCCTCGTTATATATGGTTACCACAGTTTTCATCTTGACAGCACCATAGGTTTGTTTTATTACAGTAGATTCCTGTTATCTGTATGGCCTTCCATCCGCCTCGCAACAAAATTATGCAAATAAGTGTAGAATGAGAAAAATGACCCAGGGCTTGGTCCTTGGGTCGAAAATGACCTGTCCACCACCACTCTCTGGGTGTGGCCCTCCAGCCAATTTGTGACCCATCTGACTGTGTAGGCATTGATGCCACAATCACCTAATTTTTTAATGAGAATGGAGTGAGAGACAGTGTCAAAGGCCTTCCTGAAGTCCAGAAAGACTATATCCACCACGACACCTGCATCTAAGGCTTTTGTGACCTGGTCATAGAAGGCAACCAGGTTGGTCTGACAGGACCTGTCCCTCATGAACCCATGTTGGTTGCCCCTAAGCCTAATCTCCCCTGCTGGTCCCTCACAAATGTGCTCCTGGATAATTTTCTCAAAGAGCTTCCCCAGGACTGAGGTAAGATGAACAGGCCTATAGTTTCCTGGGTTCTCCTTCCTCCCCTTTTTGAAAATGGTGACCACATTGGCCCTTTTCCAGTCCTCTGGCACCTGGCCAGAGCACCACAAGTGCTCGTAAAGCTATGCCAAGGGTCCCACAATGACCTCTGCCAATTCCCTCAGCACCCTGGGGTGGAGATCATCTGGACCTGCTGATTTGAACACTGTCGCAGAGCACTGAGGTGCCCTGCTCCTAAAGAGGGGAAATAAGGAGCCCAGCTGTTGGTTGCCAGGGCAACTGGAGTCAGCAAGCAACCCACACCTGCCAGTGGCCAGCTGACTATAAGGGGCAGGGCCTGGCCCTTATAAACCCTAGGGGCTGAGACCAGGGGCAGTTCACTGCCAGCAGCCCAGGAGGAAGGAGCTCTCTGCCATGGAAGAGAGGAGAAGCCTAACTGAAGGAGCAGCGGCTGACACGGCTGCAGAATGGAGTTTTTCCCAGTAGGCTGGAATGTTGTTATGGCCAAGCGGCTTCAGTTTAAGTTACAGCTGAAGGGCTTGCATTTGTGTTGTTGTTTATCACCGGTGGTTTGGGTGAGGCTACTAGGGGTGGAGGAGGCCTCATAGGGGACTCTCAGTAGTGTGGGAACCCCAGCGCCAGCAAGGGCGCAGCATTGGGGGTGCACAGACCCCAGCCCCAGTGCGGGCGTGGTGAGCCCCAGAGAAGGGGGCAGCATGGTAGAAGAGCCCCAAGAGAGGGCGGCATTACTGAGAAGGCCCCAGAGAGGGGGCAGTGCGTTGAGAAGTGCCAGAGAGAAGGCGCGGAGAGAGACAGGGCCACGGAGAGCCCGAGTGCCAGAGAGAGGGTGTAGACCCAGACCGAACAACGTCTATTCCAACTGTGAGACTTGGGGCATGGTAAAAGGGGTGGTTGGAGCCATGCGTAGCCCTAAGGCTACGGTGCCCCCTGAAGCACCCATTGTAGAGCGGGACCCACGAGGGGTTTGGGAAACCACGGGGTCTTAGTGTCCATTGAGAAGTGACCAAGAGGGCATAAAAGGCAGCCTCCCTAACATATGTGAACACCAAAGATGTGGTGGGCGAGAATTTGAGGGTGCCCTTGGGCCAACTTGGCATGGGAAGGGGGCCTTGAGGAGATCGTGGCCCTCCTGCAGAACCCCGCCATGACAAACACATCCAGCCCCACCAGAAATTCCCTAACTAGGTCCTCTCTGACCCTAGGCCTGGGTGTGCCTCTCCTGAGTCTATCCGGAATCCTGGTGGGGGGGGATGTCCTGGTCCCTGCTCAGAAAAACAGAGGCAAAGAATTTGTTAAAGAGGTCAGCTTTATCATCTGGTGCAACCACCAGATTGTCAAGCGTGTCCTGCAGGGGCCCCACGTTACCCGGTGCTTACTTTTTACTCCCTATGTATTTAAAAAAGGACTTCTTGTTATCTTTGATCCTGGTCACTAGTCCTAGTTCTGTCTCTGCCTTAGCCTTCCTAACAGCCCCCCAACAGTCTCAAGCAATGGAGGTATAATCCTCCTTGGTGATGTACACCCGATGGAAGGGAGGGGCCACCTCCTTTTTAGCTTTCAGATGTTTCTGAATGCCTTTGGTGAACCATGGGGGCTTTTGAGCACTCTTGCCCACTTTGACTCGTGTTGGGACTGTCACCCTTTGGGCTCGGAGGATTGTCTCCTTAAGGAATGACCACTCGTCCTGGACTCCCAACTACCCCACCCTCTGGGACTTCAGTGCCTCCCTGACTAATCTCCTAAACTCATTGAAATCGGCCCTCCTGAAGTCAAGGGCTGCTGCCTTGCTGCAGGTCTTTGACACCCTGTACTGGATGGTGAATTTCAGTAGGCAATGATCGCTATCGCCCAGGGGGCCAAGAACCAACAGTCCCCTCACCAGGTCATTGCCTGTGGCCAGGACCAGGTCCAGCAAGAAATTTCCCCTGGTGGGACTGTGCACCTCCTGGGTTATGTGGAGGTCGTGCATCTCAGCTAGGAACCTATGTGAGTGGTCAGACCTGGCTGACTGATCCTCCCCGCAGATGTCCGGGTAGTTTAAGTCACCCATAACGACCACATCCCTTGCCCTAACTGCCTCTGCAAGCTGACCTGAGAATTCCCAGTCCAGCTCTTCCCCCTGGTTGGGTGGTCTGTAGTAGACACCCATCATTAAGTCCCTTTCCCCCTGGCCCCCTTGTATTCTAACCCAGAGCACTTCAGTCTGCCCCTCTTCTGACCCTGTGCTGTTTGTTGAGGATGTGAATTGCTCTTTGACATAGAGTGCCACACCCCCACCTTTTCCTCCCCATTCTATCCCTCCTGAACAGTCTGTAGCCCTTGATGTTTACCACCCAATCGTGGGTTGAATCCCACCAGGTTTCAGTGAGCCCCACTATGTCCAGGTTTGTGTTAGCTAGCAGGAGGGCAAGTTCCTCCTGCTTGTTCCCCATACTACAAGCATTAGTATAGAGGCATTTAAGGCTGCATTACATGTCTGCTGCATTACATTTGGAATGTATAAACTTATTAAACAGATTAATAGTATTGTATAAATGCTTTTATATTTATACAGAAGATCCCAGGATGGGATCTAAAAGCCTTAAATTAAAAAAAAAATCAGTTATTGTAGATGGTTAAATTAATAGATCTGGAAATATCATCTCTTCAAAATCCAAATTTACTGGCAGTACTGGAATCTAAACTACCTGATTCAGTAGACTAACAATGGGGTTGTCAAAGGCACTCAGTATTTGACTAAGTCTGGTGCTGTTGAAGCCAATGGGCATTTTATAATTAAGTTAAATGGGAAAATATCAGGCCAATGTTGAACATTTTTGTAAATGCCAGCCTTTATCATCTCTTTTCTTATTTTAGAGGCTTAATGATACCTTTGAGAAAAAGCCTGTAATATAAAAAATGAAAATTACCTCTTAATATAGTTTGAT
>NW_005841953.1:3018390-3045600 GCF_000455745.1 Alligator sinensis
TGAAGGGGCAGCGGCTGACACGGCTGCAGAATGGAGTTTTTCCCAGTAGGCTGGAATGTTGTTATGGCCAAGCGGCTTCAGTTTAAGTTACAGCTGAAGGGCTTGCATTTGTGTTGTTGTTTATCACCGGTGGTTTGGGTGAGGCTACTAGGGGTGGAGGAGGCCTCATAGGGGACTCTCAGTAGTGTGGGAACCCCAGCGCCAGCAAGGGCGCAGCATTGGGGGTGCACAGACCCCAGCCCCAGTGCGGGCGTGGTGAGCCCCAGAGAAGGGGGCAGCATGGTAGAAGAGCCCCAAGAGAGGGCGGCATTACTGAGAAGGCCCCAGAGAGGGGGCAGTGCGTTGAGAAGTGCCAGAGAGAAGGCGCGGAGAGAGACAGGGCCACGGAGAGCCCGAGTGCCAGAGAGAGGGTGTAGACCCAGACCGAACAACGTCTATTCCAACTGTGAGACTTGGGGCATGGTAAAAGGGGTGGTTGGAGCCATGCGTAGCCCTAAGGCTACGGTGCCCCCTGAAGCACCCATTGTAGAGCGGGACCCACGAGGGGTTTGGGAAACCACGGGGTCTTAGTGTCCATTGAGAAGTGACCAAGAGGGCATAAAAGGCAGCCTCCCTAACATATGTGAACACCAAAGATGTGGTGGGCGAGAATTTGAGGGTGCCCTTGGGCCAACTTGGCATGGGAAGGGGGCCTTGAGGAGATCGTGGCCCTCCTGCAGAACCCCGCCATGACAAACACATCCAGCCCCACCAGAAATTCCCTAACTAGGTCCTCTCTGACCCTAGGCCTGGGTGTGCCTCTCCTGAGTCTATCCGGAATCCTGGTGGGGGGGGATGTCCTGGTCCCTGCTCAGAAAAACAGAGGCAAAGAATTTGTTAAAGAGGTCAGCTTTATCATCTGGTGCAACCACCAGATTGTCAAGCGTGTCCTGCAGGGGCCCCACGTTACCCGGTGCTTACTTTTTACTCCCTATGTATTTAAAAAAGGACTTCTTGTTATCTTTGATCCTGGTCACTAGTCCTAGTTCTGTCTCTGCCTTAGCCTTCCTAACAGCCCCCCAACAGTCTCAAGCAATGGAGGTATAATCCTCCTTGGTGATGTACACCCGATGGAAGGGAGGGGCCACCTCCTTTTTAGCTTTCAGATGTTTCTGAATGCCTTTGGTGAACCATGGGGGCTTTTGAGCACTCTTGCCCACTTTGACTCGTGTTGGGACTGTCACCCTTTGGGCTCGGAGGATTGTCTCCTTAAGGAATGACCACTCGTCCTGGACTCCCAACTACCCCACCCTCTGGGACTTCAGTGCCTCCCTGACTAATCTCCTAAACTCATTGAAATCGGCCCTCCTGAAGTCAAGGGCTGCTGCCTTGCTGCAGGTCTTTGACACCCTGTACTGGATGGTGAATTTCAGTAGGCAATGATCGCTATCGCCCAGGGGGCCAAGAACCAACAGTCCCCTCACCAGGTCATTGCCTGTGGCCAGGACCAGGTCCAGCAAGAAATTTCCCCTGGTGGGACTGTGCACCTCCTGGGTTATGTGGAGGTCGTGCATCTCAGCTAGGAACCTATGTGAGTGGTCAGACCTGGCTGACTGATCCTCCCCGCAGATGTCCGGGTAGTTTAAGTCACCCATAACGACCACATCCCTTGCCCTAACTGCCTCTGCAAGCTGACCTGAGAATTCCCAGTCCAGCTCTTCCCCCTGGTTGGGTGGTCTGTAGTAGACACCCATCATTAAGTCCCTTTCCCCCTGGCCCCCTTGTATTCTAACCCAGAGCACTTCAGTCTGCCCCTCTTCTGACCCTGTGCTGTTTGTTGAGGATGTGAATTGCTCTTTGACATAGAGTGCCACACCCCCACCTTTTCCTCCCCATTCTATCCCTCCTGAACAGTCTGTAGCCCTTGATGTTTACCACCCAATCGTGGGTTGAATCCCACCAGGTTTCAGTGAGCCCCACTATGTCCAGGTTTGTGTTAGCTAGCAGGAGGGCAAGTTCCTCCTGCTTGTTCCCCATACTACAAGCATTAGTATAGAGGCATTTAAGGCTGCATTACATGTCTGCTGCATTACATTTGGAATGTATAAACTTATTAAACAGATTAATAGTATTGTATAAATGCTTTTATATTTATACAGAAGATCCCAGGATGGGATCTAAAAGCCTTAAATTAAAAAAAAAATCAGTTATTGTAGATGGTTAAATTAATAGATCTGGAAATATCATCTCTTCAAAATCCAAATTTACTGGCAGTACTGGAATCTAAACTACCTGATTCAGTAGACTAACAATGGGGTTGTCAAAGGCACTCAGTATTTGACTAAGTCTGGTGCTGTTGAAGCCAATGGGCATTTTATAATTAAGTTAAATGGGAAAATATCAGGCCAATGTTGAACATTTTTGTAAATGCCAGCCTTTATCATCTCTTTTCTTATTTTAGAGGCTTAATGATACCTTTGAGAAAAAGCCTGTAATATAAAAAATGAAAATTACCTCTTAATATAGTTTGATACAGCGTTGTCAGCATCCTTTTTTAAAAAAATTATATAATTTATTGCTAGTATTTTGATGTTTCATCTGTATTTGTAGTGGAAAAATACAGATATTACAAAAGCAAGAAGAAAAGAAAACAAAATTAAGACAAAAAAAAAGTTCCTTGTTGAACAGTGTATAGACTGTAGAGCTACCATATACATATATATCTGGCCTGTATTTTGTAAGCATGATTTAGGAAACTGGTCAGAAAGAAAGTACACTATTCTAGAAATAATAGACTCTAGTACCATATTTGGGGCACAGACAAGCAAACTGTTGCTACTCCAGAATCAAATTTATTTTTTTTCTTCAAATGTCACAGCCATAACTTTATTCTCATGGGAAAATTTCTCATGCATCTTCTAGTCTATATTATCTGAAATCACATGAGGAATGCCTCTATCACAGAGCATCTTAGCTGCAAAATTAAAGCTCACCTGGTGCTATAATCCTGCTTAATCCTCTCCTCCCAACTCCTCTGAGAATATTGCAGAGATATTTTGATCATTTTGCACTTCAGGTCGGTTAAAGGCAATCTGCATCATAATTAACTAACATGGAGAATTTGTGAGAATTCTGTATTTCAAAAAAATCTCAAGAGGTCCGGTGAATATTACACTATACATGCTTTGAGAATTACAATTTTAATTTCTCTCTGTTAGATGTGGCATTAGACTATTACAATTAATGATCTAACATGGTAATCATGTAGTTCCCAACCAGAGAGACACAATGAGCTCTACATGTGTAGACCCACATGAATATCACTGCATGTTCTGGGCTTTGCAGAAGTTCAACAGCTACTGGGAGGAAACAGTCAATTGAAAATAGTCTCATTGCTGTTGAACACTGTGACAGGGGGCAAGCTCGGGGTCAGGTCCCATGCTGGCCCACCCACCTGTCTCCATGGGGCAGTCCACCCAGTCTCTTCTGCCATGACTTTGTTGTTTCCATAAACTGCTGGTATAACGCAGGAAGCTGCCCATTATTGCCCCGATGCCAGGAGGCGCTATCTTTGGCTCTGACCTCCCCTACACCGCAGCCCATGCCTTGCAGATGGTATCACAGTTAGCATCACTGGCCCCAAACTGGAACCCATAATCCTCCAGTCTGGACCCCACCTGGATCCCTCCAATCAGGTGGCCTATTCCACCCTCATTCTGGGATACCTTGCTCCCTGTACTCTTCCCTCTCTCAGGCATGCCCCACCCCCCTCCAGGACCTTTAGCTACACAGGCCCTGGCCTCACCTCCAAGACCAGTCGGAACCCCAGGCCCTCAACTCTGGGCATCCTCATGGTGGGCCCCTGGCCCTTTTGACCCTCTGGTCCTGGCCCCAGCATTGACCAGTCGAGGGTGCCTCAAGTCAGGCTTCTTGAGCATCTAGCCCACTCTGTCTCATGGGTTCACCTTCTCGGCCCTACTATGGGGTTACCCACCTGGTTGTGGGACCTGGGGTTATTAAGGCACCCCAACCTGCCTTTCACCGGGGTGGTAACTGGCCTGGCACTTCCTGGGGACTCCCTCACTGCCAGGAGCCCCACCAGGCTGCCCATCACTGGCAGGGTGCAGTTTTAGGTCGTGCCCAGGACCAGGAGTCTCTAAACCATCCCCATAAGCTCCTGCCCTTACTGCCAAGATGTTTCATACAGCCTTTCAGGCAGGTGATGTTTCTGCCTAGCTGCCAGCAGCTAAGTACTGTGTTTATATAGGCAGCCAGTGTTTTAAAATGGCTGCAGCAATCAAGCACATACTGGCTGCTTGACTCTGCCCTTAAAGTGCCAGGCACTGCAAGTACACTGCCACAAATGCACCAAGTGTTTAATGTTTCAGGTACCTGATTAATGAAGATAGGCTAATTTCTGGTCCCATTAAATTCGATAAGAGTTTTGCTTTTTTTCCCAATGGTATGGGATTTGACCTATATTCTAACTTTGGTTTTGGATATGATGGTGGTTGATATTGATGCACAGCATTATCATACACAGTTTATTTTCCTTCTTCTCAATCTTCCGTTTTTGATGGATGCCCAAATGCATGGCAAAAGAAATATTTCATCTCTCCATCCCCCAATGCAGTGAATACTCAAAATGATGCTCAATGACTCAATGCTCAATGACTTACATCAAACAACCTTCAATTAATGAAGAATAGATTAATTTAACAGATTAATATTTTACACTGATTATAAATTATGGAAGTTTTTATAAAGAATTAATAGAGTTTGGGGGCCAATCCTAGTTTTACACCTGCATCTTTATTAGGTATTATATCATCCACAATGGTGCTTGGCAGACACTTTCTAAGACAGGCCCTTAAGTTTATATTTTAAATAAACACTAAATAGATAAGGATGGAGGGAGGGGACATAATATATTTATACTTTTACTATACCATTTGTTAGAGGCATAACATACACATACTACACCTGGGGAAGCTATGTAACCTTTCTCCCACTAAGCAGTGTGCAGAAGCAGTAGCAAACAGAGGTACAACAATGTGTCATGGAGTGCAGAGTGTTCTGGGAATTGTAGTTCTTTAGAGTGCCAATGGAGTTTGCTGCTGCTGTGGGGAATCTTTCATCCTGTTTTTTTGCAGATGAAACCTATGTTGGGAGAGCAAAAAATTGCTAATTTTCATGGCAGGTGGAGTAAATTCTCTCCTCCAACAACAGTGAACTCCACTGCTGCTCTATAAAACTGCAGTTCTCAGAAAACCTCACCCATGCTACCACAATGTGCAGCTGGGAAGTGCAAGACAAGCAGGGAATGGGAAAATGAGGTCCCTCTCCCCTTAGACAGTACCCAGGGCATGTGCTCCACTCACCTACCCCACATTACACTACTGCCATTTGTCTACTGTAATGTAAAACCCTTATCATAGCTTAATCTTCTTTAATACGCTTAATTCCCCTGCTTGTAACCCATTACTCTGATGCTGTAATAAGACGATAAAGAATATTTTGTAAAAAAACGTAACCATTTACATTTCTGATCCTAAAAATATCCTATGCCCCATTTCCCATTCTCCTCTTCCTGATTATTCCTTCATTGTCCCTTTACACATCAATGTCCTGCCTCTCCTCATACTTGCTTTTCTACATCCCCTTCTTCACAACTATCATCTTCCCTCTGCACAAAGAACTCTCTCCTGCATAAACAGGCAGTGTGTACTAGCAGTCTATTCCTAGTTCTCCTTCTGTAATGTGTAACATTTGTACTACATTATGGATAGATTACAGTTGCAATTGTGAATAATGCTAGAGGGAGCTAAGTAAGTTCTCAGAAAATTATCTCCTCCCTCCCCAAAAGTAGAAATTGTTAAGAATAAAAGCAGCCAAAAGCTGCTGAAAGCAGCAATTATATCTGTTAAAATCAAAAGAAAATAATAATTCAATGTTTGTTTCTCTAAATTACCTGTAGCTTTTTATTTTACCGGAAAGGAGCAGTACTCATTGAAAAATAAGTACTAGACATTTTATGTGGAAAAACGAAACTTCTAGTTCTGAAATTCTTTCATATGGCAAAGGTATCAGTAGCCATGTGAAGGCTTAAGACAGTGAAGAATTATGTACTTGGCTGTAAATTTAAGGGACCCTAGCTGCTTCAATTTCATTAAAATCAGTGTAACGTGGGTGCCTAAATACCTTTACAAATCTGATCCTCAGTCCTCAAGCCAAATTCCTCCTGAAGTTAATGAAAGTTTGCGTGGTGAAGGATTAAGTAAGCACTAGAGTTGGGTTAAATGTAGTTTTACTGCCAAATTTTAAATTTCATCTTTAAAAAGTCATCAATTTTATTTTACAAAAACACTCAAAATATGATTTTTTTTCCTATTTTGTATGTGTGCTTTCTTCGGTTTTAATATACTGAAAAAATAGCAATCACATCATGTGACATTAACATCCACATTATTCATCAGCAGGGCTGAAACCTTTAGATCCACATATGGACTTTTACCACTTAAGGAAATGGAGTAACTGTTGTCTTCAGTTGGTTGTCATTCTATATGTGAGGGCATTAGGGAGAGAAGGGACATTTTCCAAGTTGGTTTCACAAACTTGCCGAGCATAGTGGAAGAGCTTCCACTCTAGGCTTAGGAGGGATGTTATCTAGTAGATACAGACTGTCCTTTCTATTCTTCCCACATAGACCCTTTAGACCACATCCCCTAGAGCTTGGTCCTGTCCCAGGTCACAGACCCTTTTTCCCCACACCTTGCCCCATTCCCCTGTCATAGTCTCCCTGTCATATAATCCCACTCTCCTTGCCCAGCAAGTCTGAACTCACCCCTCCAGACTCCCCTTCTTGTCCCCAGCACCCGCTCCCAGCAATTTCCTCTGCATCCAGATCTGTTTCTCCAGCTTCTCCTCAGATCTGTCTTTCTCTCCCACTTTGGCCTCCAACTTACACCTTCTCACATACCCATATTCCCTATCCTCATGGTCACCCAGTACTTGTTTCCTCCTGGTGCCTCTTGTCCAGTCTCAGTGTTCTGTTTTGACTCCTATTCCTATCATGGTCTCCTTGCCCAGACAACCAAAGTCTTCCCTAGCCCAGTTCCTAGCTTACCCTTTCCCTTCCCTACAAGTCTCCATACCCTAATTCACACTGGAAGGAGTCTCCTGCAAGGGCCCCATAGGGAGGGGGCACTCAGAGCACAGGAGGTGCACACTCTCTGTCAGAGCTTCTAATCAAGCAACTGGGCCAAGCAGTTGAGCTGTGACACTTGCCCTTGATTCCTGGATAATAAAATTGCCCGAGTTTTCTGTGAAGGAAAGGAACTGGATTTGTTGCTGAAATTGCTGCTCGCCTATTTTAAGAATATCTGCAACCTCAGGCTGCAGGCATGCTTTGACATAGCCTCTGTCTGTTCTAGCAAGTCTTGCATTCACTGCTCCTTCTGTTTCCCCTAGCTCCTGACTTGGGGTTGGTTCTTCCTGATTTTGACCTCAAATTTCCCCTGGAACTAGGCACTGGCTCTCTGACCCCTGGTTTCTGATCTCTGCTCCCTTCTTGTATTGCACCTCTTGGATTTTGTCTCTCGGTCCTCCTGGAACTTGGTTCCCATGTCCTCAGCCCTCTGACCTAAACCCAGCCCGGCACTCTGGTAACCTGCACTCCTGCCTTGCTGACCCCCTACTCACTCCTACTGGCCCACCTGCAAGCCAAGCTGCCTGTGTCCCAGCCAAACCCTTACACTCTCTACTTTCATTTGAGATCTCTAGACCTAAACTCAGCATACTCACAGCAGCAAATATAAAAGGAATCCAGCCTGGCACATGCTCATTCAGAACACAATCTTCAGGGAATTTTAAATTTCTGAAAGCCAAGAAGCTTCTTCCTAGAGGTAGACAAACAACGTACAGTAAGGTAAAAGAAGGGAGGGCCTTCCCTTTGATAGCTGCACCTCCATAGCTGTGCCCTGGATTGGATCCTACCCTGAAGTAAGTGGAAGTTAAATTATAGTAGCTTCGCTCTGTTTCATTCAACATGTCACAACCCAAAAGGTGTGATTTTTATTTGTGTGTGCTTCGGCACTGCTAAATTGTCCCCGCTAAATTGCAAGCTTCCTTGCACGGTGGAGTTTTCTGCTGCAAAAGAGAATCCCGGTGCAAGGGAGAATTTCCCGCCGATTTGAAGCTTTCTTTGCAGGGTGCATTTCTTTGTTGCAGCACGGAAATGCTCGTTGCAAAGAGTTCCTGCCATTTGTATGTAGATTTGGGTCCCATTATTGGCCAGTTCTAAATTATTCACACGTGGCGGCTAGTGATTGGCTTGCTAGCTGTATAAGAGGCTTGAGTGGTTTCCGCCCAAGTTGGAGGACTCCACGAACAAGGGAGGAGGAGACTTCACGCTGTGTGAAGATCTCTAAGCGCTGCGGATCCTCACGGATCCAGTGCATTTGAAGCAGGCTACGGAGATCTGATCAATCTCTAGCCTCTCCCCGTCGCCGATAGAATTCCTAGACGTACCCCACCCGCGCGCAAAAGAACTGGACCCACGGAGCCTAGCAAACTCCGTGTGAAGTTCACAAGTCTAGAACTCTTGTCCGCCTCTTTCCTTTTTCTTCTCTGTAACTGCAACTGAAGCAGGCTTTCCAGCCTACACCACTGCCATCTCGGTGTAAGTAAACAATCTTTTAAACTACCGATACGCGTCTGTCCCTAATTCCAGAGCGAAAGCCACCCCTCTCCGCCCCCGCGTGCCCAGGCTGCTGGCCACAGCCCGTGTGCAGCGCGAAAAACGGCTCGGGGCGCGCCCGGCCCGCACATAACAAACACATGAAACATTCCCTGCAAAACAGCTGATGCAAGGTAAGTCCCCTCCCCTTTTAACTTGGTATAATTTGTCTGTCTGTCCAAACCACAAATTGAAAGTGTAAATTGCAAAGGCTTATATCTTGGCCAAGCTTGGGTAGATTGTCACTGAGATAGAAAAAAAATGCATCCCAAATACAAAGTTCTCCTACAATCCATATTTCATGCATATTTCCCAAAGCATGGAATATTAGAACTTTTAAAAAAAAGGGTCACTGGGATTTTTAAAACAAAGCCATATTTTTTCCTAGTTTCATTTTTGGAAATTGCTGAACCATATTCGCTGAAAATTTCCAAAAACGAATTTAGCTTGAGGCAAACAACTGACATGGAAAATTTCAGGTTATAAAGAGAAAAAAATTATAAGCAACCAAAAACAAGGTCTTATAATGGGAAACCTTATTAATAAAAGGAGCTACTAGCTTGCCTATAATTTTCACTTGGATTTTCAAAGAATATGAGCCTTGAAGGCAGTGTACTCAAAGACCCAGAGAAAAAGTCCCCTATAGCATTCTGTACAAACCCTTAAGCCTCAGACAAGCAGCTGTCCTGGAGAGTTTCAGAGAGAACCATGTCTGTTGAAAAGGGAGTTATGCGTAAAAAGTCTACTTAATGCGCATGGAGAAGAAGTAAAAATAGCAGACTGCTCGCAGTGCCCAGCACTATTTTTGAAGTCTTTTTGCATCGAGTTCCCGCTCCACCACTGATTGGCGAAGGGGGCCTGGCGGCCCCGCCCCTCACTACCGATTGGGTGAGAGGGCTACCCTTCATGCAGCCCTGCCCCTCACTGCTGATTGGTGGAGAGGGGCGAGGCTGAACAAAAGGCAGTCCTCTTGGCCAAACAGCAGAGGAGGCAGGAAGGGGTGGCCTGGATGCTCCCCTCTGTGCTAGCTAGCAGTTTCCCTCCCCACACCCAACAGGCTGCAAGGCTGGGCTGCATTCCCACTGGGGAGCCAGCATTTTATTTTTAGTAAGTTTTTCCTTTCCTTTAGTAAGTTTCCAGCTGTTCTGCATAAAATTGTGGGGAATGCCACTTTTCGCGGTGATCACGGAAACCACCTTTTTTGTGGTTTCTGTGAAAATCATGAAATCATGAATTTAGTAGATCCCTAGTTTTGAGGGAAGAGGAATAAACGGTGTGCGTCTCAAAGAGGGCTCATAGGACAACCCCCAACACCGACAAAAAAAAAAAATCATAGTTTCTGAAATAATTCTCCAATTTATCTGAATTTAAAAGTGTTTCTTATTAACGTAAATTATTGTCCTTAATGTTGATTCATCTCTCCTCTTGTTTGACCCATTTTTGTTTTTGTTGAAGAATTGTCCTGACAATATAAAGTACAGAAAGACAGAATTTAATTAACACCAGTTCCCATAAATTTCACCTAATTTGGTTTTTTACTGATCCAGGTTTAGTAATTAAATGATTCACTGGAAACACAGACATTTGTCAAATGTTCTAGAAAATACACTGAGCCCATGGGGTGAAAAAAGAAATATATTAAGCTTTTTAGTTCTGTCAGGTGTGTAGTTCAACAGGAGACTCATTTAAAAAACATAATACATTGGATTGGTTGAGAAAGCCACCTTTGGGTGTGTGTAGATGAAACAGGGGCTCTAAATAGAAATGGTGGGTTTTTAAAAACACCGCTTCAATTTAGGGTCCTTTAAAGCCCTGTATCATGCATGCACCCAAACTTACCTGCCTCTCTGGCGGCAGGGAGAGGAGGGCAAGCTGCTGGCAGGTGGAGCGGTCCCTGGGCTGCAGAGGGGCTGGTGCTTCCCTCTGTGGCAACAGTGGTCCCACCCCCCGGCGGTACCCACCTGCAGGCACCTGGCTTGGGCAGTCCTGGGGGGCACTGCAGCTGCAGAGGGAAGCACCAGGCCCCTGCACAGCTTAGGCAGGCAGGCTCCAAGGGAAAAAGAAAAAGATCAGACTGGATGCTTTTTTTTTTTTTTTTTACTTGGGCAGTCTGCCTGCCCGGGCTTCCTGCAGAGCCCCTGAGCTGCATAGAGCCCGGTGCTTTGCTCTGCAGCTGTAGGCAGCTGTAGGCCAGTTTGCTGTGCCCCAGGTCATTTAAGGTGAATTATGCTGCTAAATTTGCTACAGTGGCTGGAACTACTGCACAATACGCCGCCAATGCATGCAAACACCAACACCATTAAAATGGGCAACAGCATTTAACCTGCTTTAAAGTGTACACATGCCCCTCATTTCATCTACACACAGCCTTTATTTCATTTTGGTTTGCTGTTTTCTTACTGAATATTGTAGTTTTCCTCATACTCATCTCATAATCATGAATGGTGTTATTGATGCCAGTAGAGATACTGATAGGTATAAAGCAGAAGACTTGGCCCTTCTGACTTATCCTTTGGTACTTTCATTGGTCAGCTGATGAACATTTGTTTGTTGGTACATGTCTTGTCACCACTTTTGTGTAATATTTTAACATTTCTGAATGCTTTCAGGTCTGGGCATATTTATACATGGTAAAATAGTATAAGACAAAGTCTGTTTTCTACTATTCTGACATTATCAAGGGGACTTCTAAAGCATATAAATAAATTACACTTTGTGAATTGAGTATTAAGACGTGCATAAAGCAGTGGTGCTTTTAATATTTGTGTTTCTGTTTGTCGCTTTATTTGTCGGTTATATCTCACAGTCTTTAATCAGTCAAAACAATGAGCTTTACTTGAAAGTTTGCCTGTGTAAGGACTGCAGTATTTTACCACATGAGCTTACAGGCTGGTGCTGCTCTCAACAGCAGTGGCAATATTTTATTTATTCATTTCTTAGATTTATATGCTGCCCTTCCCAACAAAGGCTCAGAGTGGCTTACAGTAAGAGAACATAATCACTTATAAAAGAGAAGAATGAACAAAAGAACAAAATAAGAGAACAAAACTTATGAAATCAAATAGAAGATCAAACTAAAATAAAAAAACCCATAACCCCACAAACAATATCCCAGCTTAGTCTTGCTTGCTAACTGTGTTCCCAACTAGGAAGCTCTTACAGTGCTTCTGCAAGCTTCCAGAGGCCAAGCCTGGTAATGTCTCAAAGGGAAAGGAATCTCAGAGCTGAGGAGCAACTGCAAAGAACAACTTTCCATACATTTTTGCCGAGAGAATTTGATGCATTGATGGCACTTTCAGGATGGGGCATAAGGAAGAAAGTTGTCCCTTGGGTACATAGGGCCTCATAGGCCCAAACCAGCACTTTGAATTGTAAGTGCTGGTTACTGTAGAAAGTTACTGGAAGCTAGTGCAGACTCTGTACTATGGAAGAAGGAAACTGTCTTTAATATACACCAGATTTGCAATCCACCTACCTACTCATGATGAAGTTCCCATGGTTTCTGAAGTGACATCATGGCATACAACCAGCACAGAATTTCTCTTCTCAGCACATGGGCCAGATAAAATCACTACTCCTCTATATACTTCTTAATTCAATAAAATATTGTGCAGTTTCACAGACAGAAGGATATGCTACTATAACTACATGCAACTACAACAGCATGTGTTTCTTCAGTATTCATCATGAAAGAATCAAAGGGTGCTTTATAATCCAGTCCAATAGTGGATACAAACTTTTAAATAAATAAATGGTGATTTAGGGATTTATAAAACACTAGATCAAAAACGGTAATCTTCAAATCGAAAAACTATGGTGATGGGCACTGTATCAGGACTTGAACAGTAAAAACCCAAAGCTTTTTTGAATGTCTGCAGGGCTTATATGTGCAGTTAAAGTTTATAATAAAGCAACACTGATTCTCTAATTCAGTAGCAATCTTCAATTTTCCATTTTCTGAAAATGCAGCATGGGTTTAATAATATAATGAGAACAACATTTACAGATAACAAATATTGATCTTGTATTTTTTTTTATTTGGGCATTCATAGTACAGATTTTTTTCTTATTTTGGATGTTCTAAAAATAAAGTATTTTAGATTTCAAATATAATATCTGTTTTTACACACACACAACTCCTGTCGCAAAACTGAAAAATACAAAGTTGTTTGCAGTCTGAAGGCCAGTTTAGGCCCTTGATTGTATATATGCAAAATCCACTGAAGCCAGTTGTCACCAGATTTAGTCTCATATACATTTAAGCACATATGTAGCTTTACTTAAATAAGCAGCCCCACTGCAATGGGACCATTCGTATGAGACCTGTTTTTAGGATTACTGTGTAAGTTAGCAACACCAAGGGATGTGATAATTTACTGTACAGAGTAGCTGCTACCCTCATATCCTTGTTTTAAACAGCACTTAGGTATACCTTCATCATGGTTTGAAACCTGTGCACACTTCTCATTGATTTATGAGCAAATTCTAGTCTATTTTGGTGGGTGGATAAATACGGCAACAAAACTTGTGGAAACCCCCTCTCCCCCCACTCCCTTCAATATCTGACCATGGGCATTATATCCCACAAACCATCACTTCTGCCTACTGTTCAGCCAGCATCTTGTCAAATCTGGCTGCAAGATTAAGTTTCCTGATTCTGAATTCAATATTGGATCCCTTAGGATATAAGAACCAAGCTGGAACATTCTGTTTGGGGGGGGGGGGGGGGGGGGGTTGGTTTTGGGGGGGGGGGGGGGGGGTTTAAATGGATAAAACTGTTTCAGCTCTGAGACCTCAGTTTGCCCTGACTATAATGATAAATTTTTATGGATGGCATAAGTGAAATGAGTTTGATGTTCTCTACTTTATTAATCCACATTAGAAGCTGTTTTTACATTTCCTGCAATGTTCAGCCTTTACTCCAAAAGACTGAAGGAGTCTTGTTTGCAGGTAGTATTTCTACTTTCCATCATCCATCCCAGTAGATCTCTACTTTTTGGTTTGGAGGCATCCCTCATTTGATGCAAGCCAGCCCTCATTACATGTGAGGCACCCCTCCATAACTTGTGTGAATGGAGTGGCACCTGATTGCAAAATCAATGTATGTGTGACAGTGCTTACCTCCTTGCAGAAGGGCCAGGAAGTAGAGGTGGGGAATAGGCCAGGCAGGAACAAACCTGAGCCTACACTTATCTGCTTATGTCATCATACCTCACTTATTTCCTCACAACCAGTGGCACCCTTCAAAAGATCTGGCTGCACCCCAAAATGCCACGACCTCATGGCTGTGAATCTCTGATCTACCCAAAGAAGGTGAAGCCTGCTCTGTATACACAGACCTGATATTGAAAAGGTAGGGAATCTTTTAATGGCTGTGTTGCCTAGAACACGTTATGCCATGCCTGGCCATTCCGTTGTTAGAGGTGGTTTCCCTTAAACAATTTAAATTTTTCAAGAAAGATTTGTGTTTTTCTTTCTTTAGCATGTGGCAACTATCTGATCAAGCCATACAATGAGATGAAGCATCCCCATCTGAGATTTTACTGTTGATGTCAAAAGGAACTGAAACATTCAGCTCAAGACACACAACTCCTACCAGAAACAATGGAAGCAATGGGAATTTGGGGAAGTTCATCACTTCCCAGGGTTTAGCACAAGAGCAACAATTGCATGAAAGGCATTACTGTATTTTTGTTACTATTTACTTGTTGAAAGGAAACAATGATATTATTTGATTTTAATAAAAATTACATCTTTAATAACTTTTTAATGTAGGTTGCAGTGAGTATTTAGATGAAATCCCCTATATAGTATATGCAAAAAAATTAGTTCCAAAGCACTTCCATCATAGGATGGTAAAGAGTATTTAAAGGTGACATTGTTCTCACTGTAGATAATGGAATTTTTTAGACAGCTTGAAATAATGAACTAATAAATTATTATTGCTTTAATTGTAGTCATGTGGTATTTTTTTCAATTCTATATTTTCCAAGCAAGGGATAAATCCTCAAGTTCTTATTTAGATTATGTATTCTAATAAAATTCCTATTTGCTTCAATATGAATAGAACACAAGTAAAAGTACTGGAGCTTTAAAGGTTGGCCCAAAATGTGGGAAAGCAGTTAGAGAAGTAAACAGTTTAGTAAAATTAATAATAATCTTGATATATCAATAATTATCTACTGCAGTATATCTAAACCACAGTTGTTTTATTTAGTATTAACACCGGGTTCATTAATCTGCTTATAAAAGGTTTATGCCCTGTTATTTTCTCTTCCTTTAAACTCTTGTTTTCATAGCAGGGGGTAACTAAAAAGCACTTTTGTCTTTTACTTTGTCCCCTTATTATTTTTCCTTTATGGAAGTGCCATTACACAGCTGGATTGTATCTTCTGAACACAGAGAAGATGAGATCCCTGAAAATGTTCGAAACTTATAAAACAAAAATTACTTGATGGAAGCAGCAGCTGAAATAATGTTAAAAACAACCTAACACTTTCCCCCCTTTTGCTTAAGGACCTGTTTCTCTTTGGAATGCCCTTGTCTGTCTTCAAGCTAGTCCTCACTCAGATCTCAGTTCTGCAAACAGTTACTCAAATGAGATAGTCCATACCTAGGAAGTAGTCTAAGCAATGTCCACAGAGATAATCACACAGCCTCATGCAAGTTTGAGCCATATTACTTACCAACTTTGCTGTAGGTTTGAGATTTGTTTAAGAGTGGAAAATGTAATTAAAACGCTCAATGATCCTGACAGATCTAGCTCAGTAAACCCTTTTTCACATTAAAAAAAAAATTTGCAGGACAGCGCTAGGACTATTCCTGTAAGTACAGGCTACTTATGTAAGTACAAGTAACAATATCAAGCTTTAAGATCCCAGTCCTGAAAACATGCATAGGCTTCACTTTCAAGCGCATGATGAGTCCTATTGGACTCAGTGGATTCATGAGAATAAACTGAGTTCAGAAATTCTTGCAGAACCCAGACCTAATTGCCAAAAAACTGTGCACCATACATAAACTGTGAAAGTCTCTTTATTAGTGGCATCAGCCACAGTTATTATTTCAGTCAGTCTTGATCTTTATTTGTAAATACATGCAAATATTAAATTTATACCCTTGGTTACAAAGGGATACCTCAACAAAAAGCTTCCCCACCCCCTCCCCCACGCCTCCTCCTCTCATTGCCACTTTCCAAATAGTTACGAATTTAGAACATTCTCTTGATCTTCAAAATTTTCTTTTGATCTAACAGTTAGATAAAACTCTCCTATAGAACAGCACTACCAGTCAACAGAGAATCAGTAACAAATATCAACAACTAATCTCTCTCTTTTGAAGAAATAGTCCTACATATCACAGAGGTTTCAAAGCCAGCGATAAAACAAAAAGCCTGCAGCTATAGTCCATTTACCTGTAGCCCTGACATCCTTGAAAAACAAAAATGTTCCCAAGCCTTAAATTACTCTCTTTAATCCTAATCGTCATCTCTAATTATACAACAGTTTGTATTGCAACTGTTTAACTGGCATTTAAATCAGACACCCCTGTATTTATTATCAATGGCAGTTACTCAATAGGCAACCTGATCCTGATCCTGACCCTGCAAGCTGCTATTCATGTGGGTAGGAGCCAAGGGTGGTATAAGAAGTCAGGATTACTCACGTAAGTAAAGCCTTGGGTCCCAATTCAGCAGCGTGCTTAAGCATGCACTTATATTTTAAACATGTGCGTAAGTGCTAATAACTTAAATGAGATTTAAAATTAAAAGCAAGCAGAATGAAGGCCTCTCTCTGAGAGCCTGCTTCCTGACAGGTCAGCACAGCAGCTATTATAATTACGGTGCAATAGGAAGCTTTAGAAGCACATGCCACAAAGAGAAGTTATTCACCAACACAAGGATGTTTTACTCTACTCTCATCTTGTGTTGGAAATGCTATATACATTTGTCTTCAATTGTCCTTTTATTTTCTTCAATTTGAGTTTCAGTCCAGATCAGAGGAGGAAAATAAAAGTCTTGTTACAGCTACAGGTCAGTGTAAGATAAGAGGCTCAGCACAGTCACTTCCATGTACTGTACATAGGAAAGTGGCCCAGATTGGTATTTAGTTTATCAGACTAGAATCTAGGAGCCACAGCACAGGTACTTGAATGTAAATGCACTGCAGGAAGATAAACATCTATACCACTGAAGGAGTGTAGCAAGCCCAGCAATTTAAAGGTCATATCTTATGCATTATTGTTCTTTTAGAGTTAAAACAATGGTGGATATACCTAGACTTCAGATCACTGCTTTTTAAACATTTGACTTCATTATTGGCTTCAGCTACCAGCTATAATGCTAGACAGCAGAGTAGCATGGAATAAAAAGCCAGGAAACAGAAAGAAATCCACTAAGAAAAAAATATTTAAAACATTTTTGGAGGGCTAATATCAATTAAAAACTGATTTTGGTGCAAAAGCAGGAAAATACTTTTATATTTGAAAGAAAATGATAAAAATCCATATTTTACACTTTAAAAGGAAAAGTCAGCAGATCAATGCATTCTTTTGCTGGAATCCAGCACTAGGACCAAAGAATTTACATATATTAAATTAACTAGATCCAAACTCCCCTACAACAAATATTTATATTGTAAAATATTACAGCCACATTCCTGCATCTCCTTACAATAATAATTCTTAAGGATACACTATACTAGAGAGCATATAAAAGAGCGTGTTTCTGTGGAGATGGAATGCTTCATTATCAGAGTACCAGCATGTTCATAAATATTAAAAAAATGTTTTTGAAGTTTTTAGACATGATTCTTTTTGTTTACATTGCTTCGCCAGTATTGAAACAATGTTCAACGTGTACCTGTCCATAACTCTCACTTTCTCCGACTACAGAGAAAGTAGTTACATAGGACAATTATGTCAGTGGTGGTTGTTCAATAAGTAGATGGAGAAGAAATCCTATTGACCTTACTCATGCAAGTAGTCGTGTATGTCACAATGGGACTAATCTTGCAAGAGAGATTAAGATTTGGCCCAACATATATACAAAAGGGATTACTTAATATGTACTTTTAAATAGACATTTTATGCATAAGTATATAGGATGTTTCTTATTATAAGAGTACATTTTATATGTTCCTTATAGACTGCGCAGTTTAAGAGAAAATTTTTCTCTGCATTATTACCTGGGGAATTGTTTGATACACTTTCCAGAAAAAAATTATACATCTCATCTTCGTTGATTATAAATTAATCTGCATTACAAAATAAAACCAAACTCACTAATTTTACTGTTCTGACTGAGGTTTTAAAAAGTGACTAATGAGTCAAAGACATGAGTGACTTCTCCAAGATATCTATTCTACTTGCTATCAAGTAATTAAAAAATGAAAAAGAAAAATAAACAGCTCAAGAAACTGAAGAGGAAGCCCAGCTATGCTACAGCAACATATCAGTCTCATAAATTGGTCTTCTGAACAGAACTCTCAATGGAAAAAGAGCATGTGTTTACCATTGCATACATAGCTTTTGTTAGATTATAAGATCATATGGAGGATACTATTTAAATATATAAAATAAACATGGTTAATGCTTAGAAAAGGAACTCAAACATACTAATAATATTTACAAGCTCCTGCCTATTTGAAGATTTTTACCTAATTTACTTCATCTGTTTTTATTGCTATCTAATTTAATATGCCTCTCTTCTACTATATTTGCAAGAAAACCAGAGAACACAGAAATGTGCAGCCAGCCTGGGCCCTCAGGCCTGTGGATCAAGATGGCAGGCTGGCCTTGGTTCCCCTGGGGATAGCAGAGCCAGAAGGGTGATTGGACACAGTGACCTGTCTGCATGAGATGAGACAAAAACAGGAGGGCTGTAATGCTGATGAACTAACCTGTCACTCACAAGCTCAGGTCTGCAAAAAAAAAAGAAAAAAAAAGAAAGAAAGAAAGAAAGGTGCAGTAAATATTTAGTGACGACAGTAGGTGGGAAAATTTAGTATAATTTGAATAATACACACAGATAGTAACCTGCTAGTTTGGGTGGCTTCAGGATGAAGGGGCAGGCAGATTCCAAATCATCTTAATTGTTCATGTAAAAGGAGAGAAGGAAAATAAATGCAAAAAGATAATAACTGTTATCATGGTTCACATGTAAGGAAGGTTGCTATAGACTACTGCTGTCAAGGATCAGGGTTTGATTCCAAACGTTCCTGTTACGAATCAAAATCACAATGAGCAATGAGCTTCTAGATCTTGACATGATAGGCAAGGAGGTTGTTCTTCAGAATACTTGCCTCCTTAATTGCTTGCTTGGGGGAGGAAAAATCCAGAGGGAACGTATATAAGCAATTCTGCACCTTAGATCCAGTACACCCAGCTGCTAGCTAATGGTTAATATTGTAGCACTATGTCTACCAATGCCATCAGCAGTGGGAACCACTGTGGACAGTGGTGCTTGGAGACAGATGAAATCAAGATTAAAAAAATGAAAACAAAGTGAGGAATGCCTGTAATAATGAAAAATACTTTGAGCTGAGTGAGAATGCCTTTAAACTAGCATACTTAAGTTATTCACAGACTTATGCCTGAACTATAAATAACTCTTAGTGTGCATTTATGCAGTGGTGTACATATAGTTTAGATTCTTAATTATGTACATTTGTAGCCCATAACTAGTAAATAAGAGAGCATTTCAGAGTTTGGCAAGATCAGCCAAAACAGCATTTCTCTGTAGGCAGAGAAAAATACTGTCTTAAAATGAAGATTTAATGGTAAACATTTCTTTAAAGCTTTAATGTTTGCGACTTGAAAGTTAAGAGAAACTCTTAAACAACTTTTTTCTAGTGCTGTGGTTTCACCAACTGAGTCTTGTATTTTAAATATTAGCATGTATAGCATATGTAAAGTTTTTTATATGCAATAACAGATATACATTTCATTTTTGAAAGATTTTATGGAATGGAGGATATGTTTCCTGACAGTTATTTCTCTTATCTTGTTTTACAACCACAGATACATAATTTTCTGAGTTCATCAATATAAGCAACATATAGTGATTGCTATGTGCCTTCCAAATTTTAAATAACAGTTTTCATTTAATAACCAAAAAAACAGTGTCAATGGTTTTAAATGAAAGAGTAAAGTATTCTAATTTGTTTAAGTATTATCATGTACATATTGATAAAAAAGAAAGGAAATGACTTAATTGTTTCACTTAATTTACATTAAAAGACTGTGTGTTCAAGCACCTACACATAAAAATAGATATGTACATACACATGTACACTATGTGCACATATACACACCCACACATATAGCTGAAAGATGTTCAGAACATATATCTGACTTACACATTAAGTTATATGGTAATAATATTTTTTAAATCTAACATAAAAAACAAACAAGTCAGCTGCCTAAATCGCTAAATGTATTTTTTCTTTGAAGTGCATGCCCTTGTTATTGATTTTTGGGAAATGAACTACAACACGATATAAATATTTTTTCAGACATTCACCTAACTTTTTTAAATTGATGAACATGAAAAGTTACACACAACATTGTCCATATCCATTCCGTTGTAAAAAAAAAATCACTTAAATAAAGCTCATAAGTATATGTTAAACAGCTGACTTACATGTTCATATGTGCCATATAAAAAGTTACATTAAAAGTATGTTACAGATATCAAAACCTCTGAGATTTTTCAAACCTTCAAAATACATTTTGTCAGCTATACATATGTAAATGCTTACCATCATATTTGCTTTACTACTATTGAATCTATTTAACACTGAACAAGTTTTCACAGAAAGGTAATTAATACTCAAATATATTTTTGCATGCAGTTTTAAAAAGTGGCAGATATTTGTCAGTATAAACTACTTGCCTAATAGGAAGTTGTTAATCTTAATGTTTGAGGGATTTTTAATAAAAAATGTATCTTCTGTTTTTAAAATATTTAAAGCACTACAAGTCTGTAGTAAACGTGGTATTACATATCTGTCAATTTCTACCTAAAAATGCATTAGTGTATACGATCATATTAATAAACCATGTGCTTTGAGAGACTTCTGCTTTGCCATAATTTTGTTGAAAATAGTATGTAGGATGTGTATTTTTCCATCACTGCATCCACATATAAGAGACACAAATACACTGTCATCACTTCAGCAGCATGTGTCCACTACACTAGAAACATATGCAAAAAAAAACCAAAACTTTTGAGAGTTCATAAATATGCTTTACCAGAGACTGATTTACAAGTCAACACTTAATGAGAAAGTGTTGAGTACTTAACATTTTGTTAGGGGAAAAAAAAAAATCAGCTACCTTTTCTCCACTCCTATTGCACTCAGGAAAACAGCCCTCCCTATGCAGCAGGACACTGTAATTTCTTTCACCACTTTAGGTTATTATTTGAAGGCAAATGAAAAGACAATGATTCTTCTCTCTTCTGGTTATGCTCAAAACACAACATTTAAAGCAGACACATAAAACTACAGACTTATCAGAAATCACAAAACAGAAAGAGAAGGACTCACTGACCCATTTGGAAGACAAAGACGACAAAACGGAAAAGCTCTAAAAATCAGCTTGTGAGGCCTCTGAGAGATATTCTTCTGGCATTTCATCACAGCAGCCCCAGACCAGTTCACTTCCCTGGATACAGGGAGGGAGAACTAAATAGAGCTGTTTATTAAAGCTGTTGTGCTGGATTGCATTAGGAAGCACGAGCAGACCACCTGGACCTTTCAGATTGTGGCAGTGTTTAATTTGCAGGCTGCCCCTCTGCAGCAGCAAAGACTACTACATTTACCAAGCTCAATCACACATTATCTGGGTTAGAAGTAAAAGAAAAAAAAGAAAAAAAGAAAAAAAAAAGAAAAAAAATCCACAGCCTGTAGTATAAGAATACAGTCAATATTAGAAATAATGAACATTAGGAATATAAAGCAACTCCCTAGTAAACATAACACTTTCACTCTTCACTTCTTCCACTGTGGTGTATTTAGACAAAATACATAGGTAAATTAATCAACAGATTTTTGGCAAATCTTAGACTAAATTATAAACTGGGATTATTATAGAAAAGCATGGCATTTTAGGTTTAACTAGTGATTCCATGGTCAGATTAATGTAGTCTTTTGCCTCTCTCACTTTCACTACTACACTTGCTGGTAGCTGAAGATACAGATAGAAAGATGGTACTGTAAATATGAATTATGTGAATCATATGGTTAGACCCTTGTGAAAAAAAATAAAAGGGGAGTTGAGAAATGGCTGACTCCATACCTGACCAATTACAGCTTGCATGGTCCCTGTGTCCTGCTGAGCTGAAAGATCGCAATCCATCATATGTAGTCTTTGAAAAGGAGAATGGGGGTTTCTGGCATGCATCTGTCAATCAACTTCTGCACTCACAACCATCACCAAAAGCAAAGGAAAAAAAGTCAAGCTGCTCCACCAAATAGGATGAAACAGTCATGTGACCTTCAGCACACTCGCACACATACATACTTCCATATAACGTATGAATTTTCTGCAGATATGAAATGACATTGACAAATACCCAATACCAAGTAAATAAAGTGAGACAAACAGCTACTCACCAAAGACAAAACACTTGCTGTAATCTTTAGCTTAAAGATTTAATAAACCTAAAGGTATTTTAAACTGCTGCTTTCTTTTACGCCTAAACTTTCCAGATAAGGTGATATAATTTTATATATGCATACAGTGGTCAGAACTTTAACCCTTTGCGCTCTCTCTCAGCTGCTCTCCCTTTATTTCTTCTCTCATAGTTTTCTGTTGGCTGTTAGCTGTTTGATTTCCTGATTTATCTTCTTTAACTTTCTTTTTTGTCAAAGAGAGCTGTCCTGCTGTGCTTGTTACATATGTGTGCAAATAATGAGAAACCAATAAAAAGAAACTGAAAAAAAAAAGATAAAAGAGGAGAAAGTGGTACCTATGTTAAAAGCTAAAATGTTCCTCACTGAATTACACCATCAGGAGTCAAACACCCGCCGATTGGAAAAATATATTTAAATATTAGTTTGTGAGAGCTGTGATGAGCACTCAAAATATAAAATATTCAGACTATGTAAATCCTTCTCACAGAATCCTTTCCATTTTGAAGGTTAGCAGAGTTTTGGTTCATTCATTGCTCCACTGAACTGACATAAAATGTTGTTACTTATGATGGCAAACATTACCATTTTTTCTAATGGAAGCAGTTTGTTTCATACATCTTCCCCTCTGAGTTAAGATTTGCAAGAATTTCCAAGACTATTTTTTCTTCTTGTCAAAATATATCATGCACTTGTCTCCAAAAACTGTGTCATGAACAACACGTTAGAGCATTGATTGCCGATGTATTATTGGCCAGTGATTGCTGAAGGGTGACATTAATGTAACCCACTAGCACTTTAACCCTTTGAGGATCAATACAGCTATTTGGCAATATATTAGACTAACAGCTTCTACCGTTTTTGCAGCATTACTGTTCAACATAATTATAAATATCAAGCTATCTTTTTCTCCTCATTCCAAAAAACTCCAGTTACACTGCTATTAAAAATGAGCTAATTTAGAATTATTGTCAGAGTAGAACACAATGAAAAACAGGAACAGAACTTACTATTTCAAGGACACTTACATTAGACTTCTTCCATTTAAAACAGTTTTCTTACTAGATTTTTAAATAATTATCTTTTTAAAAAAGGTATTGACAATTTACCTAAGCACTTCTAATATCATTAATGCCCTTGAAATACTTAGAAATTTACAAGGAAAACTTCTTTTTGCATGAAACTCACATAGGATTGCATGGAATAAAGAAATGCAAGAATGTCACAAATGTCACATTTTCCACTGTTGCTTTTTACTGAATTTGCTAATTATTTTTTGTAACAATATATTAAGATCCAAAGTCAAGAAGACATAGAACTTCATGGAGTGGGTGAGAGTTTATGGTAGAGGAGGAAAAGGAGAAAGATATGTTGATCTAATAATGCATTCTTCGAGTTCCCACAATCCAATTATTTTAAAATTACTAAGCAAAAACTTAAGGGAAATGGTTTTGCTGAATACGTAAAACAAACCATAATGGAAATGAGAAAAAATTCACACTTTGACACTCGTAGAGATTCAAAAATGTACCCAGAGCAGCAAAAAATGTAAGCCTAAAAAGTTGTTCAAATCAAGCATTGTAAAAATGATGTGCAGTATTAACACTAGAACTCTTTTCCCTTGGGATTGTTAAGGAGCATTTGAAATGGTACTTCAACATCTGCTCTGCATTTAATTTATAAACATAATTAAAATGCGCCATTTGTGCTGAAATCTTATCTTCTATTTACCCGTGGAAGAAAACATATCAAACTAATACCCCAGGTTGCATTTTAGTCAGCTGAGAATATGTTGCTGCTCCATTCTTCAAGAAGATCCTATGAAAAAACAGATATTGTTGTAAAGGGCATAATCACCATCAATATGATAAGCGTAAGCAAAACAAACAACAGCTGATGCATGGGAAAAGAGGTTGAAGGGTATGCCTAAGCTGTCTCCAGAATAGCAACTTTGCTACAGGCAATTATAGGAATCTAAAAGGAAAGTTAAAGATGTTTTATGGTTTCTTTTTGGGATGAGCCTTCCTGCAGTGGAAAAGCGTGGACTCATTTAAAATTTCCTTAGTTCCTCTAAGCAGGCAAATGCCGTGCTTACTTCTATAGGGATTTTATTACTAGACACTGGTCTAGACATCTTTTCACACCATATCCCTCAGTATACACCAAAACCATTGACATACCATCTTACATACAAAGGGTGGGTCCCCACATGCAGGGGTGGCGGGGGGGAAGAGGAGGGAGGTGGTTTGTGCCACAAACCACATGCGGAGAAAATGAAAATGTGCACTGCCCTGGAAATTTGCAGCAAGGTGGCTGCTGGGCAGATTCTGTGATTTTGGAGCTGTGCCCCTGCTGCACCAGGACACCAGATAATACTGCTGGGACTGACACAGATTTGTGTTGTTACTATTTGTGCCTCTACAAGCATGTGCTCCTGCTTGTGGGTACCTACCCAAAGGTGGTAAAATGCAGACCCTCCCTCACAGACATGACACAAACACACACTGGCATGCACATACCTGAAAAGAGGAACACTTGCATTACATTGTGAAATGCCTTGCCCAGTTGGCTTATAAACATGAGTAAGGATGAGTATATACTCTCCCAGTGTCTCTGAATACAACTGAATCTCTGCTGGTACTATTAGCCCTAATAGCTAGGGGTTTCCTTTTTGCCACTCTGCCATTTGCCCTTAACTATTCAGCACAAGAGGTACTTTCCTTCAGCCATAGCGTAACAATGTGTGGGGTGAGAGGGACACAAGCCCCAGGCATGGCCCAAGAGAGGGAGTGTGTGGGAGAAATGTCACCTTCCACTGTTTTTTGTTTGCACCCCAGTCCCTCAGTCAAATCTGCAAGTATTGCCAGCTTGTGCACAATTATTCTGTCCTGTGCACTGAAGGGTCCGTGTCAGTGACTCCATCACTATCACCCCAATAGCTTCTCTAGGCAACCTTCAGGGTCTCCCCAGGACACCCTAAGATCAGATGCTGGTTGATGGTGTGTGGTCTCTCTCCTTATTGTTTGAGAGCTAAGTTTCCACCTTCCTCACAACTCTCTTTTCTCTTCCAAAAGAAGATAAAAATGTATGATCAATGTTCAAACTCAGAAAGAAAACACTAAGGAAAGAAAGTTGCACATGCCTGAGTGCAGATCCTAGGGGGAGATCAGAGCATAAGAGGGTGTTCTGGCAGACCAGGAATGATGTAGTGTTGCCATCTTCAAAAATTTTTCTTGAAGGACAAAAACAACAAACACTGCAATGCTGTGATGGTGCATTGTGACCTGTTGTAGCATTTTCATAGCGGATATATTGTTTTCCGGTCTTGTCACCATAGTTGATTTCAATGGACTTTCATGGGCATAACTGGGAGAAATATTGGTCTTGACTTAGGATGTGATGACAATGAATTGCAATAAAGGATGACGAACAGCCTTCTTAAGTGTTTGTATAATGTCTGGCACAATCAGGGCCCTGATCCTGATGGATTCTACTGCAATATAAATAATTAATGAATCCATAATATTAATGACTCCCACAGGGATAGCACCTTGTGCATTAACAAGAAGCAGCAAGCAAAATTCTGTTGTTAGTTGTAAAACCCAAGCAATTGGTAACTTTGTAAGCTTTACCCTGTGTAATTAAAAGAAGAATTTGGCCAACAGGATTTTAGCTATGAATTTTATGTGCACAATACACCCAGGAGATGCACAAGAGATCTGTGAAAATCAGACAAGTGGCATCCCAACCAGTATAGATTAGTACCAGTCCTAATTAACGTCATTTTCCTTTTTTCAAAGTTTCTTTCCTTTCACCTGCTGATGAGTTCTTTGCCGCACTCGTCATCAAGTGAAATAAAAACATTTGAAAGCTATAAAAGATACAGAAGGACCAGAAATGCTGCTTTTGAGAGCCCGATGGAAAATGGCATCCGAACTCAGCTCTTCGACATTTTGACACTTGCTCATGAAGACACTTACATAGCGATAATTTAATAAATTCCATCCTTTCTTCCAAGTGAATATATAGGTTGGTAGAAGAGAAGAGTTAGAATGCTACAGAAGTTAGCATGCTGCATATTATTTCTTAAAAGATTACAATACTTTAGATACAAATTAACTTTTTCTGCTTAATATTTTTTACTGCTTCTTTTGTCCTGCCTTGAAATGGGAATGACAGGTCCTTTTATAAACAAATTGGCAGGTTGTCTAGTTTCACTGTGCTCCCTTTAAGCCTCATTTGAAATACTAAATCAGAACTTCTCACAGCAGTTTTCCTTAGAGAATCAAAACAGATATCCTCATGCTTCTTACAGCAACAGTGCACTAGGGGGACTATTTTTCCTCTTTCTACAGCAATGGAAATACAACATTGTCAGAACAAGCTGTACTGGTATGAGAATGCCAGACCTTTACTCACCAGCGTTAAGAGGTTAAACACATAAGACCCAGATCTGCACTACTTGAAGATAAACATGCTGAATTTTCAGTGGATCTCTGTGCAGCTTGGGCAGCAGAACCTTTATGGCCTTTGCCTTTTGATTTTCATGGATCTGTGTCAGTAGATGTAGCTAGAAGTAGGTTTTTCCTCTGGGCAACATTCTGCTCTTATTTATACTTAATTTTAGGGATATGTTTTAGATTCTCAAGAAGAAATGGATCCTTCACACTCCATGTCCATCTAAGACATAGCATTTTTGCAGGTAGTTGGGATTTTTAAGAGCTTTTCTGCATGCAATTCTCTGTGCCTTATTCTGGCTTGTAGATGCCTCTGAATAAACTGGAAATGTACTACACCTCACCTAGCTTCCCTATCTCCCCTCCAAATCTCAGAGCTATGAAGGTTTTGTCTGGTTCAGCA
>NW_005841953.1:3045620-3064812 GCF_000455745.1 Alligator sinensis
CAGCAGTGGAAGGGACATTTTTAGGCACTTTAAGTATAGCAATCAGATATACTTCTTCATGGACAATCAGCTTCCTTATGGACTTGGAAAAGGGATTTTTTTTAATCCAGTGCAAGTCTATTGATTCCTGCACAACCAAGAGGACGGTTTATAAAATCAACCTCTGCCCAGGCTGCTATGCTGAGTGGACAGAAAATTCTAGCTTCTCCTTGGGATTAGAAAAGGATGGAGTTTGGGGGCATCACAATGCTGTGGGCATCATACTAGCCACTTCTTGGGACTCAGAATGAATTTTTCCAGTGCTAGAATGGTGTGGAGAAGGTGGGATTTTTTTGCCTTCTTCTCAGCAGGCCACGGGAATAGTTAGATTAAAACTTAGTTTGACAGAAAGTGGATTAACAACAAGTGGATTAGAAAATAGATTAGAAAAATAGGTTTACCAATTTTCCAGTTCCAAAAAAGAAGACACCTGTCATGCGGGAGGGTAGGGGGAAGGAGGGTATATGATTGTGGGGGGTAATGATATGCCGATGCCCTGCCCCTGCACATTCTGTGTCCCCACAGCCCCTACCCAGCCTTGCTGCTGCCCCTCACGCCCAACCTGCAGAAAGCTGGCCCTGCCAGTACCCCTCACACCCAACCTACAGTACCCTTCCCACCAGGCCAGGCTGGTGCCCCTCACTCCCGACCCACAGCCCCCTGGCACTGCCAGTCCCCTGCCCCCTGGTGCCCCTCACTCCCAAGCCACAGCCCTCCCCAGCCCGGCTGGTTGCCCCTCACTCCCAACCCGCAGTGCCCTGCTCTCCCGATCTCTGCAGCTTCTCCTGGCTGCCCCACCCCTGAGATCAAGGGCACTGGCCCCAGTGCCACCGGCCCAGCCACGCAGCTGCCTACTGCCCCTGAAGGGCCCCCTCTGCTCCCCTCTGTAGCTGGAGGGGCAGGCACATCCTCCCCACCTTCCCTGCCCTGCTGCACCTGGTCAGCTTCCCCTAGCACCAGCAGGCACCCATACCCTGCCCCCCTCCACACCTCTGCCAATACACACACATGAGCACCCCCCCCCAGCTCCCTGGACAGTCTCCAAGCCCTGGCCCTCCAACCCCTGCCCCCCACAGACTTACCTGCATCCAGCTGCTAGAGCTGTTCCCACCATCCTGCTTGGCAGCATGCCAGCCACATGTGTGCGCATCCTGCCTCCAGTCACTCTCCCCCCACTCCTCCCAGCCCCAAGCAGCTCCTTGCTAGGACAAGCCAGGAAAAACTTCAAAGCTAAGCTGACCAAAATCCCAGACATTTGATCATATTTAAAAAAACTACTCCAATGGAGACTGGAAGATCCAGAAAGAAGCCATGTCCGGAAAACCCTAAGAAATGGTACCCTATGGTAACCCTAAGAAAAAGGCACTTCCTAAGAAGGGAGGGAATGGGCATATGGCACTACAACAGGGAGCCAGAGGCTGCTGTTACCTTAAGAGTGAAGGAGTAGCAGGTAGAGCCCCAGGAGAGGGAAAGCTGCCCATTATGAGCAGCCAGGAAACAGGTACCTGGGGATTTACTTGCTACAAGTACTTAGTGGGTGACATAGTCCTAATCATATTGCTGGAATCAGATTTATGGGATAGACAGAAAATGTCAGCCCTTTGCCAGGTGAAATGAAAGGAATGATATAAGCCTTCCACCAGGTGGCATAGATTACAAAGAAAGGATGGCCTAGACTGGATGAGTCATTGCAAGAGGGTTTCCAGTTGTGATATTTCATAAAGCAGAGGCCTACACTAAACCACATTCCTGGTGTCTTATCTGCCTTCTTGCACTGCCTGAGACAACAGTCTTTTTAGCCATTTATTTACTGGAAATAATACAGGCAGCAACAGAAAAAAATATTTATATTCTGTGAGTGATAGTACTTGACTGAACAGCAGAATTCAACAAGAAAAGCCAACCTATGAGGTCATGAGCTCACAAACAAGTGAGGTAAACAAAAGGCAATGTCCTTCAGTATGTTACTTCATCCATGGGTATGAATAGACTGGGTAGTTAGACCAGTGAGTCTAAAAAGGTTGAGAACCAAGGCACCCCAAGAAAATACCAACTCTTAGTTTTCACTCTCTTAATTACAGAAAAATAATAAAGCAATTCTTCTGTTACAAAGATCTCAGAAAGACTACAACAGGATCGAATGTGTTTAACACTGTGGATTCCTATGTGAATCTCTGGGTTATCTTGCAAATCATGTTTAGACACCTAACAGTGCTAACATTACATGGCACTCTGTGGCATCCTTGAAAAGATGTCAAGGCACCCCAGGGTGCCACGGTACCCTAGTTGAGAATTACTAAGTTACAGTAGATGACTCTCTCTTCTTTTACCTTGAGGTAAGCTGGTCATGTGCACATGCACCCTGAATGAGCAATAATTAGTTCCTATATTTCATATTGTGATTACTGGAATTCTCCCATCTTAATTGTTACGAGTCAAATAATCTTGTATGAACAGTTCCTATCCTGTATTTTTGCAAGAACCTGGGAGGGGTTTGGAATGCTGTTGACAATGAAAACAGAATAACTATTAGCCACAGACAAGCTTCTCCATTCTTCCTGAAAGCAGGTGAAGTTGTGATTTCATCATGTACCTGCTTTAAGTCCGTATGCAATGCCATATTTGTTTCTATTAACTAGAGCTCTGCATATATCCTGTCACACATCTGTTCCTCGTACAAAATAATAGTATGGTTCTGTATTTCATCACTGAGCAGAAATGTAGGCATTATCAGTAACAAAATGTGTGCAGTCACAATACATATCTGCATTCACCAAGGCCCAGTTCCACAAAACTATTTAGAAACTTAACTTTCACTGAAATCACTAAATAGGAGTTAGGTGCCTATATAACTTTGTGAAAGTGTCCCCATATTCCTCGTATGTTTGCAGTTTGAATGTTTCTCCAAGCATAGAAGAAGACACAGCAGATACAAGAAGGCAACTCAGAATTTTACATTATAATATGTCACGGCGAGTGGTCCTTTGGCCCCCTCAAATGTGTAGTACTGTGTATTGTGCAACATCAGATGTGAGCAGGTATCAGTTTACAAACAGTAAACATACTGAAATATCTGATATGTCACATAATACTGCTAATTGTTTCTAGTTTAGTACCACCTATCAGTGGGCTAACCAGTTGTTAACTGCCTCTGCACATGCTGAATGATAACAAGAGGTAAAGAGGGTAGCAATTGCTATATTGAAAGTTGTCCAATGTGTTCCATTATAAGACCCTGCCTTATACTGTTTTCTATTTTGTCAAGTTTTAAGTATTCAGGTTGAAATTTTCGATGCTTGGGGGTCTTCCTCAGGGTGATATTTTATTTTCTTAAAGTTTCAGCAAAAGAAGCTCAGTCATTCCTGAGAATGAGCTTAGGGAAAAGATAGCTAAAAGAATAAAAAAACCTATTGTTTTGCTGATGTTAAAAGATGTGCAACCAGGTGTCAAGAATCTCTGGCATCCCCATGATCTGAAGCAATGATGATATTTGAGTGAGGAGTTTTCCTAGTGACATGTATGAGCCTTTTACCACCCTCATGAAAACCTGTCTAAATCTGGACAAGAATTTAATTTCTCAAATGCTCAATAGAGATTTGGTTGAGCCTGACAGTTAAATACTTCCAAGATTTTATCTGCATTAAGCATGCTCCATTCCTTCACTGCTTTTCTTGCAGCTGGACTAGACATGCACCATCCTCACAGAATAACTGAGCATCTACAGGCCAGGGTAACAGGGTACCTCCCTTGAAATTGCTCCTCTCAGTTGCCTTTAGCCACTTTGGTGCAAAAGAGGATGAGACATAAGTGCTAGAATGGGGAGACAGAAACATGGAGCAGGAAGGAAGACAGCAAGGAGACTGGAGGAGAAAACCAGGATCTGAAATCATGTTAATAATGTGACCTATAGCCACTAGGGGGAGAGGCTTAAACACCAGATGACCCAAGGAGTGAAGGAAGAGAACTGGTGAGGTGAATGGGAGACCTCTGGGATCCATTGTCAACAGGCAGCTTCCTCTGCCTCCAGTTTGGGAACACTAAATATTTTAAACTTCTATATGAAATTAAATGGAAAAAAAAAACTTTTAAAATTACTTTATACAATCCCAGCAAACTTGTCAGGGTGTGGATCTTTGGGATAGTTGCATTAGTAAAACAAAACGTGAAGAATCAGTTTAATCTTATTGTATAGAATGTGTGATGTACTGGTTTCATTGGACAATCACAGTTAACCAAGCTGCTTTGTTAGGATATCTTTAGGTTTTAATTACCCTGTCAATTACAATTAGAGGTATTAATGTGGCAGTGAGATGCTACAAATTGCTTGTGGCTTCTGTTCCCTGCTTGTTTGCATTCATCACTTCTGAATGAGGAAGACTTTACACATTTTCTTGACATGGATGCTAATGAGCCTATCGTGGGAGATAGGCTCTATCAGATGAAGAGATGCCAGCAGCCATGAAGAGATCAAACTCAGATAGTGGCACAATGGAAAGCAACGAGGAAGCGTTCAACGTGGGTTTTCTGATTTACCGTGGAGCACTTCCCTGTTTACCAACTATCAGGAACAGTATGGACCCAGTAGGTAAATAGGAAAAAGTCTTCAGTAGAGAGACCACTGTAAAAAAGTGAAAGCAAATGCAGTATTTACTTGAACTGAAGATGTCTTTTTTTCCACATTCAACATGGGGTGGAGCAGGGAATAAAAGCCCCTCATCTTAGATTTTGAGAACATCAGCTGTGGATCCAATTTTGATGCCAAGCCCGGGATCAAAGTTGGAGCTGCAACTGCTGTACCCCACCCCACTAACCACCTGCCCCTGCAGTCTCTACTATCTCCCCCTGCCATTGCTTCCTGCTGCTGTTTATATTCCCCTTGAAGCTCTGCCTCCAGTTGGGGCCCCACTGTGGCTGGGGGAAGGAAGCATGGACCATATGCTGCCTCCAGCCCCAGCCTGGACACACAATGACGGCAACAGTGCTGAGGCTGGGGCTGGGCTGGGCTGGGCTGGGCTGGGCTGGGCTGGGGTGGAAGATGTCACTGCTGCAACACCTGCTGCATGGCCAGACTGAGGCCAAAGGCAGCATGTGCTCCATGTGCCCTGCTCCTTGCCCTTTGCACCTGGCTGGAGCAGGACCCCAGCAGGGGCTGAAAGGGGAAGGTAAATGGAGGCAGGGAGGGTACAGGGGGCAGGTAGCAAGGGAGGTCTAGTAGGGCTAGGCAGTAGGGGGAAGCAGCATGGGGGCAGGCAGAAGGGGGGCACATAGTGGGGGGGATGGTTCCTGAGGTGCAGGCACTGTGAGGAAGGGCAAGTGGCAGCAGGGCACACACACCAGGGTGGGCAGGCAGGCAGCAGGAGTACAGGCACTGTGGGGGTAGACATGGGATATGCAGGCACTGTGGGGGGGCAGTGTGGGGCAAATGTGGGGAATAGGCAACAAGAGGCAGGAGTCAGGCCACTTGACTCCCTTTTTGCCTGCCCCCTCACTAACTGGTCCTATGCTGCTGCTTGCCCCATGGCAGTTGTTGGATGGGGAGGGGAGGGGAATGTAATGGAAATTTAAATTTTATTTTAAATTACTACTATGAAATTATGGATTTTTAATTACTGAGACCCATGACATTTTTATATTAAATAATCAGTGTCACAAGTTAAAACTTATATATGATACTGTGTCATCCAGCCATTAGTCATAGGATCCAGAATTCTCTTTTAATGCTCATAATTGCCCATGATGGCCTTGAATAATCTGATCATATTTGGATGTGAAGGTTAACTAACATGCATGAAGTTTCATGTAGCCAGACAACATCTTGATTCAGCTGCCACATAAGTCAATGGAAAGACTCATTGTCTTCAGGGAGAACTGTATATTCATTTGCTTTAAACATCTAGGCTAGGTACAGACATTCAAAAAGTCCCAGGTGGATTCAATTTAAGTTATGTAATTTTCTATAAGCAATGTCGGTTAAATCAGTAGTGAGCAAAACACACATTCACCCTTTGTTTGGGTGGGGGCGGGGGGCACAAATCTTAGACTGGGTTCTGCCATTTTTAAACCAGTCTGTGCGCCAAACTTTGGTTCTGTTATAGGTATAGACGAGTTTCTGATCACTTTTACTGGTAAAAGTATATTGTCTGTACGTGGCCCTGAGGAGCTTTTTGGCCTTGTATTGCAAATCCTTGTATTCACAAGCAGTCTATATATATTGCTAATAGGAATATATTCATATATATATATATGAAAAAAGCACAAAACTGTCCCCACAATCCCCTCTGTCAAACCAAACACAGAAGTGAATAGTTCCCTAACACAGTAAAAAAATGTATGATCAAGCCAAATAAATGTTTATCTTTTCAATAAAAATGTTGTATGCTACTTGTCTATTGGTCTGCTGAATCCCTGCTATTTATTAAAGGGCAGAATTTATTTCTTTGCATAAAAGCATGAGAATGCATTTGCTGGGAGAAACAAGACCCCATCTGGCAACATAATGCCAACATGGCCAGAGGCCACAACCACTGCAGATCACCTCTGGCTTACCCTTACTAGGCTTTTGGACTAGTGGATATATTTAAATGCAATTCTGCTGGACATATCCTCACCTCCTCCAGGAGCCTTACATACTTTACTGTATGATTTTTATCCCTGTTCTGCCTTAGTTCACTAGGTACCTACTATAGATACATCAAACAAAATAATAGCAACTGTATACCGTTAACCATCTGAAGATATAGAAATAAAATAAAATGTCTGAAGCAGAATGCAGTCACAAGATAAATGTCTTCAGATTAGAAAAATAATGTCACAGGTTTATCCTGTTTACATGAAGGTGTTTTCTCTGGTGGGATGCTCAAAGTTTCAGAGACGTTGTCCCATATAAAATCAAATCTGATTACTATTCAGCAAGGGAGAAGCTATTCTTCTAAAATCAGAGGTCTCTTTATGAGGTGCCAGAAGGATATGGCTAGTATTTCGTGCACAAACATACACAGAAAAAATCTCAAAGGAAAATGTTAGCCTCAAATTAATTTCTGTCAGATTTGATTGAAAAACTCACACATATCTGTCCATTGGAGGTTTGTGACCTGACTCTGCTTGAATGAGATTTGGTAATCAAATAGAGAGTCCTACAATATACTTTATCAATTTCATTCTAGGCAGGAAATGGTTGTACAAGTACATAGCAAGTAGATTTTGGTAAAGATTATATACACAGCTCTGATCACCATCTAGTTTTTCTTTTTTTTCATCACTGGTTGAAAAATGTTCCTATTAGCAATAAAAATAACTCTAAGATAAATACTCTGCTAATACTATTATCTTGTTCAAATGCATCAAATGTGTTCAAATTGGCTCTAAATTGTTCAAATGCATTCAAATTTTAGTGAGGGCTTAATCCAATCCTATTATACAGGCATGCATAGCCATTTATGACTTCTGAATACAGCAGGCTAATATGAGATAAGCACTGATTCTATCAAGCAGCATAATTCCACATCCCCATTCTACAAGCAAAATTACAAAAAATAAATAAGGTTTGCACGTTTTAGATTTTCTAACAAACCTCAAGTCTAGGTTAGTCATTACAAATAATGAAATTGGACTTGATTCTCAGGTACATGAGTTTGGCAGTGAAATCTAACCTTAAAATGAGAACAAACTTAACCTAGGCCCAGTTTAATGCCAATTTATATTGGCTGAAAAATGTAAACTTTAATGTAAATGAGAATGACAGTCATCCTATTATCATTTAGCTTCCATTAGTTCATCTAGCATTTAAACCCTCCAATCAGTGGTGCTATAAGCCTAAGAAAACAAAACTTTTGTAGAATGCTACTATTGTGACTATTGTGACTTGATAGCATTTGCCACTTCATGCACTTCTGGGGCCTTAGACTCCACCAAGATAGTTGTTTCCAGTCATGATTAAGAAGTGACATTGACTTAGTGGCTTCCCAGTAGGGGTGTGTGAAATGGGCCCTATTCTATTCAAATTTGGATTCGGCCTGAATCAGGGACAGTGATTCAATTAGTTGATTCTGGTCTGCCAGGGAGCATGCTGGGGGTTCTCCCCCCCCCCCCCCCCCCCCCCCCCATCGGCCACAGGGGAACCCCGGGTGCCCTCCCCAGACCCAGGAGGCACCAGCCACCAAGGCAGGAGGGTGTGCAGGGGGCCCCCACTTGCTCCCTGGCAGACCCGGAAGTGGGTCAGAAGTGGGCTGGAAGTGCTTCTTGTCCACTTCTGGGTCAGCTGCTGAGCGCACTGGGGAGTCCCCCATGCTTCTGTGGGACAGTCCGTATGCCACAGCATCACAGCATTCATGAGCCACCTGTTACCTAGAGGTATGTAGAAAAAACCATGAACGGCACATGCCCCCAGTGGCTAGGGGGACACGGCTACACTAGCAGTGGCAGGAGTGCAGCAGTGGTGACGGGAGCCTGATGGCAGTGAGTGGGGGGGGAGGAGTGGCAACCACACGCAGGCGCTGCCAGGAGCGGCAGCGGCAGCCAGGGGAGATTGTGGACTGGCGGTGGGGTGGCGAGCTGCAACTGCCCACAGATGCCGCCTACAGTGTCGGCGGTGCCTTTTTGCAGGGGGTGCACTGCCACACGCAGGGGGTGCATGTGCACCCCCTAAGTGTTGCCCCTGGAAAAAACATTTAAAGCTGTCTCTATGTCCGAATCACCAAATCTTTCTGAATCAATTTGGAGGGTGATTACACTTACATTTAGAGTGTGATTTGGAGGGTGATTACACATTACATTTAGATCAACCGCTCAATTTGGAGAGATTAAAGAGTCCTCTGATTCAATTTGGATTTGGAGATTTGGCCACCGAATTGAATCAGGGACTGAAGCTGCACACAGCTCTACTTCCCAGTCTTCTGTGAAGAGTGAACAGTGAGGGGGTATTAGGGCTACTATACTGCCATTTGCTTTTGCCCTTGTATTTGGCACGCCAGTCCCCCTAAGTGGGGCGATATGTAAAAAAAGAATGCAAAGGGAGTCCCTTTGGGTTGTGCCTACAATAAATTCCACTCTCTGCCTGTTTGTGATGGGCTTATGCTGTGCACAGTAACAGATTTAAGCTCTATCCTTTCACACCCCAGCCCACTGCTTCCAAACTGGAGAGTTCCAAAACACATGTAGGTGGGTGCAGTAGTGCAACTAGGAGTGGGCAAGAAGGGCACCGGTCCCAGACACCAAGTTAGAAGGGGCACCAGAATTGCCCCCCCACTGCAGTGAAGTCTGCACCCCTACAGCATTGCCAAGAACTCAAAAACAGTCCCCAGCTACTGCCAGGGGCAACAGACAGGGTAGGCACAGCATGTGTGCCAGCAGCAGCTCAGCTGGGACTGTAGATTTCTTGCCATGGGTAAGAGTGCTGCCCCCCTGCCCTGAACTCAGATCCCATTCTCTCCCCTGCCCTTGGAACCCATTCCCCACATAAGCTGCACCATGAGGCTTCTGGGGATGCGTGGTACCAGCACCAAGATGAGTTATGTAATGCCAAAGTTTGGCTGGAGCATAGTTTCTTATGAACCATACACCAGTGATATGAGTTACAGTAGTGGGTAGATGCATGCAGGCAATAGCCACAAATGGACCATAAGGCCTTGGCTCCCCAGTGCCCCTTCTTCTGCTCCAATTGAAACTTGGATATGTGAGAGAACCTGGCCTTAAGGCCCTTGCTTTAATTAAGCCAGTGATTCTCAACCCTTTTGGATCTGAGGCACCCTCCATACTTTTTTAAACTGTGTAGTGCAGGATTAAAAAAACAAAATCTAATATATATATATTACCATTCTTACTTCCTTACGGAGGGGCAAGGCGGTGGGGGTTGTGGATCAGCCAGTCAGGGATAAACTGAGTTTGTGCTTATCTGCTTAGCTTGGATATGTACAAGCATTACATTTAGATCAACCTAACCAAAGTCCAGAAAGCGAGTTATCTTTAGATCAGCTTGGGTTAAACTGATCAAAAATGGGTTAAACCAACCTAAGGAATGCCCTGGCGCTGTGCTGTTTTAACTCCCCTGACTATCCCCTCCAGACTCGCCAGCCCCCCAGGAACTGCCAGCCACTCCCCAAAGACCCACCTGCCCCTCTGGGACCTGTCAGTCCCTCACCATGGATTTGCCAGTCCCACCTCCATGGACCTCCTACAGCCCCCCCAGCCCCCTGATCCCATCAGTCCCTCCACCCCAACTTATTCACCCCCAGTTCCCCAGGCAAACTCCTGCATATGGAAGAATCCATCTCAGGTTTAGGTGGCTCCAAGCAAGCTGCCTAACCTGAGTTGGGTATCTTGAACCTTATCTGTTTATCTTCCCACACCCTTCAAAGGATGTACTGGAACCCAAGGGCACCCTGGTTTAACATTCAATGATTAATTCAGTAATTAATTTCAATTAATCAAACAGTAAACATAAATTGCACTTACTAAAATAATGTGTTATAGCATTGCATAACATATTTACGTTGGTTGATGTGTGAACAATACTTCTGGAGTGTTGGGAGGCACTTTGCAGGACAATATTTAGTGAAAATTTTTAATGCAATAGTGCTGTGGGAGGGATAACCCTTCTACAGTCTCTCAATACTTCATGTTTTCCAAAAAAGCTAACTCCTGCGGTCTATCTTATTACATAAGAATCTCATATCATTTGAAAGATTAAAATTTCTAGCTGTGGCATCTGAAAAGAAAAGCTTGAAAACAGGTCCTAAGTGTACCTTAAGGACCTATAAAACAGAAGCTATTAGTATTTTTGAATATTATACACAATTTAAATTTAAAAAAAAGCAATGTTCCCCATCAATATTTTTTGAAACTGAGCTAGATTCCTTTCATTTAACATGAAAATTTAGGTGATTTTTTTAATATGATTTTTTGTAAGCTATGCTGACTTGACTCATGATTTTGAACATTGGGATTAACAATACTGTTTGTATTTCAGATTTACTAATAGAGTATATTATATTTCACACAGTGGAGAAAATTCTGGAACATATTTCTGCCAATTGATACAGACAGAAAATGTTTTGTTCTCATAGGACTTAGCCATAGGAAGTGCTGAGCACTTTCTGAGCACTTTCTCTAATGAGACTCTCGTCTCATTAAAATTAAGTCTAGTTTATTAGAATGGCCCATATAATCCTCTTTATTTTCTTAGCCTTCCTTATTTACCACCCACTTCATAACTGATCAAGAAACAAATATATAGGTAATCACATTTTAAAGAGAAGAATGGAATTGTTCATTCAAAAATTGTAATGTTTTGTTATAGTTGTTCTGGGGGGTTAGAAAAAAAAGAAGTTAATTGTTGTTTCTACAGTAGAATCTGTAATCAATGTTGACATCATTGCTACCCACTAGTCAGCTGAATGACGGGCAGCTAATGATTGGCTTTCTAACACACCAGCTTGGAATTTAGCTTTAGATGTAGTGAACCCAGCTAGGGTTCACAAAAATATTGATGTTCATTGTTTTTTCATTTAAGTTGTGTAATATTTTCAAAGAGATATCGTTCATCTGCTTTGAAGGTACTATGCAAAATTTTTGTAATTTTAAAATGACCAGCAATATATTTGATAGGTCATCCTCATGCCATTAAAGTTGATGAGCCACACCTGATGAAAAGAAAAAAAGAATTTATTACGTTTATATATAAATTGAATGTACTGACAAGTCAGTGATTTTCCCTCAGATGTTTTAAATAAAGCTACATGTGTTTGTTTTAATTCTTGTTTGAGACATCTGAAGTCAGAGCTACCATTGGCTTTCATATGTGTGTTGAAGTTTGACCCACAGGACTTAAAAATGCTCAGGAGTAAAGCCAATAACTGTGGAGGGATTTCATTAATAAAGTTGACTTGAAACTAAATCAGGACATTAAAATGATCTAGTTCCAAACTGCTGCACATCACTCTCATATCTAAGTATCAATAGAAATAATAAGGTCCCTAATAGACTTCATGCAGCATGCCAAAGGACCTGTATACTCTAGGACAATAATCAACCTTGCTAGACTCAAGACATCCCTTGGAAAATGCCAGCTCTTAGTTTTCTCATTTTTGACTACAGAAAAATAATAGAATAATTCTTCTTTTGCAAAGAACTCAGAAAGACCACAACAGGTCAGAAAGTTCTTAACACTATGATTTCCTATTTGAAATCTCTGGGTTTATCTTGTGAATCATGTTTGTACATCTGACAGTGCTAATGTTGTATGGTATCCTTTGGCACCCTTGGCAGGATCCCAAGTTACTCCAGGATGCTGTCTCATGGCATCTTGGGTTAAGAATCACTGCTTCGAAGACCATTAAAAGGGCATTTTGCTGTCCTTAGCCCTATTACCAAGTGACATAAGGCTGTCAGAAAACTAGCTGGAAAAAATTCAAAAAACAAAAATATAATTGAAATGAAAAATAAGATCTGACTCTAAAATATTAGGACTTCATCCTTCTTACCTGCATGAGTAAAGATTACTCCCATCAGTCTGAATTGCAGATGCTGGACTCTGTTGTGTGCAGAGTTTGCTTTATTCATTCATTCAATTATAATTATATATTTTATATATATAATATATATAAAATATATATATTATATATATAAAACTGACTTGCTATGAGGTTATTTTTTTTCTGGATTTTTAAGGAAACAGGCTGCCATTCCTGCAAGATAGAGTAATTATTTTTGTTAAGCAAAGTATGGCAGGGGAAAAATTTAAATATTTTTTCCTCACTATAAACACAGACTGGCAGGTCTCAGATTTCTGCTTCTCATATCTATAACAGTTTAACACCAAGATTCAGAATTATTTCAGGCTTTTCAAACTCTAGCATTTGGTTAAAGGTTATAAAAAACAGCATTATCTGCATTGCATCAGTTTCTGCATTTAGTACAGAGTAAACTGTGTTTTGAGAACAAGAGGACTATAAAAAGGATGTTTGAAGTCAAATTGCAAACTGCTAGGAAGTTGTTGTACTGCTACTTCAAAAGAAGAATCATGACCCTTTCTGTCCTATGGACAATAGCCATTTTGCAATACTAAGACAGTATTAGTTTCTAGTGATTGCCTATGTTTTTTTTTCTTAACACAGCTGTGACATTTTGTTGCTTTTCATTTTTAAAAGCAAAATTTTGGCTTTGATACTTCTGCTTAGACAATTGTTTAGAATACACAATATGTTTAGAGTCTTTTCAGTAAAATTTGGCATGTCTGGGCAAATGATAAAGCTTCCTCCTAAATGTCTTCTGTAGAAGCATTTGAGAAAAAACATTCCCCGTTTGTGGCCTTTCGTGTTAGTAGTTAAAACACAGGACTGTAAATCTAGAAATCTGGTGTCTATTTCCAGATGAACTGTCACAGGGGGCCATCATGGGGCCGGTCCAATCATTGGCCTGCCCACCTGTCTAGAGCAGTCCGTCCATCTGCCTTGCCTGCCATAATTTTGTTGGAATAAAATAGATGTTCCTAGGTGGGAGGCTGCCCATTTAATGCCCTGATGCCAAGAACTTAATCCACAGCTCCATACTGCACATACACCTTGTCCCATGCTTTGCAGATGGCATCACTATATGGCTCCAGCCCCACTATGTGCCCTACTGACTATCAGAACCTAACCTGGATCCCTCCTCCTCAAACCGTCTAATCTCTGCCCTCATTCTGTGATGCAAAACTCCCTGAGCCCTTCTCCCTCTTGACAGTTGCCCTCTGGGACCTTTGGCTGCACAGGCGCTGGCCTCACCTCTAGGCCAAAGGGACTCCCAGCCTGTAGCCTCTGGCCATCCTTTGCAGTGGGTGCTCTGGCCCTTTGACCGATCTGGTCCTGGCCCCAGCATGGACTAGTCAAGGTTTTTATGGGTAGGTTCTTGAGCCGCTCATCCTCACTCTCCCGTATGGGTCCGCCTTCTCAAGCCCCTCCAAACACTGTACCACATAGTTCCTACAGCCCCATCCTGTGCCTGCTCTTCCACCCTCACTGGGCTCACTTGATCAATCTACTTAGACCAATCTATGCACAGTCCTTCAGGCCCCCCACATGGACCCTACTCTACATAGTCTACTGCTTTCTCACACATCCCCTCACTGGGGCTACTAGGCCTTATGCTCCTTGGGCCTCAGGTGTCTGATGACATGCCTGGACCCCTTGCCTGTCCCCTCTATGAAGTAACCCACCAGGTGGTGGGGGCTGAGGCTATATGGCACCCCATCCTCATCTTTCACTAGGGAGTCACAGGTGTGGCATTTCTTGGAGACTGCCCTGCCACAGGCAGCCCCACCACACTATTGTCCCCAGCAGGGTGTAGTTTCAGGTCATGCCCCAGGAACAGGAACTTAATCCATCCCCATAGTTCCTACCCTGAACCTCCAGGTGTTCTGGGAGCAGCAGCTCCAGCTGGGCAATGTTGTATCTCTGGATCCCTGCAGCAACTGCCAGCTCTGCTCTGAGGTCTCTGTTTATACTGAGGCTGCCCAGACCTTCCTCCAATCCAGGAGCCCTCTTGCAGTCATGTGACCACCTCTTTAGGCCTCACCACACCTGCTGGCTCCTCCACAGCCTGCTCAAGCCTCTTGAAGTGGCAAGCACCAAAGGTGCCCTGCCACATGAACTCTCAAGTCAGTAATTTCCAAAATGACCACTGACTCTGAGTGCCTCACTATGTAGATGAAAAAAATAGACATCCCAAGTCAAGAGATGAGTTGGGTAGTCAGCATTTTCTGACAGGCCAGCCTAAGGTGTTTCAAATTGGGCAATTAAACTACAGGCATAAAAAAATCAGTGGACACTTTGGAAACTATTAACCATAATATCTACATTCCTCTGTTTTCCCACCTGAGAACTGGAACTACTACTTATTAACCTCACAAAAGGTGTCATTCCTATGGCAACAAGAGGTAAGGGCACAAATTGTCTTCCTGACATGACCCATACTGTCCCATCATGGAGATAGCCTTTTACTTAGGAAGCTGAAGGGTGCCTGAAATCAGGAAATGAACTATATAGCACCAAGTGCTGGGGTAAGACAGAAGAATAATCCATCTCCCATTCCCTTCTAAAACCTTGGGAGAGCAGTGCTTCCCCCCCACCAGTTGGGTAACAAGGGCAGCCCCAGGGAGCCTACACTGCAGCAGCAGCAGCCAGTGTGAGGGGTTCATTCAGCATCCCCCCACCCCTCCCTTACTGCTCTTTGGCACTCAAGACTTTCCCCTGCTCTTGGGCGCTCTGCCCAGGGCACCAAAATTGCTAGTTATCCCTCTGCCCACAACACTGCTAACTTTTTGACCAATGTAAAAAGAGCTCATCTTCTAGTTTAAATTGCTTTCATCCACCAATGGCATCACGGTTCCACCAACTGACAGCATCTAGCAGAGCTTGCTTGATGCAGGGGAGAACAAATGTAGAGAACCAAATGATAGCTCTCTTGTTCCCCCTGGTGCTCTGAAAAGCATTCAGGGTCCTTTAGCTACACTGCCCCCAAGGCTCCCACTAGGGTAGAGTATCTGCACTGTGACTGAAAGGGAAAATGCCCTTTTTAACTGTAAAGTGATCCTTAAATACAAGGCTCTGTAGAAATTATTCTAAATGAATATTGTTATGCTTGTTTTCTATTCAGCTGCCAGTAGTAACTGCCTATTTTCATAATTAATATGTGTTCTACTGTTACTTCACTCTAGTGAGAACCTCTGATAGCTAATAATGCTGAACAGCTGATCCTTCCCCATCTAAATTATCAAAGGACCAATAAGCTAAAAAAAATTAAAATAAATGAATAAAGCAGGTATGTAATTTAAAAATATATTAGCACTGTACTTCAGGGCTTAAATGGTAATTATAAAAAGGAGACGTTAACAACACTGTTTGTCAGTTTTCAAAGTTTACCTCATTTAAACATAACAAAATTATCTGTGGTCCCAGAATGGTAGAGATTTCCATATAATTTAATATTTAAATTTTGATTGTTTTCAGATTTGGGGTAAAAATACAAGAAACTATACATTTCAACTTAAATGACACATACAACCTCATTCATTAGTAACATAAAACCTGATCCAAAGCCCAGGGAAGTGGGTAGAAGTCTCTTTATTTGTGCATGAGTGAAGATCAGAAATAGAGAAAGGTCCAAATCTTGTCTGTCTTGCTCAAGGAAGAAGATAATTTACTTGAGTGAACAGGAGAAATTGCAAAGGCAAGAAGAGTAGCAGTCATACTATTCTGTCACCAGAAGCGCAAGACTGCAACAAGAGCTTTTCAGTTGTCATGCTATAAAAAGAATCTCTAAGTCAATTAAGCTACATCAGAGAAAGGTACTCAATTTAGTTATCAGACCCTGGTGGGAATGGAATCAAGCTACTGTAGACCTAGATGGATGGGTTGGGAGAATGGAGTCAAGAGCACAGCTGTAAAAGAGCTTCAGGAGGTAAATGTGTTCTGCAGTAAGTCCTGTAGCAGGGGTATTATGGGAAGGGTTTGTCTTTCAGCAGTGAGAAAGACAGAGAAAAGCCTCTGGGAACTACTTTGATTTTGTTAAATCTTGAGTTTGAGTTAATAAAACCATGCCCAGGAGCAATGTTCTGAAAAAAGACTTGGGCTTGTGACAGTGACGTAACTACAGTGAGGTGACAGGGACAACCTCCCTAGGCACCAACAAGGGTGGGGAGCAGAAAAATATGGCTTTTGCTGCAGCTGTGTGATTATGATTGAGGTGGCAGTAGCAACTGAAAGTCACTGCTACTAGGGCTATGCAAAACAGCACCATTTAGTTTCGACTTTTGTTTTGCCATTTCGATGGGACAGTGTTTTGTTTCAAGTTTCATTTCATTTTGAAAGCACTGTTTCGTTTCATTTCATCAAACCTGTTTCACTGTTTCCCCCATAGGCTATAATAGGGAAACATGAAACTGCCTATAAATTTGTTATTTTTGGCAGATTTGGATGAAAACAGCAGGGATGGTAGTCCTTTCTGAGGGCATGAAGCCTGCCAAGGTTCAAGGAGATAGGTGCAGGGGTTTCTGTGAAACTACACCTCAAACCATTCAAAGCAAAACTCGTATCAGTTGCTGGCAGTGGCAGCATGCTGCCATCCTGCACACATATCTGGCGGCCCACACCCCCTGGGAGGGCTGCAGGGCTGTGCTGGACTCTTCCCGGGGGATGTGGGCCCCTGGATCTGCACATGGAATGACAGCAGGCTGGTTTGTAAATTCAAAAGTGGTTTGTAGATTCAAACAAGCACTGAACTTCACTAACCTCATCACCAGAAACCAACTTCCTACAGCCCAAAATACATCGAATGGATCCAGGCCATGCCATGCCAAGACACACAAAAACTGCCAGCAATATCTCCAGTATGGAGATATCTTCACAATACAAAACATATCTCCATCAGAGTACCAAGTGGAGACACCAAGCAACAACTATGCACCAGAATGAGCGCACACCAAAAATCTATCAAAGACAAGAACGGAACACCACCTGTCTCCAATCTTTCAGGCCTGATCCTCAAAGGGAATTTACAAGCCATTTTTCACAGATGAGCCTGTGAACTTCACTTCATCAGCCTCCTAGGTACAGAAACTCATGTGGTGGCTGGAGGTTATGGCACCTCTTACCCGCCTTTCACCAGGGGGATCCTCAGTCATGGAATTCCCTGGGGCTGCCACACTGCCAGCAGTCCCACCAGGTCTCCTGACCCTGGCAGAGCACAGTTTTAGTCATGCTCAGGACTTGGGGCTTCCTCCTTCCCTATTGCCGCAGGCCATACCTCCAAGTTCATCCTGGCACAGAAGCTCAGCAGGGACATGTTCTTCCCCTGCTGACTGGTGATGCAGTGAGTGCCCCCTCCAGCTCTGAGAGCGGGGCATTAAATGGTTTTAAAAAAATGAAAAAAGGAAATAGGTGCAGAAGGAGTGAGGAGGGTGGCCTTCACTCCGTCTGCACCAGGAGCTTGTGGAACCCCAGCAGCAGGAGGTTCACCTTGAGGAACACCAGCTGCTCCACTAAACCAGGATCCAAGCAGGAGCAGTGGGGTGTCACTACATCCTCAGCAATGCTGAACACCCTCTCGCTCAGAACACCGGTCAGTGAATAGGACAGGTGTTCCCAGGCAACCATGGCCAGATTTAGCCACATCTGGCTGTGGCTTGCCCAGTAGGCCAAGGGGTCGCACAGCAGCAGCTCCACGTCCTCAATGAGATAGGCAGCCATCAAGGCCTGAGCGCTACCTGCCTGATAGTGGGGTCTGGTGCCTCTGGACCCTACCATGTAAGCCAGGCCCTTGGCCCACATTTGCAGTGCCTGTGGTGGAGGAGGAGACTGGCTGGAGGATGGCATGCTAGCATGGGACAGTGGATCCCCCTCTTCCATGTCCCCCTGCCTCTGCCATTCTACCTCCATGACTCTCTTCTCAGCACATCTGTCCCCTGATTCAGGCTTTGGGTGCTGCATATGCTGCCCTTCACCCTCAGGTCACACATGGCAGCCAGCACATGGACTGTACTGGACCACAGGAGATCAAGCCATTTCCTGATGCCCTCTTTCAGCCACCTCACCAGATCTAGGAGATGGTATCCCACTCAGCTCTGTTAAGGGGTCCGCTGATCCCAATCTCCCTGAGCAAGGCCATCTCATAGATGGCCTTCTGTTCCTCCACCAGCCTCTCGAGCATCGGGGATGCGGAGTTCTACTGAGTCTCCACATTCTGCATGATTTTGTGCTGCAGGATGTTCAGCTCTGCTTGTTTGTCCTCCAGCATCTTGCGCCCCTTGATGCTCCGGTGGAAGTAGCCTGCCACCTTCCTGCAAAGTTGGCGTCACGGACCACCTTGACTATATTGGCCCCATTGTCAATGACCATGAACCCATGGGTGAGCTCACCCTGCCCAATGAGCCACCCCTGCACCAAGTGGTTCATGGTCCCCCTTGATCTCTGTTGCCATGTGGGACTCATCTATCACCTCAGCGTGAAGGAGAGCCCACCGATGGCTTGAATGGTCGCACTAGTACCCTGTAAGAGAGAGGTAGGCGTGATCTCCACCCCAGCTGCTCCAGATGTCCAAGGTGAAGTGTAAGGCCACTTGCAGGCCTGCCTTGTGCAGCTCCTCCCTTAAGTACCCGCTGCATGCCTCATGGGACAGCAGCACC
>NW_005841953.1:3064822-3070914 GCF_000455745.1 Alligator sinensis
GGTGGTGCATGCAGACACTTGGTATGATGGGGCCATGAGTGCCATGAGCTGCCTGAACCTTGGCCACTCAACTAAGGAGAAGGGCTGGCCCTCCACAGCAAATCTCTCTCCAATGTTCTGGGTGATCTTGCTTGCCTTTGCAACACGCCCTGCTTTCTGTTCACCTTTCCCCCACTGTTCCAAGGTGGCCTGCCTCTGCTTTGTGGGGACAGAGGCTTTGGAGTGAGAGGGAGACTTCTCTTTGGGAATGCTCCCACTGGTGCCAAGCTGAGGAGAAGCAAAGGGAAAGGGGTGGTGCCTGTGGAGATGCATCAGCATCCCTGTGGTGCTCATGTGTTTTGTTCCCTTGCCCCAGCTGGTTTTGGCTCAGCAGTGCAGGCAGATAGCATGTGTGGGATCATCTGCCAGCTCAAAATGATCCCAGACCACAGTACCCACTTGCTTCTGGGGTGCGGGTACATGTGTGGATGCTGCAATTTCCCCCTCATCAGGCAGAGGCACAGCAACAGGAGGAGCAGACTCAGCTGAGACTCTTGACTCCACATCCTCTATCTCAGCCTCCTCTGAAGTGCTTTCTGGGGAAGAAGACCCAGTTCTAGGGGAAACTTGAGGGGTGTGGAGTACAAACTCAGATGATTCCCCCTCCTTCCCTAGAATTTCCCTTGCTAGGGCATTCAGATCTGGATCCAGCACCAGCTCTTCCTCTGGCACTGGAAGGCCCAGCATGGGAAGTGAAATGGGAGTGGAGGAGACTGTCATGCTGGTGCTGCTGCTGCTTGTTGTCATGGTGGTAGTGGGGGTGGTTATGACTGGTGCTATTGGAGGGGATGCAGACTCAGGCACATGCAGTGGCACTGGCACTGCACTCCTCTCCTTGCTGCCTTTACTAGTGAAAGCCTCATGCCTGCTTGTTGTAGCAAAGAGGCCGAGTCTCAGTTTGGGCGGGGGGGGAACTTACACCTCTCCCTCTACCCGCTATTTCACCCCTCCCTGGAGGCTTGCAGGCTGCCTTTCTAGCACATTTCATGGTGTGTTTCATAGTGTCTTGTCTTTATAAAAATATATAAATGCATATGTTCCTTTCTATATACATTCTACAGTATAATATCCAATATAATTATGAAATTGAAAAGAATTCATCAATAAATATAGTAATAAAATAAAAGGGTCTAGAAAGAAAGCAAAAGGTATTACGGAATCCCACTTGCTAGGCTAGCAAGTAGGAAATTAAATCAATGGTAGTAGTAGCCTTTGCTGACTAATGCTCCTGAGCTTCTGGAAGATAGCTCAGTAACTGGCCCCAAGGCAGAAAGCAGGCTAGTTCAAACAATGCTGCCTTTTATGCTGTTTTTCCATCCCTCCCCCAGAGCACTGGGATTGGAAGTGACCTCAGGAAAGGATCACAGTCACTGGCCGGCTACACAGTCAATGTCAAAGTAGTCCTTCCCCACTCTTCCCCCTCCCTCTCCTTACTTTCTGTTTCCCTGAAAGCAAGCCCAGCTTCTGCTTCGAAACTCGAAATGTTTCAAAACTTTCAAAACATTTCGACTGCCCTCGTATTGTTTTGAGGCTGTTTTGAAGTCCTTCACTTCATTTCAATTTCACTGTTTCAAGCTCAAAATGAGTCAAAACAGCATCAAAATAAAACAGCCGGCGAAATTTCACGCAGCCCTCATTGCTACCCTGTGTGTGGCAGGCACACTGGATGCCCAGTTACATTCTTATATTGTTTCCTTTGTAAAAAGGGATATTCAAATATAGCTTCCACTGAAATAACTACAGGTTTCCCTTGCTTTATACTGTACATGTTCCTGGAAAACAGTGCATAACTTGAAATTACATAAAGGGAACCCACTTTACAATGTAACAAATAGGGATATGTTCCAAGACCTTGACTGTATTGACCTCCAGACCCATTTCTACCACTTTTGCAAGACAAATTTTGTTACTCACCAATAGCAGAGAGAGGTAAGAGATAAGCTAGAGGAAGCTTAGAAGCCATAATGGGGAGAGCAACGACAGAAACACAGGTCATAGACAATGAGTGAGGAGCACAGATCTACACAGGAGACTATATTTTTGTGCTCGTCACTCCCACAAAGCAGCTGACTGCAGGCTTCCACCACACCGATTGCATAAGGGTGAATTTACCTTGCATATAACGAATTTTTGGTATACAAATGGTCATTGCATAAAAGCAACTGTACACATACAGAACCCACATAAAGTGGGGGAAACCTGTATTCTGGATTTTTTTTTTCAGTAAATACCCAAGTGCAGACAAACCCCAGGAATGTCCTCTTTTGGAGTCAAGCCCTGTGAGGTGCCAATGGCTCTTAGCTTTTCAGCCTTTTCATATGGATCTGCACTATTCAGTCTCTTTTAATGAACCTCCAAGAAACAGACATATAGTACACTTCCTGTGAAAACAAAACAGCAACGGGAGCTTCCTGTGGTCCTATATTAGTGCTTCAGAGGAAATATCTGCAGGTGAATGCTTGTTCATCACAGCTTATCATTCTCCAGTATGTGCCTCTATCAGTTATCTTATATACCTCTGTCAGCTGGAGATTTCCTGCAGTTGAACTTGACCTTGGAAGTTACTTTGTTTTGCGTGGAGAAAAGGATTTAGAAGAATGCATAGATGCTAAACTTGTTAAGCTTGTGTCTCAAGTATTCCCAAACTGCAGAATGGTGTTTCTGCTTTGAAGAAAACTTCTGAACAATAGGTAACTGCTGTATTTGTTACTCATTGTTAATATTAAATATTAGGCAAACTCTATTGAATAGGTAAACAGGATATGTGAAGAAAAAAGGCAGAAAATAAAATGATTAAGATTCCTTTTAATTACAGGATCAAAGACAGCTTCTAAACCACTAATCTTATGTAGCTCCAATGGTACTTCAAAGCAATTATCCTGCCTTATGGCATAATAAGTAAGTTAGAAGCAAAAGGACATCTTGGGAGTTTGAAGGTACAGCTACTTACAGCTCTGCGTGAGAAGGTTGAGAGCATTACTAGCTGAGTTGATCAACTTATGTCTCCTCACGTATTTGACTTCTCATTGGAACTCTGTTGCACCAGGTCAGAATTTAGCTGTATCTGAAAAACAAAGAATTTGGAAGAGGACCCACTCCATATTTGCCCATGGTAACACATTTATCAAGGGTTGAATAGGAAAGAATTCACTTTTTCTCTCAAATGAACGTTGACAAAACTTTCCCCCTCTTTAGTCATTTGTTCAAGCTTGAAACAAGCACGCTTAAGAAGCAGTGCACAGTCACTTGCATTATATGTATAGTTGATCATGATGCTATCACTGGCATTATCCTATGTCCACCAGAAATTATGGGTCTCTCTCCAAATAATCGGATGTGCTCTTGGAGATGACCCTATGCCAAAAGCTTGCATACAAGCTGTCCCCATACTTTGGGAAAATGCTCCTTTGAAATCAGAGACAAGTTCTAATCCAGATCCTTCTGAACCAAAATTCCAGGTCTGAACGCCCTAGGCAATGGAAATGTTTGGATTTCCATTTAAATGCCACATCTGGATCTCCTCAGAACAATATCCCTTTGTACTCAAGCTTGGTCAGATCTCACTATTAGAAACCTGTCTCTCCTGTTTCTTAGGTTATTTGTCCAACAAGGGAAGTCTTAAATGTATAGAAAATCTAACCCATACATTTAAAAAAAGTTCCACAATTATAAAGAAGTATTTTTAAACAAACAAAGAATGTAGGCTGAGCCCTACCAAGACTCAGTCACTGGGTCCAGCCCCTGTTAGCAGAGGCTACCAAGCCATATAATCTCATTATTCACTTATCAAGCTTTCTATTAATTTCTATTAACTGAACAGATCTTAATTCTGATCTCTCATAAACCAATTACAATTCATTTTAGGAAGTGACCCCAGTTTAATGGTGATGAGCGCAAGGTAATAACAGAGAAATGGAAAATAGCATGACATCAGAACCAGACTTCTGTTGGCATTTTCATGGGTCCTTAGGGCTGGGTTAGGGGCACATGGTAATAATATGTTAATACTCATAATGTTTGACAGGAGAGCATATTTAATATTTTTGTAGGAGAAAAGAAAATAGGTTAAGAAAGGAAGGGGCTCTATGGTGAATTCTGGTTAACAAATGAGAGAAAGAACTAATATACTGCAAGTTTGCTAGAGTTATGTTCTTCAACATTGGAAAAGTTCAAGATTCTCTGAACAAGATTGGTGACAGACATACCAAAAGAAGTGATCATGATTTGCCATTTATTATAAAGTCTTGCTTTTAGCTTGGTAATCAAGTACAAAAGATAGCAAGAGATATTTTGTAGTATGGCTTTTCAACAGCATCAGCAATTTCAAACACAGTGTTCATCATTTTGTGTTGGCCACAGCACAAGAAATAATAAAATATCAAAGGCTCTATTTTGACGTACAGTTCCAAGCTGGTTAAAGAGGATACATTCAGGACTGGGAAGCCAATATTTAATGGGGGGTTGTGCTCCAGAAAGAACTGTATACAGTCAAATCCTATCATTGTTGAGGAAGGGAAATTTCTATTTATGTCAGTGGGAGTTTTGCTTCCTTGAAGATCATAGAATTTCATTTGTAGTACAGTCCAAAATTTGGCTTAGAAGAGATGGCGGAAAGAGTTTTAGAGAGTTACTAAGATCCAGTGTGGCACTTCTAGCTAAATAATCATTTAGATTTAGAATAGAGATCTACCAATCTAAAAAGAGAAGGAAGGTAAGAAAACAGGGTGTCAAATTATTTTCCATGATGAGTGAAGTTTAACAAGAAATACTTAGAAATGATAAATATCATTCACAGACAATATATTTATATTTTAATAAAAATATATGTGTTAACATTAGCCCCATTTTACAGAACAGAAAATTAAGGAACATAGGGGCTGGCTTGCACAGGAAGCTACAGGAAATCTATAATGCAGGCAGAAGTATATTGTTCATTTTCAGTTCCCATTCTCTTGCTTTAACCATTTAAGCTTAATGGTGCTAATTTTATTTGGTCAATGGTTAATTATTTCCTTTCTCAATTACATGTTAATACCCATTTCAAGAGCTGACCTGAAGCATGCTGTAGATAAGCATTGACCTATTCCAGTAAATAACATGAGAGAGACTTAATGTAAACAATAGCATAGGTCTGTTCTGCAGATTTTTCATAAACTACACAGACCAATTTAAGACCAGAAAAAAAAGAGAGCCTTTGAGGAAGTAATAACCCAGAGGTTAAAAAATATTGATTAGGAAAAAATATTATCTTAATCAAAAATATGTCTTTTAGCAAAAAGAAGCTGTTGAATCTCCAGAAAAAGAAAACAAAATATGTTCTGAAGATACACATTTCATTTGTTGTGATGTTTGTTGAATAATGAGCAGAACTGTCATTCATTTTATAATCCCCTCTCACCTTATATATCACAATGAAAGGTTTTAGAATTCTGTAGGAAAGTCAGTGTCACTTCATTTATTATACTGGAAAAAATTAAACACTAACTTTTTAAGAAATTTTAAATGATGTAACTACATACCCTTTGGTGCTTAATATTTTCTTAGAAGATACAAGCTGATGAATTTAGTATGGATTGCCACAGGCTGTATTTACTTCTAATGAGATGTTGTTACTCCTGATCTTTTTCCATCTATCTTCAGAGACGAAAGATACAAAAAAAAATAGCTTGTTTCTGTCAGAGTTCATTCTTTGGTGTTAAGGAAACATGCTGTTTTTCCCCTTCCCCATCTTAAAAGTTTTAACCTTGATCTAGTAAAACATTACAAATAATCCAACTGAATAGGCACCCGTATATTGTATTGCTATTTTGTGAATTCAAACTGAATTGGCAATCTTATCAACAATGAAAAATAATGGTAATTTAGGAATAGTATATTTACCACACTTATATTGGGTAGTGGGTTATTCTTCAGTTTTTCATTGCAGTCAACAGGGTGACTGGCAGAGTAAGGCAGAGGCAAAAAAAGGCAGCAGAACCAGGGGCCTTCCACTGACTTCAAAAGTCAGGCTTCAAGTAAGTAGCACTTTTAATCTGCTAAAACTATCAACATTT
>NW_005841953.1:3070924-3097215 GCF_000455745.1 Alligator sinensis
AGTCTAGGTGGTTTTTCTGATATTATATATTACATATTCTCTGCTATTAGAGAGAAGACAATAGAAGCCAGCTCTGTTGTCTTCAATAAGCTACCTACTCAACAAACTTGCCTCGCAGAGGTCATGTTAGATGATAAAAGCTAGGTCTGTTACATATGCTCAAGTAATTTTGGCTCTTGCCTGACCAATCTTCAGATGAGCACAATAAAGTGAGGAACGTCACAAACACTGAATGTACTTATAAGAGGAACACTGATTTCTCAGGGCTAATGTTATGTATATTAGCAAATCTCCTGTATCCCAGCCTGCTCTGTCTGCCACGTTCAGCTCCCATTACAGAGGCTTGCTTACATCTTTTCCTGTCTCCCCTTTGATCCTTCCCATCTCTTACTAATCCCAGCTACTTCAAGGTATCAGAAGGAATTCAAATTAGATAATACGTTGATTTAGAAAGGGAGTTGTTTTTTTTTCCCAGGCAAAGACTGTGCCTTGTCCTCTGTGTTTGGAAAGCAACTAACACACTATGGTCACTACCGCAGTCTAAACAGGTAATTATAATAAGAACAAAATGCTCAAAAACCAAATAACAAAATCCCTGAGTGCTTCAATCCTGTTCCTTCTAACATGTATCATCTGTCTCAGTGTTGGAGCCTTAAATGTCTGCTTGATGTTAAATATTTAAAGAAAAAAGCTGGCACTGTCACAGAGAACCATTTTTAATAGCTTCTATTTAACATATACCAAATATATATGTTATAAATATATATGAGTGCCCCCACTGGATGAGCCAAGCCTGTTAATTAATAAGCTCTTTCAGGCAGAGGAATGATATCAATATTTGCCTAACTGAAAAAGACAATACTGGAGGCAGGGTACTGAGAGAGGAAGGAAGGCCTAGTAGCTGAAGCTCAGGGCTAGGATTCAGGAGACCTGGGGTTGCTTGTGGATCTGCCACAGGTCTCCCGAGTGAATTTGAGCAAGTCATATAAATAGACCCATACCTCAGTTTCTCCTTCTGCGTAATTGAGATAAGGGCATTTCCCTTTGTGAGGCTGATGTTTGCCAGGGGCATCAGGTGCTTTTCTGACTTATAGGAAACATTTTAGGTAGAAGAATTTGCTTGTAGTCTGTGTCTACCTCAAAAGGCAACACTGATAGCCTTTTAGGCACTGGTGACATTGAGACTGCTCTTCAGCATCGTATTAACATCTACATAATGATGAGCAGAGAGCCTGTCTTATTAAAGAAGGTGCACTGGTTCATTTTGGTATGGAGAGGGTGAGGAATGGCATCCCACCACTGCTCTAAACACTTGGCGTGCAATGATTACAGCCCCCTCAATATCTGACCTATGAGCTCTTAAAGGCCTTATTATCTGCAAAATACCTTCCTTTGGTCTAAAGAATGAAAAGAATGAAAACGATTTATTGCAAATGCAAACAATTGCTTTTTTAGGTACATCCTCCTATTATTGCCACGTGGCATCTGCATTTACCCACATCCATTGTGCAGAACAATCACCTTGTTAACATTTTTATACTATAACCATATGCTTCAGGAATGATGTGTATCCCTCTAAAAGCTGGATAGCCTTCTTTCTCTGAAATACACATATCTTTTAAAATCTTTGGATGTGAATCACTTCCTTAATAAGGGCCACTGACTTCAACATGAGTGTTTACATTTCATTAGTTTTGCTTCTGTGGTAGGGACTGGAAGGTGGTACAGCATTTTTTAAGGCAGAAGCTTTTGCATATCAAAACATGGATAGTCTTACATTTTAATTTGCTTGAATCTACACATATATTACCTGCATTTCATATGTTTTCCAGATCAAAATTAAACTCATGGAAAATGTATTTCACTGAAAAGGTATTTCACTCAGGAGGGGAGGGAGGTAAGAGGAAGTACTTAAATAGTCTGTATATTACCTCAGGCACCACTTAAAGGCACTACCCTACACACCAGGGACCTGGATTTTGACTCTGACATTGCTTCATAATCAAGGATTGTCCTGGGGTGAACTGTCAGACTTCAGCTATGTGGTCCAGGGTCAAATCCTGAGGGGAAGAAAGAGGAGGGGGAAAGAGAGGAAGGAAATGCTATTTGTATGAGGAAGAGGAAAGGATTGATACATGTGGCTAGAAATGTAATGAAAGAAGCAACTGTTTTTATGAGGATTTTTTTTTAAAGCTAGGCTATGATTAGAGCTACAGAAAACACAAAGCTCAGACATGACTGCTTTTGGTAAAAGGAAAGAGAGATTCATAGATATTGGAATTCATGACCATTCAGGGCCTGATTCTCATTTCTGGGAACAAAATTGCACATTCAGAACCTGATTCTTCTTTCTGCTAAAACCCGTTTATATTAATCTGGTGGTGCAACATGGATGTAAAGACAGGGCACAGACAGAAGTTATGTTTGTCACATGATCAGGCCCCTGAAAGTGCTTACAGCCATGCCATGACACAAGTGCATGGCTGCAGAACACTTTTAAAGCGGCTAACTATAGGCCTGTGCAAAGCAGCAAGTATTTGATTTGGATTCAGCCAATTCGGATTCAGCCAATTTGGAGGGACAGTGATTTGATTTGGTGATTCGAATCACTGTCGCGATTCAATTCAGCCAATTCAGATTCACGGATTCAGCCACCAAATCAGTTACCAAAGCTCCAGACAGCCCTAACAGATAGGGATATGTTCCCAGGCAGTGAGGGAGAGAGGGAGTGAAGCTGGGACTACGGAACGGGTGTGGGGAGGGGTGCCATTCCCAGGGCTGCACTATGCTCTGCCTGTCCCCCTGCACCTGGGCTCTGCTTGTCTTCACTCACCTGAGATCCTGGGCTGCACCGTGCCATGGTACAGGCAGCTGGTTTCGGTCGCTGCAGCAGGGGCTGGGGTGAGTGGCAGCAAGCGGAGCCCTGGGCACTGTGGGACACGGTGCAGCTTGTCCACCCTCACCCTAGCCCCTGCTGCAGCAGCCCTGGGTGCAACCGGCACCAGCTGCAATGGGAACTTTCAGTGGGTGCGGGAGGGGGGCAGGACATGCCTCTTGCTGCTCCATGCTCCCCGGGAGGGCTGTGGGGCTGTGTCAGGCTCTTCCTGGGGGCATGTGCCCTGGATCTGTGCGTGGGATGACAGCAGGCTGCTGACACAGGCTGAGGCTGGTGGCAGCACCAGGCTGACTCTTCTTGGCATTTGGCATGCCCTTCCCAAGCACTGGGAACAGCCCAGTGCCGCCGCCAGCCTCAACCTGCAGTGGCAGCCTGCTGTCATCCTGCATCCAGATCTGGGTGCGCAGGGCTCTTCTCAGCACTTGGCACACCCCTCCCACCCGAGCGCCAGGAAGAATCAACCTGGTACCACCACCAGCCCCAGCCTGCAGCGGCAGCTTGCTGTCATCCCATGTCCAGACCTGGAGGCACGCTCCCTCGGGAAGAGCCTGACACAGCTTCCCAGCCTGTAGCCCTCCCAGGGGGCACGGAGCAGCAAGAGGTGTGCTCCGCCCCCTGTCCTCCCGCTTCTCCACACTGACAGTTCTCATTGCAGCTGGTGCCATCCGGCCACAGGGTGCACCGCTGCTAGTTGTCCCTGTGGAACCAAACATCTACGCACATCTGGACACACCCCTTGCATGAAATATGTACCTACTAAAGCCAATGGACAAACAGCCTTTAACTTCAGCAGAGTCAGGATTTCATTATGGGTCTTTAACATGAGAGCAATAATACCTATCTGTTCTTACTTGGTAAGGGTGTTATTAAGCATGCCTAAATTAATCAGTCTGTCCTGTGTTTTTTTTCTCCTTTTTCCTTTGTTTCCTTAGGCCTCCACTTTCTTATATTCTCTGGATTGCAGTTAAACAGACCTACATAAAAAGGTAGCTCTTAAGTGGTATAAAAATATTGTAAAGTTGAATATTTGCCTCAAATATTAGTGTAATGTGATCCATGTCTATACCCACAACATTATGAGTTGAAAGCATACAGTGCTTCCTGAGGTAGGGACTTGGATAACCTCATCAATCATTTTCTCTATGAAAAAATAAGAACCTGTACATACACTATTTAGGTAAGTGGAAAGCTAAGTACTTTTCCATGAGGTTAAGTGTACATTGAATGAAGAAATCAAGTGTTTCTCATTGTAAAATACAATATAAAGATATTTTCCTATGATCTATTTAACAGTAACACCATTAAAAGCCTGCAGTAGCAGAATAAGCCAGCAAAGATAAGAAGAAAGTATTATTCTTGCGAAAAATACTTTCAAAGAAAAGGAACAGAAGAAAAAAGGATCAAGCGATGATCTGATCCCTAGGGTCCACTGTTAGCACCACTGTCTCCCAGATAGTGCTAAGGGATCATTAAACCACAATTAACCTTTACATGGAACGTGAAATAACAACACAGACAACTCAGTGTTTTAAAATCAAAGTCTAACGTTATTAGTGCAACAAGTACTATCTTGCAGGGGTTTAGGTTTTAGCCGTGTTGGTCTAAGGATATAGGCAGACAAGGTTCCTTGGGTGAATTTGATATGTTTTATTAGACCAACCCAAATGGTTGGAGAATAGTTATTAAGCAAGCTTTCGGGTTCAAAAACCCTTCGTCAGGCTCAGGAAGCTGCAGCAGTTGGTGTGTGCTCTTCCTGGATGGAATGAAAAGTAAACAAGCCAGGGGCTGGGCTGGGCTGGGCTGGGCTGGGGAGTCAGTTGCCAGGCAGATTATAATGTATCAAAAATCCAATGTCTATGTTTAGTCCCTGATCTCTAGTATCCAGCAGGTTGATGAAATAGAGCTCATAGGCTCGTCTCTGGGATGTGTTGTGTAAATTTCCCTTGAGGATCAGGACTGAGAGATTGGAGAGAGAGTGGCCCTCCTGTGAGAAATGTGCCCCCACCGGTAGTTGGGTGTTTCTGTCTTTGATGGATTTCCGGTGTGCATTCATTCTGGTGCGCAGTTGTTGTCTGGTCTCTCCTACATATCTTCCATTAGGGCATTTGGTGCATTGGATGAGGTATACTACATTCCTGGAAGTGCAGCTGTAAGATCCTGGGATGCTGATGGCTCTGTTGTGGGGTGTAGTAATAGTGGAGGTGGTGGAGATGTGGGGGCAGGTTTTGCATTTCTTGTCATGGCACAGTCTGGATCTTAGCAGTTTCTATATTCAGAGAGAGAAAAACATTCGGTACAATAATCTCACCCAATCCCAGATGTTACTTCAACAGAAAAGACAGCCAATCAAAGGGAACATCGTGGGCTGGGACGGTCCAGACAGGTGTTGAAGGCTGGATTTATGATGACGACTAACTTTCTTGCTGCCCCCTTTTATGCTTTTCTTCAACTTCACTCCTTCAGTGGTTCTTTGCTTTTGGATTGGCCTCTCTGAAGTCAGCATACTGTCCATCTTGTATCCTGTCAAAATATTCCCTTGTTCAACATACCTGTCACAAGCACACCTCTTAATTTGGCGTTTTTCCAGTATCTTACTTTGGGCACTGTCCACTTGTCTCCCTTATCATCTTTCATTAACATATCCAATCCTTTCATCTCTCCGATTCAGCTGGTTAGTACCAAATTCAGTTAATTTGAGCTGGTAACAAGGCCATTGCTATGTTATATTAAAAGAACTTCTCACAGTGATAAAAAATAAGAGATATAATATAATGAGCACTATGAACTCTACAAAAACAACCCAAAGACCAGCTAATAAAAAAAATAAAAAGTGAATAAGGCTATACAAAACTTAAGCAATGATTAAATAAGGCTACATATAAACAATACTATAATTCACCACTCTATAAGCAAGTGCAACTTGAAAGCATTAAATATAGCAAGCTACCTTAACACCAAGACAGATAAAACAATGCGAGGCAAAATTTAAATGTTTTTATTTAAAGGAAATCATTTCTTATACTGGTATTTCTTACACTAACTGTTTGAAGAACTATGGGTGAATTTTCAAAAATGCTCAGCTGGTTTAGCTCTGCTCCTGCTGACTTCTCTAGGACTACTGATGGGCTAATGCCAAATGTTTCTGAAAATTACACCTAATAGTTTTTTTAGACTTCATGCTTTTAATTTCTTAAACATGTAGTCTGAAGCTTTTCTTTTTGGAATGACTGAAAAGGTTAAAATAAAATAATGACCCAGACAAAGAGGTCTTCCAAGCACAACCAGTGACCTTCAAATGATGTGGCACAAGACAAGAGACTGAATACATCTTGGGGATGGACCAAATGAGGAACATCTAACATAGTATAACAGAGTCTTCATATTCCCATGCTCAATCTCACTATCAACATACAGATGTGTTATACTTCTTGGATTTTTCTGACAATTTCACTATCTTGGAATCTATTCCTCCAGTAGCTTTGTAAAGCTGAACCAATGGGAATTTTACTAGTAAACATTTCATAGTCTGACCCTTTCAGTTGACATTATTAGCAAAAAGTGGAAAGAAAAAGTTATCTCAGATGAAATTCAGAGTAAACAGAAAGGAGGGAGTACGCAGTCTGCATCCTATTAGATTACTAATGGCTTCCCTATACCTCGGCTTCTCTTAAACCTCTACAAGAATAATAGGGACACATAAGATATGATCAGTACATAGGTGGAATGTTGATACTGCAGGAAATATATCCTGGTAAGATTCTGGGTAAGATTTTTCTAGTATTTGGTCACCTCTAAAAGCGTATGTTGCATAAATCTGTCAGTCACCATGCTAAAGCAGTAAACTTACCATTACATTTTTTCTGATCATTCAGAATCATATTCTGTAATTAACTGCACAAGCAAAAAGCAGCTGTAGAAAATATGGGTAACACTGATAGTTTATCATTGAGTTCCATATTGTGAGTCCAAGATAACTTTTAAACAATATAGTTGTAATCTAGAGGAAATTACAAGGCCAACAAATGGTACATAGATGGTGTACATATTAGAGAATTGTAACAAGTGAGCCTTCCCAGGGCTGGTCAGTCGTTGGCCTGCCCACCTGTTTCTGGGCCAACTGCCTGCCTCTCTCGCCTGCCTTGCCTTGTTGGAAAATGATTAAGATATTACACCGGCAGAAGGCTGCCCATTTTTCCACCCTGATGCCAGGGGGTGCTATCTGTGGTTCTGTTCCTCCCCTATACCCCAGCCCTAGCCTTGCAGGTGATCCCTTCAGCTAGCTAGCACTGGGACCCGAGATCCAGAGTCTCACCGGGATGTTCACTCCCCAGCAGAGCTCCTGGTCCCAGCACCCTCACACTGGGTTTATTCTATACACACACACAAAGCAACATGCCCACACACTGGGCTCCAAGCCTGCACATACACTCTCGGGGCTCCAGCCCCTTCCACCCTCTTTGGGCTCCAGCCCCTTGTCTCGGATCAGGGCTCTGAGCCCTGTCCCCAAGCCCTCCCTGGGGAATCTCTTATCCCTGGCCCCAGGAGCTTCCTTAATAGCTCCCCAAGGCTCAGGGCCCCACCCCCTGGAGCTTCACGCTGGCTCCTATATGCAGCCTCAGACCTTTACTGTACAGTCTGGGCACCGCCACAGATCCCTCCACCAACCTGGGCCCTGCCTCAGTGCTCCTCGGTGAGCCTGGGCCCCCTTGCTTGATCTCACTCACCAGGGATGTGGGAGCTGGGGTTATGAAGGAGCATCAACCCACTTTTCACTGGGGTGATAACTGGCCTAGTATTTCCTGGGGGCTTCCCTGCCACTGGGAGCCCCACCAGACCACCCACTCCTGGCAGGACGCAGTTTTAGGTCATGCCCAGGACCAAGAGCCTCCTAGCTATCCCCATCAGCTGTTGCCCTTGCCTCCTGGGTTGTTTCTGCTGCAGCTCAGCTAGGCGATGTTTCTGCCTCCCCTGGCAGCAGCAAACTACAGCCTCTTTATACCTGGTTCCTAAAGTGGCTGCCACCATCAGACACCTGGTAGCTGCCTGACTGCCTTTAAACTGGCAGGAACCAACAGTGCCCTGCCACAAGAATGGAAGGTGAAATTTCTACAGTTACAGTGGCTAGATACTCTAGTAATAATCAGAACTGTTGTGCTAACTATTTACCAATAACAAGAGAGATTCCCACTAAGTGTGTGTGATAAGACTGACTGACTGAAAATATAGTCTTGACTCTCGAAAATCAGGGGCTAGGGTTTAAAAACAAAAACAAAAAAACAAAAACAAAAAAGAGCCAAACTCAAGGGTCCTGCATCCATATAAATGTTCCTTAAGAAAGTTGATTTTCAAAAGTAGTGAACATCTAGCAGCTCCACTTGACTGCTTGTCAAGGCCTTAAATATTGATACAGAACTGGTACTTAAATATGGACATAAGCCATGTTTAAATATATATTCAGAAACCAGACTTTAGACTCCTATTTTAGGAGTTTTGATCCAGATGATGTTCTAACTTGTCCCTGTAGTGTTGATTAAGATTATAAATAGGCACTTTGTTCATCTTATTCTGTGACAGCCAAGCAGAAAATCATATTTACTGAAGAGCTGCCAAAACATTAACACTTATCCCTAATACAGTGATTTCAGTCTACACATCTTAATGCATTTATGAAAGTATATAAGCATTATCACCCTCATTGATAAGATAGAAAAACTTGAGTACTGACAGAACAAGGGTAGTGTTTTCATGAATAAAATGTATTTTAGATGCCCCCATTTATTTATTTATTTTTGAGAAATAAAGTACCCAAAAATCATGATCTCCACAAATCAATGGTCATTTCTGAAAATTTGGCTGCATGTGATTTACCTACGATCACAGAGCAGGTACAGACATAACACTTTTATCAGTATAAGTGCTTGGAAACCAGTCTAAACCTGTAACAGTACAGGAGTTTGGCACACACAGACTGGTTTAAAAATGGCGGAGCCCAGTCTAAGATAGACTTGGATCAATGTGCACTCAGACTTAATTGATTTAGGTTAGACCAGAGCATCCAACTTCTGTACCAGATCCCCTATCAATTCAAATTAGGTCTCAATCCTCCAGCATCCTAAGCTCCTTTGTGACCCCCCCCCCCCCCCACAGGGAGGCATGCTAGCACTCGCCCCACATTTGGCTATTCTGGCCGAGCACCCAGATGAACCCACCCCTGGGCTCCCACAGATCCAAGTCAGCACAGTGACTGATGATGCAGCAGCAGTGGGGAAGCATGCTTGGCCATGGCCTCTAGCCCAGTTGTGTTCTCTGGGGCTGTTCTCACTCACAGGGGCATAGGGGTCCCTGGGTGGGTGTACAGGCGCACACCCAGGGACCCCCATGCCCCTACAAATGGGCACAGCCCAAGGGAGCATGAAAGGGCTGCAGAGGATAGGTGAACATGGTTGCGTCCTCTGCCTGCCTGCAGTTGGCAGATGCCTGTGGCTGATGACAGGGAACGAGGTGGGGGGCGGTACTCAGCTGTGCCTGGCAGCTGATCAAGGGTGGCTCAGCTGCTTGGCTGCACTTGGTCTCTGACACCCCAGGGAGCCTACTGGAAGGCATGCAGGAGTGTCCCCAACCTGCTGGCCTTGGCCACTGCAGGCAGCCTTCATGCTGCCCTTCCCCAACAGACGTGTACTCTGTTCTTTCCCAAACTGACCTATGCTGCTTACAGAAATCCAGGTAAGTTTGTTTGATTCTACCTTAGACTTTTTGAACGTCTGTACTTAGCCACAGACTCCAGGTCTCTGGAGAAAGACTTGGACCAAACCCCCAAATCTGAACACACTACACTGAGGAGGAGAAGGCAAGACTGATGGGGGAATTTAATAGCAACTCTCAAGGGTGGTTCCAAAGAGGCTGTAGCTAGATTGTTCTCAGTGGTGCAGATGAGAGAACAAGAAGCAATGGTCTCAAGTTACAGCAAGAAAACTTTAGGTTAGATATTAGGAATAACTTTGTCACTAGGAGGGTAGTAAGGCATTGGAACAGGTCACCCAGAGAGATTGTGGACTCTCCATCCTTAGAGGTTTTTAAGACCCAGCTACATAAAGCCCTGACTGAGATTATATAGTGGGGGATGATCCTGCTTTGAGCAGGGGGTTGGACTAGATGACCTCCTGAGGTCCCTTCCAACCCTATTTTTCTATGATTCTATGACACTGAGGGTGTCTCTACACATGCATTTAGGTGCACCTAAATTTAATGCACACTAGGTTAATGCACATTAAGATGATTTAGGCTCGTGTCTACATGTGCACATGTTGAAGTGCATTCACACTGTGTGCGCGGACTGACCTGGGACTAATGTTAGTCCCAAGTCAGTCCATACACAGTGTTAATGCACCTTAATGTGTCTACACGTGTTAATGCGCTTCAACTATTCGTGCCTAAATTTGACACCTGCTTTTGCCATTTTTAAGGAGCATTAAGGGCGTGCATGTATAGATGTGTGCCCTTAATGTGCCTTAAATTGGGCTAAAGCACCATGTATTGGCATGTATAGATGCTCCCTGAATGTATTGGGAGTTGGCTCCAATATGTCTGCAGAACTGTTTCCCTCAGAACTGTTTCACTGATGCTGTTTCATTATCTGCAAATACAAATACCTAAGAAATAATATGAAATAAAAGAATGAGTGCTTCAGAGCATTATTCAAATTCTGAAGTGTGAAAGATCAACAACAGCTATTTTCTTGATAATCATTTCCAATACCATTCCTTTTGAGTTTGCTTCAAGAATTCAGTTGAAAAATGAGGTTCCCCATAAAAAATGATCTCTTTAGTACAGAGGAGAAAGCAGACCAGACTTGCCTATCTCCAGAGAGGATGAATGCTCTGTTAGTAATCTTTATGATTCTGCAATCTCAAAAGGGAGGGGGAAACCTCCAGAGTCTTCCTGCTCAAGATCACCACTGGAGCAGAATGAGGTGGTACATAGTGTGTCTTTTTCCTTCTCTTTCTTCTATGCAAGAGGACTAAATGAGTACTGTATAATTTCAGCTAGAGAAGGACCTAGGACCCCTTTGAAGTCTCTCCACTTCCATTACACCATACACCTGTTGTGATTCTGCTATTTGCCCATGTCAGAGTCCCTGTGTCACAGATATTTACTTTTCAGAAATTAACAGCAGCAATTTCACTGTGCTCTTTGGGTCTTTGATAAGCCCTGGCGTTTGAAGTCTCTGAGAGGTTAAGTACCCCCTGTTAGCAAGGAAAGGAGATGAACAACAGAGGCTTAGCGTATTATAAATCAATTAATTTGCCTGAAAAATTCTTGAGTAGCAAACAGGGGAGTTTTGGAGGGAGCCTGAAGTGGAATGTGTGAAGCTTTGGATTTAGGCACAGTTCTACATTCATTACTGTGATGGTCAGCAATGGAACAATGGTCATGACCTTCAATATATGCGCCATGTTTTCATTCTTGCCTGCAGCCAGAAGAGATTTTTTTCTCTATGAACTGCAAGCTGGTAGATGGGCTAAAAGAAAATAAAAAGAATCAAGTGGGTGAAAGAAAAGAGGAAGCATCATTCTGTCAACACAGTGCTACCTGTTTCTGAGGCATTGATAACTGGGAAGCAAAAGTTTTCAAATGCTTAGGGATCAATAATCTAACAGAAAAAAGGACAAGACAAGGCATCTGCTATAAACTACCAAATCACATTAGAGATCAGCATGACTGCCACCCTAAGCACCTATTATATGCCAGGAAAATAAAAGCCTTATTACTGAAAGGGATTTTAGTTACATAACCTGGAGTTACATGCTACTACAATGAAATCACTGTTGGAATTTCTAAAATGAAATGACGTTTTCTTAAAATTTTTGCATCCATAAAGAGAGAATTTTTATATTAGACCTTATCTTAACTGTTAAAGATGAGCTGATCACTGAACTACAACTTAGTGGCTGTTTAGATGCAGGTGACCATAACTTGGTTGAATTGTTACATGTGAATAGAATAAGTCAGTTTGTGTGTGTATGGGTGGGGGGGAGCTGTGCAGGCGCACACATGTGTGTATACACACAATCTAATTGTGTGCAGGGATATGTATATTTAGATATGTATAGCTACAAAACCAGTAATAAATATAGATGGTGCTTTAAAAAAGGTGAACTGCATAAAGCTGGAAACTATTATAAACTAAATCAGCTTGGAGGAAGAATTTAAACTGAAAATTATAATTGGGAATCATGTCAGAAATGTGTAACTGAGAAAGTGTTCATTAGCAAAACTAATGAAATGAAGTAGAGAACCCAGTGTTAAAAAAGGGAAGTAAAAATATTATTTATTTTAATAATATAAAAAGAAATGGGGAAAAAAGAGAAGTTATTAGTGATGATAAAAAAAATGTAAGGGAAGAAAAGGTATAAAAAGAAAAGGTGATTATCAGCGATTAAAAAGGCAACTTTAAGAATATAAGGAAACAAAAGCATTAAGGGTAAAATTATTCAGAGTAATGCCAAAAAGACAGAAGTGTTCAACAGATATCTGTTCTGTGTTTGAGAAAAAGGCAGGTAGATACATTCATATCATGTGATAATAAGAAGGAAATACTTTCTGTAATGACAAGAACTCAAGAGGATGTTGACTGATAAAGATGAATTGATCACAGAACTAAAAATTAGCTACTACAGTTAGACACTTAAAAATCAGCAAGTCTGGAAACTTGCACCCAAGAGTTGTAAAAGATCTAGCCAAGGAGCTCATTGGATTATTAGTACTAATTTTCACTAAGCATTGAAACAATAGAGAAGTTCTAGAGGAATGAAAAAAGTCTAATGTTATACCAATATTTTTAAAGGGTAAACAGAAGGACCAAGGTATTTATAGGTTTTTATAGTGACACAGTTCTCAGGTAAAATAATGGGATGGCTGATATGGGGCACGCTTAATAAAGAATTAAAGCAAGTGAATATAATTAATTCTAATCAACACGATTTTATGGAAAATAGATCTTGTCAAACTAAGTTAATATATTTTGTGTATAGGTGCGACAGGTCTGGGGCTGAGCACTGAGATGGTGCACTCCCCTGGTCCCTCTCCCCTGAGTGCCTCCTCCCACTTACCTGCCATGCCTTGCTGTTCCTTGAAAAAAGGGATGGGAGGCTGTCCATAACTCAGGGAGATCTACCTAGTTGACCAGTTCTTCTTAGGGTGCCTAGGCACCAGGTGTCTTAATGGCTGAATTCATGGCCTCCTACTCTCCTTATAGCCATGTCCATGTGTCACAGGTGTTACCGGTCTTTATTACCACAGTGCCTCTAATCCGTTCCTAATATACTCTCAGTCCTATGAGTCCTTGGTCAGCTTGGCCCTTCCTAACCTTGGCCTCTTAAACTGGCAGGTAGTTTTCAGCCCTGACCCGTTCTCTGTCACCTCAGCTTCTGGACTGAGTGCTGGTGGGACCCCATGTTTGTTGCCCCACCTAGTCCTAATAATGATATTGATGTAGTCGATTTCTGTAAGACATTTGATTGAAAAACTAGAACAACAGAAATTCAACATGGCACACATTAAATGGATTAACAACTGCCTCAATTGTAGGTCTCAACATGTTATGGTAAATGGTGACTTTTTATTGAGTTGCTGCATTTTAATGTCATCCCAATAGGGATTGGTTGCTAGTCCTACACTATATGACACCTTTATCAACGACTGGGAAGATAAAATGTAGAATCATTACTGATAAAGTATGTAGACGACACAAAGAGTGAAGATGTAAATAAGGAAGAGAAAAAAATCACTTACAAAACAAGATGCATTATAACATGGCTAAATATGAAGTCAACATAGGCACAAAAAAATGCAAGTTGTATATATATGGGGGTGGACTCTTCTCTGGAAAGCACTGACTTACTTGGGGGTTAAGGCAGATAATTAGCAAAACCTCAGTTCAGAGTGTGGCACTTTGACCCATGGACCTAATTCAATCACTGGGTGCATAGAAAAGGAATACTGGGCATGAATAAAGAGGTACCTTTGCATTTAGCACTGGTGAGCAACTGCTGGACAACTGTCTAGTTCTGGTATCTACAATTGAAAAAGTTTACTAAGCATTTGAGAGGTTCAATGAAGAGACTTGACAATGATTAAAGGCTTAGAGAACTTGGGTTCCATGAAAGAAAAGACACAAGCACCTCCATTTAATTCATCATCCAAGAAGTTAACAGATGACTTGATTGCAAATGTTTTTAAGCAGCTACACAAGAAATAAAACTTTGATAAGAAAGGGCTCTTTGAAAGCAAAGGTATAATTAAATGGCCGAAAGCTAGATAAAATCAAATTTGAAATGAGAAAATTTTAGATTTTATTCTCTATAAGCTACACTTTAAGTCAAACAGAAATTAATTCAGGAAACTTCCAGTGGCCTGCAGGAAGTCAGAGTAGGTGATCACAATAGCACTCTTTAGTTTTATAATCTACTAATTTATGAATCTGTGAAATTATGCCAGCCCATAATATTTTTAATTATTAGAGGTCTTTGTGTCCCTTTTCCAGTTAGTGCATGTTCATCTTTAATAAATAGGTTATTATACAGGAGTTGTACTGTTTACAGCCCTTCATGCTTTTCCATTCTATGTTTTGCTCAGCATGATAGGGTACTAGTCCTCTTCCTCCCAAGAAAAAAAATTAAGAAAATTAAAAAATCAGATATTAAGAAATAAAAATTATGAGAATATCTTAAGACAATGTAGAATTTGTTGCGGGAAACCATTTCAGCTACAAAGAATGCAAATGAGCTGGCTTAAAGTGTAATAAAAGTCATGCTATTAGCCATGCTTTTCATTTTTGTGAGAAGTGCTGATCATTAAATTTAATTAAGCACCATGTAATAGCAGGAGATGTAGGTAATAAGAGTTCTCATTTTACATTGTACTTTTGATAAGACAAATAATACAAAATTTACTTTTGGATCTAGTTAAGAAAGAATTTGTATAACATTTATATACTGTTGTACACACACACTCACACATGGGCACACATGCAGAAATATATAACACTGACAAGATAAATATTTCAAAGGTGCCTAATATGAAAGTCAAGACTCCTAAGTCACTTATATCCTTTTAAAAATGTTACCCTAGAACAGGGGTCCTCAGCCCCTGACCCATGGGTCAAATCTGGCCTGTGGAGCTGTTATCCAGCCTGTGTGGTTCCCCAAGGGTCTGGAAATTTGGCAGCAGGGGAGTGGTGGCAGTATCAATTACCTGTCCTCAGACCTGTGGGGAGACCAGCAGGCCAGATAACATGGCCTTGCATGCCAGACCGTACCAGTGTGAGTCTGGATTAGGGTGGTGCACAATTGGATCAGCATACAAATGATCAGGGTGATGTGCGATTGGGTCAGTGTGCAGTCAGATTGGAGCAGCATGCAGCTGGATCAGGGTGGCACACGTGAGTGACTGGGCTAGTGCATGACTGGATTGGAGTGGGATGTTATCAGTCTGGCACGCGGCTGAAACAGAGGCAGGCAGCCTGATCAGGGCAATGCATGGCTGGATCAGAACAATGCACGATCCAGCTCATGGACGAACCCAACACCACTCAACTGGCCCCTGGTACCAGGAAGTTGAGCACTACTACCCTAAAACATAAATTCTGAATGAAATTGTTGTTTGCCAGTGAGAATGTCATTGGATCACATGGCACTGTGGCTGCAAACAGATGTGGAATTAATCTGGGGATAAACCATTTTCTCTCAGGGCAAAGCGTAATTGCAGGGTAAAAACTGATGTGAGATTTCTCATGGGACAAAACCTTTTATCCTGGGATGCTACAGACATACAAGCCTATTTTCTCACTCTAAGTACTTGGAAGTATCCGAGACAAAATTTTTTTCCCCAGGACACTTACTGCTAGTTCAAGTTAACTGCCATTCATTTCAAGCACAAGCTGGTTGAGTAAAGGACTATGCTCTCCCAGGTTTTGACTCGAATCGATCAGAACAGACTCAAATGCAATGTCTGATTTTACCCATACAGAGACTCATGTCTGTTGTCCTGGGATAAATCTTAAAAAGATTTTCCAAATAAGAGGTAATAACAGGATATTGCAAAATATGCCTGTCTACTATCATTGAATGGATAACAGAAAAGTGGCATTGTATTCAGCCACTCACTCAACCCTGATTAGAAGGGTGATGTGTGTACACACCATTCTTGTGATACTTTTGTTTCAGGACAAACACAGGCACAACAAATATAACATCTGTTCCTAGCCTATGTGATTACCAGACAATGCCTATGTAGGATATTATACAAGGATCTTGCAGAGGTTTTTATACTGGCTAAGCGTTTTGCACATGAGTAATCCTGCTGCCTGAAAACTAAGCTGGTTGCCACCCACAAGGTTAAGCACTTGTGCGAATCCTTTCAAGATATGGTCCAGTTGATAATCTCACTCACACTAAATAATAATTTACACCAGAAATGCTCCCATTAAAGTTGATGAGAGCAATTGTGGAGAAAGGTGCTGGCAAACCAAGGTAAAGGTATGAAAATCCAGTTCCAAGTTAATAAAGAATGTGTATGTGATATTTCTACTGTGCCATTGAAAGGATTATTAGCCTCTTGTTTCAAATTATAATTTGAAGAAAAATTGCATTATATATTTAAAAATGATCTAAGCAGAGATAAAAGTAATAGAAGAGCAAAGTGAGTAGTTAATATTTCAAAACAAGATAATACTAACATGTGAAATAGAAACACTATGAAGTACAGAATTCTTGAATGAGCTCAAGGTTAAATTCATAGAACCTATGGCACAAATGGAAAATAGGCACACAAAAATAATTCTTTGATGGTAAATGATAAAGAAAGGACTTTGCAAGTTTCTTTCTAAAATCCACACATAAAAAGGAGGAAAGCTTTTGAACTTCTCTTCTTGTGATGACACTATTAGCTACATTTTATCAGGTTAGTGTTTTTAAATGCTATTAACACATAAACTGAGCCATGCTTTCTTACTAGCATAAGTGGTATTGGGAGTGGAGGAAGATTACCCAACTGGAATTTGCTTTGTATGAATCAGTCCTACTTGAAAGAGGCAAAGAGCTCTTGGAGCTTGAGACACAGCAGTAACTACAAAGTGGTATAGATACTCACTACTTATCAAGTTCCATACTAAAAAAAATGAGGAGGACAAAAACCCAGCAATTTGTATTCTTGTGATGTTTGGAATTTGAATGTGGCTTGAGATACAGATGACAATGCCTGTCCACAGAGCCGTCCCTAGGGGTGTGCGGGGCCTGGTGGGGAGGGGGGTGGTGAGCAGATGAAGCCGGCACTGCTCAGTGGTGGCGGCGGTGGCAGAGCCAGTGGCACTTGGCAGCGGCGGTGTGGTGATGGCTGAGGTGGGGTCTGTACAGCACTAACCATGGGGCCCGGGGCAGTCACCCTGATTTGCCTCCCCCCTCCCCAGGGACGGCCTTGCCTGTCCATATAATATGATAAATCAAAATCCAGATCCAGACTCTTGAATTTTCGAAGGCCTGAACTCTCGATCTGTACTTTCATTCCTGATAAGCAGTGCAGCTGGGAACTAGCACTCTCTTAGCTGAAGAAACTGCATACAGCTGGAAACTCTGTGATATAGTGGTTAGTATAAGATGTAAGAACAGTGTGGTGCCATTATAGTGGTTAGTATAAGATGTAAGAACTCTATGGTACTATTATTTGAGTGTTTAGTGAAGAGTGGTCATTCTCTTAACCATGTTGAAATTGTATGCGGAACTGCTGCCAGAGCATTACTCAGATTCCTCAGATGTGCTTAAACTTAAATCCTGTACCTAGAGTTTGAGGGACACAGAATCTGAACCCAGATGCCCAATGTCTCTTATTTGTCTAACTGATGGACTCAAAACCTCCAATGCCTCTGAGGGACCCTGAACAACACTGTATTTTCCTGCATCTTTTAATTGGGTACAACATTAATTCCCCCAGATGATACTACGTTTTCAGTTTTGCTAGGTATGTTAAAGTATTTTGTTTCCACCCACTGATTGAGAATGAAACATGCTCTACAAAGGCATGAATCCACAAGGTGCGGAGTACCTCCTGGAAAGCGCTGAAAGGTTTTGAATACCACCGATGTCATTAGAAGCTGAGGGTTCTCAGCACCTCCCAGGGGGAAGAATCAGAAGCAAAAATATTAAATTTTCCTGACACAATAAAGGCCTGTAATCATGGCAGATTGAATTCATACCTTAAGTCTAAACAAGCAAAAATTAGTTTTGTGCTTTTCTGCCAGAAATAAGAAAGCAGCACATTGTAAGTAAATTGCATTGCTTCTACTATTTTCTTGTGTGTGGTGAAAACAAGAACAGCTGTTCCTTGACTGCTTTGTTTGTAACAGGGAGCCAGAGGGCTCCTTGTTACTTTAAGAGAAGAGCAGAAGAAGGGAGATCCCTCCCGGTGAGAGGAACTCTGCTGAGTATGGGCTGGCTGCAGGGGAACAGGCAGCCAGGGATCTAAAGGTGATGAGCACCTATTGCAGAGCTAGCTGCCCAGCAATAGGATGGTCTGGAGCAGCAAAGACACTGCTAAGAGAGTAGCAGTGGTAAGCTGGCATGAAAGTAGACTGGTCATCAGGCACAGAATGGAAACCCCTGTAGGTGGCTGGAAAATCACCTGACAGGAAGGGGCAGGGCTTATGAGGCACAAAAAGCCACTGCCTGACACCAGGTGGTCAGTCTGGTCCTGCAGGCAACAGGGAGAAATGCTCCTGAGCAAGATGGCTGCTGGAAAGGGACTACTGGCTGGCACCAGAGCTGCCAGTCCCTTCCATGGGAACTGCAGATAAAGGGCTTATAGCTTGTAGGGCAGTATGACTCAATGTGGGGGTTAGTTTTAGTTACAGCCAGTTTGCTTGTGCTTTCTGTTGAAATTTTAAATTGACAGACCAGGAGTGGCTATGAGGGGCAATGTGGAGCCATGGAGGATGTGAGAGGGCACATGAAGGCTTGAGCCTGCCAGGCACAGAGGCACAAGCCACATGGTGCCCAGGGGGCATGAGAGTATTTGGTGCTCTATCAGGGCCAGGACTCAAAACACAGTCAGGTGGAAGGCAGAAACATTAAAGCCTGAGCCTGGAAAGGTGATTGAGGTAGGCTAAAGCTGGGAAGACTAGGGCTAGTGCCCAAGAGGGGCAAAACGAGGGCCATGGGCCCAAATCCTGAGAAAGGCAGGAACCAGGGCCAGGGGCCTGAGCCCAAGAGGAGTGAGACAGGGGCTGGAGCCCAGAAACCAGGTCCAGTGCAGTGGGCCTAGGCTAGAGGCCCAGCTAGAGAAAGGACATGGAAGTTAGGAAGACCGAGACCCTAACACGGGTGTGGAAGCCTGAGGAGACCTAATGGTGTATTGGGGCAAGGTGCCCCTGGAATGAGAATTGGTAATATCTGAGAGGCATGGGCCTGGCTGTAGGGGCAGAAGGAGCCATGAATATCCCTTAAGGCAACTTGTGCACTAGAGCATGGATGGGCCAGGAGGACCCACCTAGAGCTTGAGAGCAGGATGGGGATTGGCTGGGTGTGGGAGGGATCCACTGACTGATAATAGATAAGGGCTCGCTCTGGGGCCTGGGGGCAACCTCACGTTTCATTATCAAATTATTCCAGAAAAGGTATGACAGGAGAGAGGAACAGAGGGTACTTGAGGAACCAGGGTAGGGCAGGAGTCACATGGCCACCAAGGTGCATCATGGCTGCACCTGGGAGGCCTGATCCTGTTACAGTAACAAACATATCTTTTATGTGCCACAGTAGCAAAACTTTTCCATGTCTGTCATTTTTTCCATTACAATCTTTAGGCATTTAGAAGTCATTTATTAACAGTTGGTCTAGTTTAAATCTAGCCCCAAAATATCTCAGTCTAAAAGTACCTTTCTCTTTTCCAAAACTACATAAGCTTCCTTTCCCTGTACAGGCACCTTCAACAATAAAAAAGAGCTTGTACATTAGCATGCTATGAATTAAATCCTGGCTCTATGCAAGTCAATGGGAGTCTTGCCATTGATTTCAATAGAAAATGAGACTTGAAGAGTCATCAAGTCTAGACAACTGAGTCACACTCCCTTTCAGACATGTTTCTATCTCCATCATTTTGGTTTCTTTTTCTGCCTCCTTCTATTAGAGGGCCCTCCCAAAGCCTCACTCTTCTGGTGGTCAGGAACCTTCTGATTTTCAGCTTGCATTTATCCATGGTAATTTATACAGACTTATTCTTTTAACAGTGGTGTCCTTTAGTTTTAATACACCATTGTCCCTTCTGTTGACCATTTAATACACCATTTTCCCTTGATGGTTATAGATGGCAACCATATCCCCTCTCTAAGCCTGCATTTTCTTAGGATAAACAAAGATAGGTCTTTTAGGGCACCTCTCTCCCATTTCTGCACTCCTTCAGGGTGTCACTGAAAAGCACACCCTGCCTATCTGCTCTGCTCTGAGTGGACCAATGCTGGAAATGTCATTGTGATGCTGCCCTGATGCACCCCCCCCACCCCGCCTCTACTTTGCAGCCGCTCTTAATATCTCTGTCTCTGGTGTGCTTGAGAGCACAGTGAGGGATACTGAGAAGCTTTCTTGCTTGAGTTCTAGGATTGGTATGAAGAGATCAAGACAGGCGGACAGGGCATCCTTCCTTGTGGCATATCTAGGAGTGCAAAATAAGAGGTAGCCTCCTTAGTCTCCTTTCATAAGATAGGCTCTCTGTCACCCAGATCTTTGTAGCAGTCCTTCTCTATACCTATTTCAATTTGAATTAATCTTTCTTGAATAGGGGTGACTAGAACCTAACAGAGTATTTCAGATGTGGTCTCATCAGTGCCTTGGGTGGTGACATCTCTACTGGAAATATTTTGCCTGACACATTCTAGAATCTCATTTGCATTTTTTATGACCACGTCATAGTGATGGCTTTTAGTCATCTTGTGACTGACTAAATTCTCATGTCTTCTTCATATGAATTGGTTCTAAACATAAAATATTTTTACTAAATTCATAACCTTGCATTTTCTCCTATTAAATTTCATCTTGTTTCTATCATTCCAGTCCTCAAGGTCATCCAGTTCCTACTTTAAGCTATTTCAGTCCTCCTCCATACTGTGGCATCCATAAAGTTCATTAGCAGTACCTAAGATTTTCTGCCCAGGTCTTTAGTGAAAATATTGAACATGGTCAGTTTAGATAAAATCCTTGTAGAACCCCACTTTTAAATTCTCCTAAACCTAATAGTTGTCTTTCAGCACAGCCAGTTGTCTGTCTATAATGAGTTCCTTCCCCACCTTACATTTCTTGTAACAATTCTCATTTTCTTCTTAATAATTTATAATTTCCCATGTGGAACTATGTCAGGTTTATTGAAATCCAAATAGATAATATCTCCTGCATTTCCCTTGTCTAAAATATTATTCATGTTATCAAAGAAAAGTATCATGTTAAGCTGGCATGATCTACTATTGGTAAACCCATATTGCGTTTCACCCCATTTTCCATTTACCTCAATGTCTTTAATTAGTCTTTCCGTCAGTTTTTTTTTCTAAAACCTGCTGAGGTTTATTTAATGGGCCTATAGTTACCGGTCACTTTTTTTCTCATTAATAAATATAAGAACTAAGTTTACTGTTCTCCAGTCACCTGCAATATAATAAAGTCATTAAAATTTGTTTCCACTGGATTTGCAATAGCATGTGCCAGTTCTTTCAGTACTCTAGGAAGGAGATTATTTGACCCCTCTGATCTGAATGCAGTAAGCTCCCTAAGCTTTGCTTCCACCTTAGATATGGTAATTTCCTTTTCCCTACCCTTATTTACACTAGCTGCTCTGCCTTTGTGTTCAACAGGGTCCCTATTCAAAAAGTGACTGTATAGACCACACCTAAATTATCTTTAACCCCGTCCTCACTACATGGCAATCCCATTTCTTTTCCTTTCACTTACAGGACTTGTTAAGCATTTCAGTTTCCTTTGCTAAGACTAACTCAGTTTGGCTCTGTAGCCATAAATTCTAGCTTTCTTAGCTTATCAATCCCTTTTGCCATTCTTTGCAGGCTCTTTATTTACTGCTAGTATTCTTTTTGAAGGGGTTCAGTGAAATTATGTATTGATTTAGGTGTAGAGTCCCTCCTTATTTGCTCTTAACCCTTCTTTGGGAGGCAGGTTTCCAATAGATTTTGCACCTTTGACTTGAAGTCATTCTAAGGCTCTTTTACCTTTAGGTCTTTGAATTTGTCAGTACACTTGACTTCACTATCTAGTTCCTTTAACCTCTCAGACTGCAGCCTTTTGAAACTGCTAGTTTGCAACCAATTTTTTTATTCTATTTTATTTAATTTCAACCTATTCCTAGTTTCAGAAGGTACAACTACTAAACACTACACGAGAGGAAAGGCTCTCTGGATATGAGGATAAGAAAAAAAGTTTTGCATTGATGAAACGATGGCAGCATGTTAACAGATCATAATTTTTCATGTCTACTTGGAAGTCTTAAAAAGCAGCATTATGTGGACATGCAACCACTTGAAGCAAATTTAAATTTGGTGTATTGACAATCTTTAATCTATACAGGATGTCTTGCAGAGAAATACAGGACAGAATGCAAATTAACAGGTAACCAGAGTTATTTCTTGAAATCTGGTGGAGTGGAAAAAGATCTGTGTTGTACCAACCCAAAAGGAATACAGGATGGGAAGAAGTCTAAAATGCCAGCAATGCACACAGAACACAGAGAATTAATAGTATAAATGACACATGAGGAACCATAGAGGACTGCAAAATTAATCCTGATTATATGTAAATTACTGAAAAATGGTGGAGATGTTTTCACTTTTCTTGCTGTTATAAATTGCTTGCTTTTTCAAAGGGTTAATACTGTGCACTATAATCAACTGACTAGTGTTTTTTTGTATTACTGCCCTGTCCTGTACAGTAACAGAATTATAAAACTGTGCATCCTACATCTATATTGCTAATGGAAAGACTCCTTTAATGAGTGATTTAAGGCCTGTGTTTTTAGAGTAGTGGTCTACATTTTAGAGTTTAATGTCTACAGTTGCTGAAAAGTTCCAGAGCAGCCACAGAATGAACTCTTGTAACAATCATCTGTAACGGAGGCAGTGGCCGGCAGCAAGAAGGGCTATGTTCACATTTTGGGGTACCCCATAAATTATACTAGTGGCTCAAGCCCCCACCCAGAAATCTGGGAACACTGGATTTGCTGGGGCATCCCATAGACATTAAAGGAACTTGATAGTGAAGACAGGTGTACTGAAGAATTCAGGGACCTAAAGGTGAAGGAGCCTTTTTAGCCAGTCACAGCTATACCACTGTGCTGAGACACTACAGTTACAAATCAGAGGGGGCCAGGACCCATCATTCCTGGTCAGTCTGTTCCTTACCATAATACCATATCCCTATGTTATTATGCCACTCAAGGCCTGTGTGGCCAAAACTGCCAGCAAAACTGCCAGGACTCCATTGCTGATCAGGTGCTCCAAGGATTAATACCCCCATGGTATTATCCCACTCAAAAAAAAAAAAAAAAGGTGGGGGTGGGGGTGGAAGAGGGAGGTCAAACTCCAAGACAGACTTTCTCTCTCTGTACCCAAGGCTTCTCTTTTACATAGCTTTTGCTTGCCTCTCCAGTGAAGAATGAATTAGAAAATGAAGATACACAGTTCTTCATAGTAACTCAAATGGTAACTACTGCTGTATTTCTTCTGGGTAGTTCTAAAATTGCAGGAGCTGGGTAGTTAACAACACAGTACAGTAACACATGGCTTGTAATTCAATGACTTTTGGCTTAAGGTGCATAAAACATTAGAAGTAAACCCACAACTAAGTGTTAAACTACAGGAGGTTCTAGTATTCTTTTTTTGCTAATGGAATTGTTTCACTTTGAAGCCTCAGCAGTGATGTCACTGCAACAAGTATAGATACCAGTTCAGATCCTGCAAACATAGTATTATTGTCAAAGGCAAAACTAAAAAAAATATATTTTTAAAACTGGATTCCCAAACTCATGAGAAAGAAGTCATGGGTTTTTTTTGTTGTTTTTTCTGTTCTAATTCCCCTGCTCTTCCACAGTTTTTGCAGACAGTCACAGTGTTGACAAATCTGGTAGATTTGTATTGAATAAGGGACTGCGGGAGCACTGATTAGTGGATCTACCTGCTATCTGATCATTATTTTTCAAAGACTATAAAGGATCCTTTCTCTTGAGTATTTGCAAACTAATGCAAAGAGCTGTAATGACTTTTTAACAGCAAGGCAAGAAGCAGGACTCAAACCAACCAACTCCTAATGGGGTTACTACATTTCCATTCAATAGGACTAATTTTTCAAGTCAGCTGAACTAAGGCAAGATTCCAGCATTGCTAACTCTTATCCTTTTTTCCAGTCTCTCATGATAAGTGATGATTTTCTCTTGAAGTCCTAGCTACTGCATTGCCTATAGGGAACTCAGCTCATAAAAAAGAGAGATGTTTCTAGACCTTATTCAAAAGCTTGTCTAACTTTATCCCAACTACATCATTGGCCCAATAAAAGAAATCACCCTAAGAAATCCTTAGCTCTTGCATAATTTCTGGGCCATCACAGCTACAACATCACTCTTACACTACCCTAGACCCTATGGCAGAGGGGAAAAAAAGTCTGAAAACCTGTCCAAAGTGCACCCTACAGGCTCAAAGAAGACAACAGACAGCTCCAATTGATTTGAGTTTTTGATCATTCTTTTTAAAGGCATGACTTGTAGGAGAATCTGCTTTGTGAATGTTCAGGAGTCATTTGGAGGGGGCCAATGCTCCATTTACCTTTGCATGAGTGGGACAAACCCATACACTAAACCTCCCGTTGCCCTGGAAAGCTATTTAATCGTCCAGCAAAGGTGCCACAGCTTAGAGAGGCTCTACCCCAGCAGCAGTGAGAAAACTACATTACCCAGACTACCCCGCGGCTCTCGGACTTCCTGGAATGCTCACATGACTTGTCGGCTGCACCATGGCGGAAGCAGAGGAGAAGGTAAAGGCTGGGCCAATGCAGTGAGATTGGGAGCGGAATAGTGAGGGCCTCAGTGCTTGCTGCGGGGCAGCTCTGGGGAGGGGGAGAGGGAAACCTGATGCTTCTGGCCTCTGATGCAGTAGGAGAGGGGAGGAGAAGAGAAGAGAGGAGAGGAGAGGAGCGGAGTAGGGCTGGGGAGGGCTTTGGGGAGCAGCAGCCTCATGAGGCTGAGTTAAGGGGGTGAGGGGAGGAGTGACAGGGGCTGGGAAGGTTGGTGGGAGCAACGGGAGCAGGAGGGGGAGAGTAGGACCAGCAGTGGAGAGAGGAATGGGGGTTGTTCTTAGGAAACAGGGACTTTGATCACCAAAGCAGGGGCACAGGGACAACAACAAAAAAGTAGAAGCTGGTCAGTTGCAACTCTACATCTGTGCTTTGCATGGGGAAGCATGGCAAGTTGAGGCTGGAAGCCTGTTGGTCTCTTGCAGATGTTTCCATTCAGCCTTTCAGTGGTACCCCAAGGCCTCTTTTTTTTTTTTTTTTTTGGTGCCCCAAACAAATGGAGGGGTTTAGGTGGTAGCCGTGTTGGTCTAAGGATATAGGCAGACAAGGTTCCTTGGGTGAATTTGATAACTTTTATTAGACCAACCCAAATGGTTGGAGAATAGTTATTAAGCAAGCTTTCGGGTTCAAAACCCCTTCGTCAGGCTCAGGAAGCTGCAGCAGTTGGTGTGTGCTCTTCCTGGATGGAATGAAAAGTAAACCAGCCAGGGACTGGGCGGGGCTGGGCTGGGCTGGGGAGTCAGTTGCCAGGCAGATTATAATGTATCAAAAATCCAATGTCTATGTTTAGTCCCTGATCTCTAGTATCCAGCAGGTTGATGAAATAGAGCTCATAGGCTCGTCTCTGGGATGTGTTGTGTAAATTTCCCTTGAGGATCAGGACTGAGAGATTGGAGAGAGAGTGGCCCTCCTGTGAGAAATGTGCCCCCACCGGTAGTTGGGTGTTTCTGTCTTTGATGGATTTCCGGTGTGCATTCATTCTGGTGCGCAGTTGTTGTCTGGTCTCTCCTACATATCTTCCATCAGGGCATTTGGTGCATTGGATGAGGTATACTATCTTCCTATGAGGAAGATCTTTTTAAGAAAATCCTCAAAAAATTGCAACCCATATTAGAAAAAGACCCTATTCTTAAAAAGATCTTCCCAGAGCCACCCATCCTAGCCTTCAGACAAGCACCGAACCTCGCCAACCTCATCACCAGAAGCAAACTTCCTCAACCCCAGAACACACCAAAAGGATCCAGACCGTGCCATGACAAGAAATGCAAAACCTGCCAACACATCTCCACCACCCC
>NW_005841953.1:3097294-3115812 GCF_000455745.1 Alligator sinensis
ATGGAAGATATGTAGGAGAGACCAGACAACAACTGCGCACCAGAATGAATGCACACCGGAAATCCATCAAAGACAGAAACACCCAACTACCGGTGGGGGCACATTTCTCACAGGAGGGCCACTCTCTCTTCAATCTCTCAGTCCTGATCCTCAAGGGAAATTTACACAACACATCCCAGAGACGAGCCTATGAGCTCTATTTCATCAACCTGCTGGATACTAGAGATCAGGGACTAAACATAGACATTGGATTTTTGATACATTATAATCTGCCTGGCAACTGACTCCCCAGCCCAGCCCCTGGCTTGTTTACTTTTCATTCCATCCAGGAAGAGCACACACCAACTGCTGCAGCTTGCTGAGCCTGACGAAGGGTTTTTGAACCCGAAAGCTTGCTTAATAACTATTCTCCAACCATTTGGGTTGGTCTAATAAAAGATACCAAATTCACCCAAGGAACCTTGTCTGCCAAACAAGTGGATACACGCGGTGAAATTTGGGCAGCAGTTCTACGCTGGAATCAGAATGCACCTGTTTTGGGCAGTTTGTTTTTGCTTGTGCATCAACATAGTTTATGCAGAACTTTTGGCAGAGGTGATATCTTGTATTACACCAAGTAAATAGTTGCAAAAAATATATTTTTGTATTTATTTGCAAGCTTTGGGGCTCAGTCACCCTTCCTCAGGCAAAGGAGAATGCACAGATTGCAATGTTTCTCCCAGCTGGAAATGAAACTTCATATTGCACAGGAGAATAAAAAGATGTTACACCTAATTTTTTTTAATAGGCTGTCGATTGACAGATGCATGGGATAATTTGATGTCAAGGATGTTAAATGCCAAAATCCCATTCTTTCAACTGTCATGACCTTTTAGTGAATTTGTTGGTACTTGCCTTGTTAATATTGATTTTGAGTGTGAATAAAAACTTGGGTAATGTCTAATTAGGCAATTAAATTAGCATTTCTTACACATTTAATTAAACATTGTTTCTTTCTGACTCGGGTTTTGGGGTTATGTTGGGTATTTATTTTAAGTGACTTACAGTGTTTTATAGCTATTTTCTGTGCTATGAATGAAGATCCTCCTCTTGAAATTCCTAGTATACATACAAAGAATCCTGTAGGGGGATCCCCCATGTAGTGGGTCTACTGACCCCCCACGCACCCCTCCTCCCCCGCAATATGCTACAAGGATACTCAATAGTGTATACTAGGTTTCTGTTCCTTTTAATTGTGATTGATATCTTTAAAGCAATTTATTTTTGAGGGAAAGATGAGACATCATAAGTCTTTTAGTGACTTTCATCATTAGGACCCAAAGCTGCAAGCTTCCTGTCAGTTCTACAACTGGGCAAGTTTCAGGGAGGACTGGACACTCTTATAGATAACAAGACCGTCCAGACTTCCCAAAACTGACACTTTTTTAGAGATTTTTTTTTTATTGGAGATCAAGTTGAGACCAAATGTGGGAGAGAAAATAATCCATGTCTACACTGAAGGACCTTGTTGGCCACTGTCAGAGATGGGCCTATTTGTTATAATGGTGGGCCTCTGTCAGAGACAGGATATTGGACTAGATTATCCAACATGCCAGTACTTGTATCGGCTTCTTTTGAAGTCAGTGGAATTTCATACGCAACCAAGTACAGGGGGCCTGGACCCGATGATCTTGTGAGGTCCCTTCCAGCCCCTAACATCTATGGATCTTTGAACATTTTCTCTGGCCTGCTGTCAGCAAGCAGTATATGGGATTGATATATTGAAATACTCCTAGCCTCAATAACCAGTTACTTCAGTTTAAATAAACACTTCCTACAGTGGTTTAAGTCGGGACCTTTGAAATCTAGGCACCAAATTCATTAATGAGTTTCTGAGGCGAATATTGGCAGATTGAGATGCGGAGGCATGCAGTCAAAGAAAAATCAAGGACAAAAGAGTTTGAGGGAGAGAAGAGTCCATCTGAATTGATTATGAAAGCAACCATTATTTGGAAGGTGGGAGAGATTTATACCGGGGCTGCACAAAAGAATTTGGGCAGAGGGTGGGGGGAATGGGCTGAGGGGCAGACAAAACTGGAGTACTCTGGACCGTTTTAATGTAGTAGTGACAAATGACAATTTTCAACAAAAAAAAAAAGGGGGGGGGGGAATCTTGCTAGGATACATTATTTGGGAATAGGTATTTCTCATATTAGAATAAGGCAGATCTAGGAATGCTTAGAATAAAATAAAATAGATCTAGGCAAGCTTCCTAGTTGAACTATAGGGGTTTATAGAAGCTTTGTATTAAAAGACTTTAGAAATGTGACTTTTCAGTATCTTCTACCACTGCTTCCTCCTATTTCCTTTTGAAAAACTATTGTTCAGTGTGGGAGCAGTCTCTTTTTGCTACTGTTGTTGAATCCCTAAATATGCTAAAGTTAGTCTTAATGTTTACATGATTGGTTGTGTATCAGCTGTGTGCTGTTACATATTTACTGATAGAAACAGTCTCTTTGGGTTATTCTTCTCTCTCTGCCGAACACCACTAATTGTGACAGACTTTAAAGAAAGTCAAGGTAGAACTTCTTAGCTTTACTAAAATGGTTGGATTAAGTATCAACCTTTATTTGCATTTCACTTTCTCCATGGGTCGGATTCCAGAATTGTTTCTTTTCTGTTCATGAACAAGAACAGAACATGTGGTGATTTGTGTTTGAACTTCTCCATCCCTTGAAGGAAACTACAAACTCGGTCATATGTGCATTTTTGGGGCTTTTTAAAAAGGAATTTAGATTTTGTGATTCTCCTTCCCTACAAGTCTAAATTTATGGGCCAAAAGATAGTTGAGGACATCTGTTTTATTCTAAGGAGAAAGCCTTCTTACAGTACTGAAATATTGGGCTAATACTTCACTTAGTGAGATGCAATATCAGGTTTGCCAAGTGAGAGATTATGCTAGTCAGACATTTTTAAAAATTTCCCCAGCTTTCTCATCTGTCCCATTTCTCCATTCTTTAGGCTTATAGAGTAACGGCATTTGCCAACCAACTGAAGTATATAGCAATGCCAGTGCTGATTTTTTTTTTTTTTTTTTCCTTCGCCCCCAGAATGTGACAGGTCTGTCAATGATAGTGATTTTTCCACTGCTGGGATTTTGGTCACTTACTAATCACTCACCTGGGATTTTCTTTTTTAGAGTAAGGAGACTATTTTTAAAAAATAAAAGAAGTGGAATAATCCTCTTGGTTCATGTTTATTTCTTTTTCTTTCTTTTCTTTTTTTTTTTTAAAGAAAAAGCCAAGAAAACCCTGCAGTAGTTATGACCACAGTTACTATTCCAATGTTACCTGTGGGAATGGGAGAAGTCAGGCAGAAAGCTTTTCAAGGTAGCTTGCTAGCATAGTGAGTTGGCAGGATACCTGTCAATTGTAAATGCCCAAGATGACCACTAAATTCCTACCTAGTGACACACACAGTGTGGACATTTACTAACCAAGCTTTCCTTTCTCATTTTTATATGGCATTTCCTTTAATGAACTGCAGTATTCTTTTCTTCAAAAGGTGCTGTTAACAGCGCCCTTCAGTGGTATCTAAATATCTGTTGAAGTACAGTGGATACATCTTTGATAGTAATACGTTTTCTGTGTGTGGCATGAGTCATCTTCTGAAATACCTTGTGATTTGTCATATATCTTTATTTTTGGGCCCAGATCTTCCAATCTGTTCTCATCAGATGGATCCTTGACCTTTCATGGAACCTCACTTATTTGAAATCAGGGCTGTCCAACTTTGGTCTCTGGGTCCTTCTGATCTGTTTCCCCCTACCTGTCCCTGGACACAGGCTCTCTCAGCCCTGTAGGCTTTTTTTGTCCCCCCAGGGGCAGGAAAGAAAGCAGGAGGAGGTATGTGGAGCCTGGAGACCACTCTCTCACCCCCAGTAGCAACAGAACAGCAATGCAGGGGAGGAGGTAGAGGGCTGCAGTTAACCTCTCTGGGGCTGGATATGGGCTGCTGGTTGGGCCACATTGATTCATATTAATCTCTGTGGGTCCACAGGGATCTGCTTGCATAGAAACAGGTTATGATGATCTTGTGGCCATCTACAAATTCATCGGGGGGTGGAGGGGGTCAACAAGGGATAGGAGATGCTCTGTTTACCGCGGCATCCTTTGGAGTAACTAGGAACAGTGGCCACAAACTGATGGAGAGCAGATTTAAGTTAGACATCAGGAAGAGCTTCTTTTCGGTAAAGGTTGCCAGAATCTGGACTGGGCTTCCAAGGGCGGTGGTGCTCTCCCCTACCTGGGGGGTCTTTAAGAGGAGACTGGACAAGCATCCGGCTGGGGTCATCTGACCCCAGTGCTCTTTCCTGCCACAAGGGCAGGGGGGCGGCCTCGATGATCTACTGAGATCCCTTCCGACCCTAATCTATAAATCAATGGACTCGGGGCTCTTCTTACTCTAACAACAGTGGCGGGCTGTGACTCTAGGTATGGTGCTATATGCTGCCTTTCATTTTCCATTGCACTTGATCTCGAGTTGTGTTATGAGGGTGGAACAAATAACTTTCTTACTGTTTGCAGTGTGCCAACAAAAACCTTAATGTAGATTCAGTTACGGTGACATGTATCCTTCTTCTGACATTGGTTCTTCCATCTGGGAAATGGCTTTAACTATGCTGACGAAAACAAGTGAACAAATAAACCCTCTGCACATCTACTAGAAGAGGTTGCTTTTATATAACTATAGTAAATCCATTCAAATTTAAGGTAAGCCCCTGGTAACTAAATTTTAGGCTAAATTCAAGTAAACTTTTGGTTTTTTAATAGTGGCTATATTTGGCAAAGCTCTTTGGGTAAAACTGATATCTTTTATTAGATTAACTCAAATAGTTGGAAAATATCTTCTTTGCAAGCTTTCAGGTACAAATACCCTTTGTCAGGCTGAGGAAGCATCCGCAGTTGGTGCGTGGTCTTCCTGGATGGAATGAACAGCCTGATGAAGGGTATTTATACCCAAAAGCTTGCAAAGAAGACTTTTTCCAACTATTTTAGTTGGTTTAGTAAAAGATATCAGATTTACCTAAAGAACCTTGTCTGTCTATGTCCTTAGACTAATATGGCTACAGCCTATACCCCTGTATATTTTGCAAAGAAATGTACTGGGATTCTCAAAATGGTGCTTATTGAACTGATCTTTCTATGCCACTTGTAGGAGATTTGAGGCCACGAGAAAAAGAAGGATTAAAACCTCTGCTTGGAAGAGCACTAGCATTAAAACTCCTTTCTTTCTGCTCTTCCCCATTTTCTAGCATACTAGTCTTTCCTTTTCCTAGGTCATGACATAAATAGAGAAGAAGCAGCTGTTTCTCATTTTAGGGCTGCATCTTGGAGAGGGGTCTGGCTCCAGTCTTTAAAGCTTGGGGAAGCTGAGGCTGTTCAGCATGGTAATGCTCCGCATGGAGCCACTAATGGCAAATGGCAATGCTGTCCTCCCCCGATTTTGTTTTGGCTGGTTAGTAAAGATGATCAGCCACTAGTATAGAGAAGGCATTTACTTTTTGCTTAAAGGTTACAATAAGAGCACTTTATAAACAGAAAGCAAATAAATAAATGTGACCAGCAAACTAAAGATGACACTGGTAATGATCACTATTAGATTTTCTTTCCATTCCATTTATCTTTTGGCTGTCTGTAACTTTTTCTCTCTCTCTCTCTCTCATGTGACATGTTGCCCCTATTTATCTTATTGTCAAAATATTACTTCATAAGATTTGAAATGCCTTCTTCTCTTGCGTTCATTCTTTGTTTATATCATGTGCTACTGTTAAAATGCTTACGTTCACTGTCAGCATATTAGTTGTAACCTTTTATTGCTATTGATAACTATAAATACGTTAAGTAAATCTTCATTTTGCTGACCTCTTTGAGGAGGCTTTGCATCAGCAGATTTTACCAGTGGACAGGTGAGAGATTAGCAGGAGTAGACTCAATTTTTTTTGTAGGACACTAAGATTCATTGTCTTGCCAGACAACAGTGTTTTAAAGGCACAGTTTCTTTGAAGGTTTGAATAAAGCATTCAGTCTGAAGGTGGGGGGCTTGGAGAGAGAGAAGGAAAGTTGTTACTAACCATTTTCTCCTTACTGGAATTCTTTGGGAAACAGTTTTAAATTAGTTCATTTAAATAAGACAGTGGATGTAATGGCCGACTAGTGGCTACATTATTCATAAGCACAAAGTTTGGCTCATGGATAACTGGAGAATACAGCTCTGTCCCAAATTCCAAGATGCTGGAAATTGCCTTTCAGGGTTGACAGCCCATTGCTCGAGAGAGAGAGAAACTTTCACAGGTACCTGGCCTTGCCTAGCTGATGCACACTGGTAGAAGGATGTGCTGTTGGTTGCCATCTGCTTAAGTGCAGCCAATAATAGCACCATTGCCAACCAGTGCCACTGAGTGTCAGTGTGGTGCCAGATTACAAGTCCTAAAAACAAAATCGGTATGCAGATACAAGAGAGAAAGAAAGGATAACCATCTTTAATAGTCATAATTACTCCAAACTCTATCTTTTGCCTCTAAAAACTTTCAAGGCAAAAATAGTACTTAACCATTTGTATGTATGTGCGTTCACAGTATGCATGCATGTATGTATACATTTAATTTTTTATCTTCATTTTGCTCTTATGTCATTTTCAGGAACCTGTTTCTATGGAAGAATCTACAGATGAATCTGAGGTAAGTTTGTGTAAAGGTGCCTCATGGCTGAATATTAGATTATGTCAGTTCTTTATCAACATATGGCGAAAACACAACTTTTGTTCATTTCTGTTTTGGCAGCTGCACTTTTAAAGGGAAAGTTGCACTTGTGCTATCATAGGTGGCTTTGAGCTGTGGGTGAACAGTTCAAAAGAAGTAGTAGTTTTGCTACTAACGATACTACTTTTATATGAAAAAATGCCATCAAACAATTTTTACAAAGTCAGTCATTTTAGGATGTCAAACTGATACATTTGACAGTGTCAGGTGATTATATAGTCTAATATACTAATTTCATAACCTTCGGCAGTGGTTCTCAATCTTTTTAGCCTCATGGCACCCATCGGAAATGCCAGGTCTTAGCTTTCATTTGTTTTTTGACTGGACAAATAACAGAACAAGTCTTCTATTACAAAATACTTGGAAAGGCCATAACAGATCAGACTGCTAGTGGTAATATTTGCATGGCACCCTTAAAAGGATCTCATAGCACCACGAAGTGCTGCAGCACCTTGGTTGAGAATCACTGATCTAGGGTTAAGTTAAAATATAGCTATGATTTAGAGTATTAGGAGAGTGCAGAAATGGAAGCTATAATGAATTTAAAATCGCCTCCTCCAGATACTGGTGCACTAGAACATGCTGTTCTTAACTAGGGTTTTGGATATCAGGGAGTCTGCATGCTGCCCAGCCCAGCATAGCCCCATTGCAGCACAGTGGAGTGGAGTGGCATAGGGTGCAGCCTCCCTCCTCAGGCTTCCAGTGGATCAATTGGCATCTCCCCACACACACTCCCCCAACATGTCACCAAAACTCCTTAAATTTCCCTCTAACCCAAATAATTGCCCATCCCTGTTTTATTCTGTTTCATAGATTGTTTCTAGTTCTAGCTAAAAATCTCAACTCAGTTATGGTAATATTAATCATAGAAAGTTAGGGTTGGAAGGGATCTCATGAGGTCATCTAATCGAGCCCCCTGCTCAAAGCAGGACCATCCCCAACTAGATCATCTCAGCCAAGGGTTTTGTAGCTGGATCTTAAAAACCTCCAGGGATGGAGATTCCACAGCTCTCTGGGTAACCTGTTCCAGTACTTTTGCTGTCCTCCTACTGAGAGTTACTGTAACTCGAGACCATTGCTCCTTGTTGTGTCATCTACCACCACTGAGAACAATCTAGCTCCATTCATTTCTGGAAGATACAAATAGACAAGTAGTTGAAGGTTGCTATGAAATCTCCCTCAGTCTTCTCTTCTCCAGACTAAGCCCAGTTCCCTTGGCCTCTCTTCAAAAGTCATGTGCCTTAGCCCTCTAACCATTTTTGTTGCCCTCTGCTAGACTTGCTCCAATTTGTTCACATAATTTCTTTAGTGGGGAACCCAAAACCAGTCAAGGTACTCCAGATGTAGCCTCACCAGTGCTGAAGAGGGGAAAAATCACTTCCTTCAGTCTACTGGCAACACTCCTACTGATGCAGCCCAGTGTGCTGTAAGCCTTCTTTGTAACAAGGGCATACTATTGGCTCATATTCAGGTTTTTGTCCACAGTAACCCCCAGGTCCTTTTCTGCAGACCTGTTGCTTAGCCACAGTCCCCAGGCTGCACTGGTGTATGGGATTGTTCCGTCCTAAGTGCAGGACTTTGACTTGTCTTTATTGAACCTCATGAGATTTCTTTTGGTCCAATCCTCCAGTTTGTCTAGGTATCTTTAAATCCTAGCCCTACCCTCCAGTATATCTACTACTCCCCCCAGCTTGGTGTCGTCTGCAGATTTACTGAGAGTGCACTCCATCCCATCTTCCAGGTTATTGATGAACACAGTGAACAAAACTGGCCCCACAACCGACCGACCCCTGGGGCACTCTTCCTGTCTGCCAACTAGACATTGTACCATTGATTACTGCCCTTTGAGCCCAGCGAATCAGCCAGTTTTCTGTCCACCTTGCATCATCCAGCCCATACTTGGTTTGTTCCTAGACCCTGCTCTTGGACTGACCTGCTGGCTTCCTGACCCATCTTGGCTCTGGTTTCAGCTGCTCCTTCGGATCTTGGTTAGTGCTTTGATCCTTGAGTGGCCCAAAACCTGGCTGCTCACAACCCAGGACGGCATTTCTGTAGCTTTGCACTACTGTCCCGTTGTCTTAATTTCTCTTTGGAAGGATCCTGTGAAGTTGGGAACTCTTAATTTTACACAGCTTTTGATGCCCCTTGAGCCCTTAATCTGCTAATTGTAACTTGTCACCCAAACAGTTTGCTTTGTGTGGCATGTTCCTTAACAGGCATCTTGATACCGCTTGTACAGATTTGGTGGTAGGGATTTGCAGTAAGGCCTTGGATGTGTTTTTTGTTTGTTTGTTCTTTTTGTTTTTGTTTTTATATTTTTGTGAAGAGAAAAAGGAAAAAAGAGACTGTCTTGCTTTATTGTGTCTGCTTCCTGAATTGACCAGTTTTCCTCTGTCCTTTTAAATAAGTTTAATATTCTCCAGCCGTTTAAATTAAAATGTCTGAAATGCATAGTTATAAATTAGTAGAGGGAGCACATCTTCATAGAGACTTTCTGGGGAGATGGCAGTAGTTATTTGTGTCAACACTTCATGCAATTGTAGCAGATATTTCTTTCTAACTACACTACAATTTGCCCTCTTATTTCATATCCTCACATATGATATGGGGTATTATGAGCTTTTCTTTTTCAAGTAGACAGGCTACTATTTATTCTTTCCATGATATGATGAGCAAACAGTATATCTAAAATGGTATTTTAATTCTCAGGAGAAAAAACTACTTTTGCTGCAAAGTATTTTTGCTGCAATCTTGAAGCACTAACATTTTTTTAACTTCTGTTATTTCTTAAATTGCATGTATGAAATACATCTTGCTTCATTTTTCTCCACCATGATAACGATCAAGTATGTTGCATTTTAAGATTGAACAGGTTTGTTTCACTGAAAAAAAATCCTAGGTACAATGTAGTAACATTGGAGGGCTTAATGTTATTTTGCAGCATCTGGAGCTTCATGTTAGGGCTGTCATATTTGATGAAGCCTTAAAAATAGAGAACAAAGTAAACTGACTCTTGGCTGTTCATAAACTGTGGAGAAGAAAGTCTGAATAAATTATGTATAGCCTGAATCAGAATTTCTCACTTCTTAAATTTCACTTCAAGAAAGAGAATCTATTTCTGTATCTTGTTATTTTTGCAATTGAGCTGGGTTTCCCTGAAACTTTTTTTTTTTTTAATTATTTTTTTGGTAGGTAATTAATGAATGGTCTGCCAAGTTATTAGCTTGATAGTGATGCCTCTTTGTGTGGAGAGTGTTGGGGTTATGCTAGGGTGAGGGACCTGTTAACATTGTTCTTGATTTTAAGTTCAAATTACTTGGTTTGTACCTCAACTTTGCAGCTGAGGTCCTAATCAGAGATTCCAGGGCTACAGAAGTTTGCATTTTTCTCCAAATTACTTTGATAACCAAGGGGATGGGAGAATGGTTGCACTCAGTTTTGAAAATTTATATTATTTCACGTATTTGTAAGCCAGAGAGGTAGCTTACAGTGAAACTAGGATTTTTCAGTGGTAGAGAAGAAGGGAAAGGTATGCAATAATAAAAAGAATCTGCTAATGAGAAAAAAATATCATGCAAATAATTTATCAATTTGACTCAGCTGGATGAGCAATGTAAATAATTTATTGAAGTTTAAATGGAATCTTTACATACATTAATTTTAAAAAACAAATTTGCAGTGACTAGTAACTTGCATTCTAATATACATCGTTAGAGGATTGACTTCCAAGAAAAATGGGTTACTGGTTTTGGTGCTATATTCTTTTAATACCTGCTGTTCTTGTGCAAAATTAGATACTTCTTTTAATGAGCTATTAATATTAACTAGAAGTGTCGGCTCTCCTATTTGTCTGTTATGGAAAATAATGTGAATGTTACGTAAATTAAAAGTGATTGAAAAGCTACTGTGTCAACAGAGTGTTCTGATGTCGTCTACCCAAAATACTAATTCACTGACTTGGAAGGAGCAGGGCTGGGAAGAAAAAAATCAGTAATTTCCTCTTTAGCTCTACATTTCAGTGAGTGAATGAAAGTAACTCTGTAAGCCACTGTTCACAAAAATGCACTGAAAGGCACTTATACACAGCAGATCACAAGGTGGCAACAGCTAGCAGTTAAGTAGTGTTAAGGTAAACATTTGTTGAAATACCTTATTAAGCAAAAGAAAAATGCAAGTAGAAATTTTGGTTTTGTTGAAATATGAGTTGTCTTTTGAGTTTTTTTTCACAATTGCAATTAGCTTGGGACATTAACAATAAAGTGAAATAAATTGTGTTGTAAATGCAGCACATCTCTATAAAAGTTTAGTTGATTGTAGGCAGACAAGGTTCCTTGGGTGAATTTGATATCTTTTATTAGACCAACCCAAATGGTTGGAGAATAGTTATTAAGCAAGCTTTCGGGTTCAAAAACCCTTCGTCAGGCTCAGGAAGCTGCAGCAGTTGGTGTGTGCTCTCCCTGGATGGAATGAAAAGTGTTGATTGTATGCAGTTGAAAGCTGAAATGAACCAGTAGTTGCCAATGATTCTTTTTGGTGTGCACACAACTTCCCATGAGATAAAGTAGGTGGAATTAAACCAAATAATGCTATCATGAACTTTTAACTTTTATGCATCACTTACAGTGATTGCTCACATGCAGTATGCCATCTGTACACGACTTCTGCTTCATGACTTGTCTTACCTCTATTTCTTCAAGACTTGTAGGGCTCGATCTGAAATTGGTGTTCCATAAGAAAGTGTGTCTTCCTTTCTTCTCAGAATTGCCATGGTAGGAATAAAATGCTGTCTTCCCATCCTTTCATCTGTATATTATTTCATCCTCTGAAAGCAACCATTTTAATACTTGTTCACAGGAAGCCATACTCATAATTCCTTGCTCTAGTGTATATCTACATTTTTCCAAAGAGGTCAAGGGATTAAATAAATCCCCTGCAGAAAATACATCATAAAAAAAGAAAACTTGTTAGAAATCTTAACATTCAAATCTGTATTTATCCATTCTATAACTAAAAAAAGGGTATTTTGGTAATTTTGCTTATAAAGAATTCTTTTATTTGAAGTGGGTTAGAGCAGGGGTTTCTGAAGCTTTAATGCCACAGCCCAGCAGTCGCAGCTGACTGCAGCTAGAATTTCTGGCCAGAAGACAGGTAAGGATAGTCCCCAACCCCCGGGGGTGGGCCAAACCCTGCACTGTCGTGGGTCCTGCAGAAGGAGCCTCTCTGCCTGACTCTGGGGGGCCGCAGTTCGTCGGCCTGTGGCCACTTCCAGTCCGACAGCTGTCCTGGGGATTGAGGATCCCTAGGTTAGAGGTTACTCACTTAATTTCCTTACCCATGGTTACAGCAGTTTTCACCGTTAAAATGGTGAAGGTTGCTCTTTTCTTTTTTTTGGTAGCATCAATTACAGATGAGGTTCTAAACCTTTAAGGTTTAGAATGATCTGGCTCAGTGTCTCCTTTATTTTGCAGCCAGGTATAGAATGCTAAAATAATGCTTTTATACAGGTGAGAAGCATGAAAGGGCTTTTAATGAATTTGCAACAGATACTTTTAATTGCTGCTTCTTAAGGAAAGTGCTGTGTCAGCCCTGGAAAGAATGGTGTCATCTTCGTTTCTGTGGTGCCAGGTCTGCTGTATTTCTTCCATATATTTTGTTGCACTGTCCAACTGGTGTTCTACAAGTTTTTGCTGAGGGACCATCTCTATCCTCAGCAAAAGAGGATGGTGTAGTCTCCATGCCCATGTAGTCCTATGTACTTTCACTAAATTTACCTGTTATTTAGGGTGACCATTGGTCCTGGTTTATACTAGACCATCCTGTTTTTAAACCCTTTGTTCCCTGTCCATTTCTGAATGAGTAATGGACAGCAAAAAGTCCTGTCATTAGTAGAAACACATGTCAGTTATTTGTCCTTGTGATTCTATTGGCTGTGCCTAGAGGTAGGACAGTGCACAGCCATGAGGAGGTTTCTGAGGCAACTAGGGAGGAAGGGAGGTGGTGACCCCACCCCTCGCTTCTGATTGGCCATGGAGGTGGCAGCCCCAACCTTCGCCACTGATTGGCCAAAGGGGCCGCCCCTCGCTGTGGATACCTGGTATTTTGGGGATGCGTCAGTGGCCACCATACATCTATTTGATGTGGTCCCACAAAGTTTTCAGCATGTAACTTCAACTGGATAAACAAGAAAATAGCCTGAAAACTGGTTTCCAAATGTGAGAAATGTTTCAGGATTTGCATTTTGTGGAAGAACCAGAGTGAAGTTGAATTATTTGCCCTTCGCAGTAGAGGAAGTCCTCTATCACTTGGAGAAGAAGAAAAGTCTAGAAACCTTTTCCTAGGAATGAAGAAAGAACAGTGGGGTTGATCAAGCTATACTTGAAAAGAATCCTGGACTTTTCTGTGGTGGTTCTCTTTGCTTTATGGATGTCACTTAAACACACATGGGTAGATCTGCTAAAACAGTGGAAAGAATGGTATGTGGTGAGTGAGATTCTTAAGAGGTTGTGTTGCCCCCTAGAAGTGACTAATAGAGGCTTAGTGTGAATTTAAAGATCTTGTAAGGTACACCAGGTTTATTGAGAAGACTTTGATGCACAACTATCCTCCTGTTAGCAGAGCAAACCATACGTTAGCATGCATCAACCAATGCATGTCAAGCAAAATCCTTAGAGTTGCTTTAATGGACAGCATGGAGATTTCAGGACTTTCTGTGTTGCCACCAGATATAGCTAGAAATCTTCCACTTTTTTTGGTCAGAAAAGGCTTTTGCCAAAACGGAAACTTTCTGTGAGAATGTAGGTACTAGTTCTTGCTGAGTTAGACCAAGGACTTGAATTAATCTTCTGTAACCTAAACAATAGCTTCTTCTGGGTGTCCCCTAGTTCTGTTGTTGATGGTATTTTCATAGAAAGGTCTTGAACTCCTCCTAATATGGAACAGGAAAAATGCTGAAATCTTAATCTTATGTGGATGATAAAACAGCTTCTTACCCAACCCAGATCACTACCACCAGCTAAAAGATCCATGAAAAGAAAAGGCTAGTGTAGGAACCTGTCTGCTTGGATGGAATGCTTCAATAGTGAGAGAGGTTATTCTGTGACGCTGAAAGGAAATGAAAAGTATATTTGTTTTTCCTGGTGGGGGGAGTATCTGGATATATTTTTACATCCCTTCTTATATCAAATAGATTATTAATTTCATCCTGTTTTAAGGCACGTAATTCAGAGTTTGGTGCTTCCAGCTTTTTTTATTTTCCTAAAATGAATGTGAAATTCTGCTACTACAAGACAGAAGGCGAGATTAAGTTTTATGAAGGCTGCATGTTTTATGAATATTAAGTGGAAATCTTTGATAGCAAGAAGCTCAAGCATCCCTGTTCGCCCCTTTCTTTTCTACCGAAGCTGTTGCCATCTATAAATACATAAGGAAATAAGTAAAGCCATTTTCAGGGTAAAAATCTTAGTTCACTTGATTTTTAAAGAGCTCAAGAAGGTCATGCAGAAAAAACCTTCAGTAAAGTGCCAGATCTCAGGAATTTATAAGTTTTAAAACATGATATTGATATCTCCCCTGTTTTTTATTTTTAAATAAATCATCAAACCCCCTCTCCCCTCCCTCCAGTGCTTTTAGCTAATGCAGTCGTATCTCATGGCATTGCTTTCTCTAGTATTTGGAAAAGTTGTGTGTAGGAGTTATAAAAGGCTATAAATATCTTTCATTTTTTAGGCAGTTCTAATTGTCTTGTTTCAAGGACTTGTGAAATATGCTGTATAAAACATACTAAGTTATTTTGCGTTCCTGTGCATGTTACGTTAATTCCATCCCATTTACCTTAATTGCAGTTCATTGTAGGGCAAAACCTGTCAAGCCGTGTGCGCTCCCTGACCACCTACTGGCAAAGGAGCAACAATGCAGCTTAGAAGGACAATGCATGTAAAGGGCTGTGTCACTCCTGTTTTGATGCAAATCAAAATCCTGGACAATGCATGTGGACGTCTGTCTGTATGAACTTAACACAAAACAATTTCCCTCAGGAAAAATGCAGTATCTGACTCAGAATTGGACTGCAAGGTTGTGATACAGCTTTTATACATGATAGTTTTATTACATTGCAGCTCTGTAATAGCAATGCGATGTTGCACCAAAACTGCAAATTTTCAAACCTCTTCAAGAGCATCCAGTGCAATGTAAATGTGAGGATATTTTTGCTGTTGTGTCACACACTGTGACTATATGATACTGTCATACTTAGCTGTCTTGGCTTGATTCTCTTTTTTAACTCATTAGCCAAACTCCCAGTTATCATAGTGGAAACAAGAGCAGTAGCTCTATTGGCATTATACAAGCTCTTGTTTCTCTAGATCTAGGTGAATGCTGTTGTCAGTTTGGTCTCTGCTCTTGGTTGTACCCACCTTCAGTCATGTTGAGGTAGTGGATCCTAATGGCATGTGCTGTCAAGTCCAGTTACTTGCAGTTCTCTGTTTTATATAGGGTGGCCACTGACACTTCCCCAGAATGCAGGACGTCCCCCTTAGTGAGGGGCAGCCCCCCTTGGCCAGTTAGTGGTGAGAGATGGGGCTACCACCTCAGCCAATCAGCAGTGATGGCTGGGGCCACCAGGCCTCTTGGCCAGTAAGGGGATGATCCCTGTGGCAGAACGTCATCTCTGTCTCTCCCCAAACACTATCATGCGGGTGACCAATCTGACAATTGGGTTACTATGGTCACTGCATAGGGCAGACACCCCTGGGCCCATCGGCTTCAGGTAACCCTGAGTTGTAACCTGAGCTGGATACATTCCTGAGGGAGGGGGAAACCTGCTCCCTCTGCCTACATGACTGGCCTCACACACCTGGGAGGGGACTAGAGCCCCTGCCAGTCTACCCAGCAACCATTGATGCATTTCATATTGGTTGGCTGGCAGCCAGCAGTTGCTGGACTTCATTGGATCAGGTAAATGAGGTCATAAGGTCTATATAAGTTAAGGACTGCCCAGGAGGGGGAAGCAGCCATGATGAAGACTCAGAGAAGCTGGACCACCTGAAACTTGCTCTCTCTTGAAACTCATGGTCAATGAACTGCTTGCCTCCAGAGGAAATTTCCACCTGCCTCTGAACGATACTTGTGAGTGAGTTACTTGAGATCTAACTAGACAAATAGCTTGCAGTAACTCAAATGCGTGATCAATGGCTACCATGCCCCTGTTTGCTCTAAAGTATTTCTCTGATATTGTACCCTAGTCCAAACCTACTCCTTGTAACCAATAAAGTCCCCCTCTGTACCTAGCGTGGGAGACTTCTTAGGAGACGGTCTACATTATGCCTTGGGGTCCCCTTGGTTTGGCTGACTAAGGGAGACCACCTTTTGTGCTTCAGACTGAGGGAAGCACCCCAAGTTCTTGCAGTGGGTCAAGTTACCCCTCAACGACTACTAGGCCTGTGCTTCCCAGGGGGCACAGGGCCAAGATAAGTCCAGACTCTGGGTGGTGGCAGCATTAGCCCCAGGCTTGCGGGTGTGCTGCAGGAAGGGGGCCAGCCAGATGTGAGGCACCCCCAGGGAGGCACTCAGAGCCTGGAAGGTGGTTGGGCGCAGTGAGGCGGGTGGCTTAATGCAGGAGCACCCCCTACTGGTTCGCCACAGTCCCCACAAAAAGGCCTCCTCCCTCCCTGGCTGGGAACTCTGCTTCTCCTGGCTGTGTGCTGCCCTACTTCTAGGCACAGCCAATAGAATTGCAAGGACAAATGATTGACATGTATTTCCCCAGTGAACCAAAAAACAGGAGTTTTTGCAATCTGTTCCTCGTTTAGAAACGGACAGAAGACAAAGGGTTTAAAAAGAGGACGTTTCGGTATAAAACAGGACCAATGGCCAGCCCTAGGGTCAGCATTGTACTCTGTGTAAATAGTGAAATTGTCCTATTCACAGTGAGTTTTGGTGTTTTCTGTTTAGAAGTTGTACCAAACTGCATGCAGTCAATAACAGCTTGGTACAAAATGGTTTTGTACCAGGAGTAGCATCTGGGCTTTGACCAGAAATTGAGTCCTTGGCTGAAGGTGCAGTGAATTCTCTGCTTGCAACTTTCCATAGAGGAGAAAACCAGTTCTTTTAAAAGACAAGTCTCTGCCAGTTTAGAATGCTTGGGCTGGGTATTGGCAGGTGTTCAGTCTGGATTGAGGGATTTGGCACAGATTTGTGAGAGGAGCCACTGGTCAGGCTTTGGGAGTGATAGTCTGTCCTACTCTCAGTTTCTTTTCAGTAAGAAATGGTTGTGGCCAGCTCAGTTCTACTTCTAAAATCAGTAGCATAGAAGCATAGTGACCTATGTAATAGCCACCATGGTTGTTTATGCTCTATTCTTGCTTCTGCCTCTTCTTTCTTCATACAAATGAGGTGGAATAGTAGCTGAGTGGCCTTTATGCCATTCCTTGGCAAAAATAGCATAACTCTGGATGAGTGAGTTATGAAATCCTTCTTTTCTATGTACACGTTGCCCATCTTGCACCTACTACTACCTGCCAGCACCTGTAGCCTTTTACCCACAGTTCAATTATTTCTGTTGAAATAAAGATGTCTTACTGTGCTTGTATGAGAGGGAGTTATTCGGTATGGATCTAGAGTCTGCAAGAAGGAAGCAACTTGTAGAATATCTGTGGCTTCTGCTTTGTCTGTTTCCTTGTATTGTTTTATCTCCTGGTGCGTGTTGCTGTTCAGCTGATAGTTTAGAGCTTGCAAAGCAAAGTAGTTTCCTTTTCACTGACAACATGAGACCAAGAATAAGACCAGCCAAATAGGCCCATTGGTACAGAGTTACTGTGAGTAGTTGTTTTACCTTCAGCTTCATCTATACTTCTGACCCTGTTCACAGATCAGTTTATTCTCCTTATATACAGATGTGTATAAACCTAACAGTTATTTCCAGGACTAGCAAACAATAATTTACAAAAAATCACTCGCTCACTGTCTTAAGCTACACATGTTCATCTGTCAGCTACCATATGTTTAAATTTGCTGGTGTACTAAATTACCATGTTTCAAGAAGAGATGCTTAATTTTTGGATAAAAGTTAACAGAAGAAAGATTATCGCTCTGCTCCGGGTAAAGAAACTTTCCTGGGTAACAGTAGGAACATGCTTTATCCTCTGGAGACTTGTCTTTGTTAACCAACAGAGTGCTCTAGTAGGTTATCCAAGTTGTGCTGTTGCCTAAACCTAGGTAATAAAGATATAAATCCTGTGTCAAAAACCAAAAGGAACAGAGCCTTTTTTTGTGAGATTTAAGATACACCCACATCTCCTTTTAGAGTACAATTTGCAGCCATTTTTTCCCTGGGAAGATAATATTGAAAGCGTAAACCTCTCTAAGTTGGTCTCTAGGTATGAAAGTTTGTTACTGATATGTAACTTTTGAGTGGCAGAAGGCTATTATAGCCCTTCAGATCTGGATTTTATGATCCAGGAAAAATAAGAGTGGTCCCTTCTTTTATTTGTGAAATAACTGAAGATAAGTTTACAGCCCTATTTGCCTCAGCTTCTTACTCAAAGCCACATGCCTATGACTGAGTCACTTCCTGTGCTTACTTGCTAGTGCATATAAGAGAAGTGAGAAGCAGCACACAGATGACCTTGCTTGTGGAGACCGACCAAGTGGGACAGTTGCATGTCAGCTTTATTGCACAGCTGCAGCTTTTCTTGCAGAGCTCACTGACCCCCCATTTCCTGCT
>NW_005841953.1:3115843-3117173 GCF_000455745.1 Alligator sinensis
GCTGAGAAGGCTGCTGTGTTATGTGCTGCAGCATCCAAGGGATCTGTCTGATGCACCCTGCTCCTTAGCACACCCAGTGCCAGCCCATATGCCCAGTGGCAAGTGCCTGCTATATATGTGCCTCTGAGGGCTGCAGTGTGTTAAAGATATGGCCTGCAGGCTGGATCTGGCCTCTGGCGTCCTGTCGTCTGGCCCATGGTGCTGCATGTGGGTCTCGGGCTGGACCAATATGCTGCATGCATTGTATATGAGTTCTGGCCCCAGCTCTGTGCACTATTTGCAGGGCCAGTTCAGGGTGCATGCAGTATGTGGGGTGATTATCTATGCCTAATTCGGCCCATGGACTGCCTCCATGCTGCTACCTCTGCTCTAGGGAATCGACAGGAGGGATTAATTTTAATCCAGATACTGACTGCCTCCATGAATTTGGTCACGACATGTAGGCTAACACTTTCAAAGTTGGGGGGGGGGAGCTCCTTTTCATGGATGGGTGCTCAGAAATACTGATTTGGGGTATCTAAATCTAGATCTGAGTTAGGGAATTACCGTGCCCTAGAAGTAAGTGTTGGAAGCATTGTCTAGTTAGCGAGCAAAAAAAAAAAAAAAAAAAGGTTGTGGCCGTTTTTAGGGCTCACCTCTTATCTGAGAGCTAGGGACAGCCTTTAAAAAAGCCTGAGCCTGAATTGATTCACTCTTTGCAGGTTAGTCGAAGCAGTTTAGTTTACACTGATTAATAACTGGACAGCCATTCTCTGTTAAATCAGGAAATGTAACCACATGCCTGCAGTGGTTCAAGCCAGAAGCTGGGGGCCGCTAGAGCTTGTAACTGCCAAAGGGGAGGGAAGAGAGATGCCCTCCAAGGCTCTCACCCCTTCCTGTTGGAGCAGAGGGGGCATGGTCAGACATCAGCCGGGGCTAGCACAATATATGAGGATGACAGCTGCCAGCCTAGGGGGTGGGGGGCAGTTGCAGCCAGACTGAGCAGTGGGGATGGGGAAAAAGTCCTTTCTCTGTGTGCGGGCCGGGAGCGACCCGAGCCCTTTTCGCGCCGCACGCGGGCTGTGGCCAGCAGCCCGGGCACGGAGAGGGAAGGCCGTCGAGCTGGAATTAGGCACGGACGCGTATCGGTAGTTTTAAAGATTGTTTACTTACACCGAGATGGCAGTGGTGTAGGCTGGAAAGCTTGATTAAGTTGCAGTTACAGACAAACAACACAGACGGTCTCGTGGAGGTTGCTAGGCTCCACGGTGCAGAGCTCCGGATGCTCTGGGTGAACGAGCCACCAAAATAGGAATCGTAAATACGTCTTATAAAAGTTGCGTTCGAAGAC
>NW_005841953.1:3117254-3135838 GCF_000455745.1 Alligator sinensis
GAGATGGATGTGGAGTCCTCTTCGGCTTGGGAGGAAACTGCTCAAGCCTCTTATACGGCTAACAGGCCAATCGCTAGCCGCCACGTGTGAATAATTTAGCACTAGCCAATCACAGAGAACGAATTTGCATACCGGTGGCGGGAACTCTTTTGCACCGTGCATTCCTCTTGCAACTCGAGCAATGCACTCTGCAAAAGAAGCTGCAGAAAAGGCTGGAAACTGGTCCCTGCACCGGGGTTTCCTCTTGCTACAGGAAACTCTCCCGTGCAATGCTCTGCAACTTGACGGGGATAATTCTGGTGCCGAAGCACACACACAATCATGCCTTTTGGGTCATGACACTCTGAAGCAGTCATGTATTGAACACACCAATTTGCAAAGCATACAATAGGGAACTACCAAAAATCTTTGCCTAAGCAAGATACAAACCAGTAAAACACAGCATACACAACTTAGTCTAACTTAAAGTGTCAAGAATTAGTTTTACTAATCCTGGGGGCAGTGTCTCCTGACAGCCAGGCATTCAAAAAGGCTTTGTTTAGGTATTCCCACCTTTTCCACGTTCTGCTTTATAATGTAAATGTAGCTCTCTACATTCTTTGGTGAAGCTGTCTGCAACTTCCCTTAACTAGGTCTCCAACATGTGTGCTGAATGTCAACACTTCCCACCTCCCAGTCTGGTCCTGCAAATCTTAGCTCTGGGCTCACAGGTGCAGGGCTTGGATCTGTGCACAGGGGGCTAACTTGCCTCTCCTTCTCCCCCTGCTCTGGGATATGCTGTGGAATTAATCTCCTCCCTGCCTGGCTGCAGGCAAGCCCCCATGGGTTCTGGGTGAGAGAGGGGACAGAGGAAGGAATTAACTTCATCCCTGCCAGACTGCAGGTAAGTCTTGGTGGTGTGGCTGGGGCTGGCAAACCCTAGCTGTAGTCCCCAGAGTTTGCCAGTGGAGGTGGGGAAGGGGAGAGGGGACAGAGGGAGGAATTTGCCTCAGGGGCCATGGGAGGCAGCATCTGACCACAGACTGCCCCTGCTCTGTAGAGACCAGAGTGGAGGAGCCAGCCCAGCTCAGTGGAGCAGAGCTCCACCCAGCCCAGACAGCATACTGCGATTCTGGGGGAGTCTGATTTAACTTAAACCAGCAAGGGGTCTGAGACAGACACTTCATAAACTGGTTTGAGCCGAGTCGGGTAAGTCTGATGCTACATTCAGCCAGGTTTATCTCAAACTGGTTTTGGCCATTTTCAAACTGGTTTATGTGCACCCAGTGTCTGTTCTGTTACAGGTTTAAACTAGTTTCTGATCACTTAAACCGGTTTATGTGTAATGTCTGTCTCTAGCTGAGGAGGGCAGAGATAATATCACTTATGCTGGGAGGCTTCTTACAAGAGGTGCAGATGTCCCTTCAGCCCCTTGCATCCTTGTGGGGGAGGAAAGGCATATGTTTAAATTCTGTTCTGCAGATGGAGTCCCCATCCCCCCACCTCTGGATCAGCAGCTCCCTCAGCCACAGGATCAGAATAGTGCTCTCCTGTGCTTGGCTATGGGCTTAGTGCTAATCACCTTTCCAGAACCAAGAAAGTATTTTCTCTTGCAGCTGTAATGGCTGTGGCTTTTTTGTTTTTTTCCCCAGCCTGTCAGGGATCTAGCTGCAAAAGTTAATTAGATTCAAGTGCTGCACTGGGCACCCTCTAAATTGTAAATACTTGTTTTAGAAGGAGTTTGGTCCCTTTATAACTCAAGTTGGAAGAAGATTTGGAGGCTGTGCCTGAGACATAGAGGCATCGAACCTTGAGTACAGCATAGAGCCAACTCTTCTTCAGCCCTTTCTAAAACTTGTCTGAAGATAAGTGGAGTCCCAGCAATGGAATAGTTTGGAGGGGAGAAGGATGAATGTTGGCCTACAAAGTGGAAAAGAGTAAGGTTTTTCAAGTATGTGTATAGGCAACCATAGATTTATCTTGGTAACTTGAGTTCTCTTAGATGTGTTTTGATGACCTTTGTCCTTCCATGTATAGAGAGAAGCAAGTAATTCTCCCTGGATATTGTGCAAAAGTACAGAAGTCTTGTTATCTTTTTTTTGCCTTTTGAAGAATTCTTGCTACAAGTGAAGCTACTATGAGCCAGCACACAAAGGATAAGTTTTATGCACTGCGCATAACTGTAAGAAGCTCTGAACCTTTATAGGCCTAGAACAAGTAAGAGAATAATTGGAGTCAGTTATTTTGTTGGTTTTGCTTACAAGTTTTCATGGTTCCTAAACAAAAGTGGCCAGAACTAGAGCACAAATAAACCAACTTGCTAGCTCAAATTTCTGTTATTGGTCTTAGATTCACTACTGAAAGGTCCAAAGCTGGCCAGCTGAATCTACCTAGTTCCCTTAGGTCAGTGGTTCTCAAGCTTTTTAGAGTTGAGGAAGCCCTCCATAACTCTGGTGAATTAACTGGCACCCCATTTAAAAAAAAAAAAATTATTATAGTGCTTACCTCCTTGCAAAGGGGCCACGAAGGAGGAGAAGCAGATGACAGAGCAGAGCCTGCGTTGCAATGAATGTGCTTAAGAGAAGAGGCTGTACTTATTTCATGCACCTCCTCCCTGTACCTTTGGCACCCTCCAGGGCTCTCGGGACATCCCAGGATGCTGTGAATTTTACCCTAATTGAGAATCGCTAGCTTACATGCTTTCTGTATGTAAGTGCAAGGAAAAGTTGGTGTTAGAATGTAGTATGTAGCATCCTCCCTGGAAAACGCTTGTGCTCTAAATCCAAAGAAGGCAATACTGAGCACCTGGAAGTGTTGCCAAGAGAATGACTACAGTATCAGACTTGACTTATGTTCCTGAAGCATAAAATAATTAGATATACTGTGTGAGAGAAACTTTCTTTTTGGGTATATCTTGAAATGTGGCATTTTGGCAAAGCTGCAGGTTCTTTTTGAAATTGAGAAGTACTTGAAGGAAAGTCTAAGGAGAGTTGCTGGTGAGAGTTAAGATTTCCCCTTCCTTCCAGATATGCCCAGGTAAGAGTGAATAGATTAGTGTGCATCAACACATGAGAAACTTTTGAGCACCTGAGTCAACACCCTTCAACAAAATTACTTGCTCATCAAGTTCATGCAGGTTTATCTGCTTTGCTGGTTCTGAGCTTAAAAATATAGGGCCATAGGATTAGTTAGAATCCATTAGAAATGAAGACAAACAATGTTTTAATATATTACGTTTATTTCCACTAAGGCTTTGTTTACAGCACACTACATAGGCTTTGAAACTTATAAAGACAAGCCATGCAGGAAGGATGGCACTTCACTGTCAATGTCCATAACGTAATTAGGGTATCTGCAACCAGTAAAGCATGTAGTTCCCATGACAGACTGTCCTGTGGGCAAAGCTTATGCAGGAGGAATGAATATACACTAATGGGAAAACTTGAACTGCCCACAGGTTCTTGCTTGATACTGTTTCTGTAAGGACCTCTTCTTAGTTTTTCCCTTTGCAAGGGTTTCTAACTATGTAGTCCTGTAGACAAAGCTAGGATTGACCCTTGAAGAACATCTCTTGAGAGTTAGGTTATGTAGCGTAGGTCTGTAGTATTAACACAGATGAGTGATCTTTTAGCTGAATTGGCACTTTTAAGACATTGTACCACATCTTTAGCCCTCTTCTGTTTGTTTTGCTTTTGAGTAGAGTTGGTCACCAGCTACCCACGCACAGTTTTTTGAGGAATGGAAAGAAAAGCATCTTTCCATTTGCCCTAAAGAATTGGGTATTGACAGCAGCTATAGCTTTGATACAATTGGTTAATTGCATCAGTTTTCTATGTGGGAAACGTTCACAAGTAACTAGGAAAATATCTCGAGTGCTTTTCGTTTTCGGCACAAGAAATGGAGAATGGAACAGCAGATAAACAAATGAAAAATGAGGTTTAAATTGGTCTTCCTGTAGTCTACAAATTGGTAATTAGTTATGCTGTAACATGGTTGTTCTGTTTCTTTCCTTATTTCCCCTCTCTTCTTCAACCCAGATTTGAATCAGATTTGCAGAGAGCTCCTAAACTCGGTGTGTAAAAGTATATTTTTTTAACATTTGAACTTTGGACCTCTTAAGTTTTCATTTGAATAACATTTAGTGAAAGATAGGGCAAGAATTTCAGAACTCTGCTTTTTAAAAAAAAAAATGCTAGTTTTCTATGCAACAGAAATGTTCAATGTTAAGCTGCAGTTCAAGTAACAGTAGTACAAAATTTATTTTCAAATGTTTGTGAATCCTCTAGGATGGTTTAAAGGACTTGTCTTTAATTAAAAGTGCCATACACTTAGTAAAAATCCATGTTAGTTGAGAAATTGATTTTTTTTTTTTTTTAATTAATTTATTTTTTTTAAAGGAAAGCTGTGAGTTTTCTTGTATGGGGTAAATGTCACTCTGTTCATATCTTAGCTTTGCTGCAAGTCAGGACTTGTACTATTCCACCAGGTTGTCATAGAAACGTAGCTAACTGTCATCTCAACTCAGGCTGCTGATGGTTTTATTTGTAGGTTTGCAGGATTATTAAAATTTAACAAAAATTATTGATTTCCTTTTTATTAACGTTGGCTTGTGTTTACCTTAGAAGTTCAGGTTCCATAAGAGCTTTTCCTAGTAGAAAAATAGCTTAAAAATGCTAAACTTCAGTATAGTAAATGGACTTGATGTTTTCTCTCATTTAGAATGTAATATATAGTCTTTAGCAATAGAGTAATCTCGCGGTTTAAAAAATAATTTTTCATTTCCTTTGTTTACAGCAAGGGGCAAAAATTTCTCTCGAATTTGCCTTTACCCTAGTCTGTTACTTAACATATAAAAGATACCTGTCATAAAAGCATGAAATGGGTACATCATTGTGCTTAATAGTTGAAGTTTTTCATTTTTATTTACCGTTTCTTGAGGCCTGGCAGAATGCTTCAGTGCGCTGAGTTTTGAAAGTATATATTTTTGTATATGCATGTGCAAGAGAGATTTAGTTTTTCACTCATAAATAAGACAGGCAAAACTTATTTACAGTAACTTTATCTAATGGCCCGTGGATGAATGCTTTTATGCAAAATACTCAAGAGACTAGAATTAACTTTTCACATTGGTTGCACATTTGATGTCCAGACTTCAGCAACATGTGGAATTTTATTATAAACACTAGATGCCCAGAATTCAATTTTTGCTTTGCACATTTATTCCAGGATGCAGAGATTACCCATGCATTTCAAGTGTAAAATTTATAACAGTGATTGCAGGGATGTATTAATTGCAGCAAAATGTAACCCACCCCCCCCCCCCACACTTTTGCTTTTTCTTTGTTACAATTTTCTTCTGTTAAGCATGTAGAAGCAAGTAATTTGACTTTGTCATTCTGACTGGTTACAACTTTGTTCAGTGTTGGATTTACTGAATAAAATGTTTTTTGGTGGACGTTTTGACACTTTGCCTTAGACTACGACGTCATGGCTTGTTGATGTCCCTATATTAATCCCTTTCGTATTCTGCCACAAAACTCTCAAATAATAAATTTTTTTGAAATCCTTTTATTCTAGAATGTGCATGATAAGTTGATGGTATAAAATACTGAATTTCTACCATAATTTCATATATTTGTGTTTGTTTTGTGTAAAAGTATAGCATAAAATGGGTGATGATAACACATTGCAAATAATTGTATTGGTTTTTAATTCAGACGACAAGCCTTGTTTTTTCTGTTGTTTTTACTTCATGATAAGCTTGAATGTGTGTTGTTTTTTTTTTAAGCTATTTCTATTGGGAGTTTATGTAACCTTTAAAATAATTAGGTAAGGTAAATCGTATCTGTCTGGCTCATGCTTTATGTGTATTAATTAAATCTTGCGCACTTTTTTTTGAGGTAGGTGTTGGAATAACTTTGCCCATCAGTGGTGTAGAACATAGCAGCTGTTTTAACTGGGCACAGCAATGATATGTATCAGGGCGAGAAATAAAAAAGAATAGTATGTTTTATATGTACATGACATCTTCATGATACATTTTTTTTAATGGTATTTTTTATTGTAATTGGAAGTGTGGATATCATTATTTGCAGAAATACCTTTTTATAGAGGGGATCCATTGGTACATATAGGCTCAAATGACAATATTAAATATGAAATGTATCTGTTGGAAGTGTCTATTTTACTGAGAGAGGCTATTTTGTAACATATGAACACATGTAACCTGAGCAGTATACTGCACCTCAAGCATTCTTTTATGAGAGATCTGCAGCTGGATTCTCTCTCTAGCTTGCTTCCTTTGTTTCTTAGCTCTTTCTCCTTTCTGTTCACTTATGCCTTTTCCCTTTCCTTAGTTCTTAGTACTGACTGGATGACTTAGCCTGCTTAAAGCTAGGGACAGAAGTTATATATAAACTGGTTTAAGTGATCAGAAGCTGGTTTTAAGCCTGTAACAGAACAGAAGTTCAGTGCACATAAACCAATTTAAAAATGGTGGAAACTGGCTTAAGATAAACCTTGTTGAATGTAGCATCAGGCTTAACTGACTGAGGTCAAACCAGTTTATGGAACTTCTGTCCCAGACCCCTTCCTGGTTCAAGGTAAATCAGAGTCCTCCAGCATCACAGCATGCTCTGCAGCCCTGGGCTGGGCTGTGCTGTCTGCTCCAGAGAGCAGGGCTGGCCCCACTGCTTTGCTCTGTAGCCAGAGCAGGGATGGGGAGCGTGGCCAGATACCAGCTAGTGTAGCCCTCTAAGGTGAAGCAGGTAGGGATGGGGTTTATTTCTGCCTTCCTCCCCTTTCCCCCCAGGGTACTGCAGCCTGGGTCTGCCTGGCTGGGGCATAGCAGCCTCTATCAGGGTCCCCTTCCCCACCACCACTCCAGTGGCAGGGATGGGAGGTGTGGCCAGATGCCAACTGGCATGGCACCCTGAGGTGAAGGGGGCAGGGAGGGGGCTTATTCCACCCCCCTCTCCCGTGGGGAGACTGCAGCCAGGGTCTGCTAGCCTCAGCTGCTGTCTCTGGTGCTTGCCCCCATGCAAGCTGAGTGTCCCTATTAGGGGCTACTGCACCCCAACCAGGCAGACCCCACCTCGGGTTCCCCGAGGGGAGGGAATAAACTCCCTCCCTGCCCTCTTTGCCTTAGGGGGTCATGCTGGCTGGCATCTAGCTGGGAAGTGCAAGCCTCTTCCCACTGTGGGGGTTTAGAGGGGGCTGCACTGCAGGTGGGAGCAGGGTGGGCAGAGCCGTGGTCACAGGGTTGGGAGGGGTGGCTCTGGGGGCTAAGGTGAATTTTGGGGTAGCCATAACCCCCCCCCCCAAACCTCCATTAGCACCATCACTGCATATCCCCCGTAGCCACCCCCCCCAGCCCCTGTCCTGGGCAAGGTGGGTGGTTGGCGGGGCAGGTGTGGAGGGGCTGAGGGCAGGTGTGGAGGGGCTGGCCATGCTGCTGGGGCAGGGCCCTTCCAAGCCAGCTGTAGCTCGGGCTGGGGCCACAGGAGCTGTGCCCCCAGATTGCTCCTGGCTTTCTGCGCCCAGGTTGGACTGAGCTGTCACAGAGGGCTCTCCTCCTTCCTTGCTGCAGGGCTGAGGGATGCTCTGTGCAGTGCAGCCTCAGGGCTGGAGGGGTGCAGTGCTAGGCCCCCACTGGGGCACCAGGGGATACTACTGGCTGTTGTGGGGCAGGGAGAGAAAACTCTGTGCTCCCAGCTCCCTGTGCCCAGGCTGGGTTGGGCTGTCATGCAGCCGCTGTGGCGGGCTGGGCTCTCTACCTCGTCTTCCTCCGCCATGGGAACAAGGGGAGGGGACTCTGCAGCACTGCCTTGGGGCTCATGGCTGGAGGGATGCAGTGCTGGGCCCCACTGTGGGACGAGGGGGAAAACTGGCAGCAGGAAGCCCTTGGTAATTTTTTTCCCCAGCAGTACAGAGCCCTCCAGCAAGCATACCCTCTGCTCTTTAGAGTCTAGTGCTTCTACTGGAGGGTCTGGTCAAGTCTCGGGCAGGGGCTGAACTAGACATTGGAGGACTTCCTGGAGGTCCCTGCCACCCCCCCTTCCTTGTGGTTCTCCCTCCCTCCCCCCCCTCCCCCCCTGCACCTCAGGCCTAGGGCCAGGGTTTGGCCCTGCCCCTGCTCTCGCTGCTTAAGCCTTTCAGTCTGGTCACAATTCTTCCCCCCATCCCCACAAAAGCCTGGCAAGGGCTGCTTCCCCCGCCCTCCCTCTCTACCTCCAGGCACATCCCAGCGGTGCTTCTTGCAGGCCAGGGTTGGGGTTTAAACCTCTCCCCAATCATACTTGGGCCTTCTGGAGCCTGTTCCCACCCACAACTCTCTTCCCGCCCCTCCCCGATCAGCTTCCCTTGGCCACTGTAGAGAAGAGAGGGTTACTCTAATGCCCCCAGCTTCTGGCCTGAGCCACTGCAGGCATGTGCCTGAGTTTCCGGAATTGAAAGTGAATATCTGTTCACTTGCTTGCCAGTTCATTCTACGCAGGTTAGAGTAACCTGCAAAGATTGAATTGGTTCAGGCTTGGGCTTTTTTGAATGTCAGTACTTAGCTTAAAGGGGTAATGACAGGGTAGATTTGAGGCTCTAGAAGGGTTCTAGGTCACAGTTCATTCATATTAGCCGTATGGCATCCAGATCTCCCTTCACAGTTTGCAGCAGCATGTTTCTACTGGATTGTGTGTGGTTTTCTCTTTGGTTTTAACATAAAGCCATTGAGGCATTCTATACAATTAACATATTCCTAGCCGATATTTTTATTTTTATTTACAGCATTTTGTGTCTGTCCTTCCTACAGAGGTGCAGCATCTTGTAAAGGTCCTCAAGTTTCTTATAGCATGCATGCTTTGGCTCAGAGCTATAATTGGCTATAGCTGCATATCTTATTATATCATCACCACCTTTACCATATTCATATTTATATTTTTTTTCTTAATTGGGAATGACTAGCTTCCATTTTGCTAAGTACTCATGTACATTTCCCCCTGCTTGTCAACTAAGTGCCTCTGTATAGTATAATTGTATTGATTTATGTATTTACAGTATTTATTTGCATCCAGTACTCTGGTATGAATAACTGGAATGAAACATGGAAGTTTGGCTTTCAGTTGTAGTGGCTGTTGAGAGATCAAAAGGAACCATCTGTGGCTGTTGCTCTGTGATGGTCTATGGGAATTTTTAACCATTTTTTAAAATATAAATTTGAAGTTGTTAAAATAATCTTTCTCTCTTAATCTCTTAATAATGTAGGAAGATGAAAGTGAAGAAGAACCCAAGCTGAAATATGAAAGGCTTACTAATGGAGTGTCTGAAATTCTTCAGAAGGATGTAGCCAGTTGCATGACCGTGCATGAAAAGGTATTCTCTCACCTTGCAGGGCTGGGAAATTCAGACATTGTTTTGCTGATTTTTAAATATCTTTTTGTGCATATGTTCTTCCCTTTGACAATATGATCTCAGCTGCATTTTATTCAGTAAGGACCTTGGCATCTATTGTGCTTATTCGTTTTGAACAGTTCAACTGTACAAACTCGATCATGCTGGAGGTTGGTTTAGGGAGTGTTTATCTGTGGAAGACAAGTGAGGTATTGTTACTATCATGGAAAATAAAATAATTAAAATAAGCTTTTACAAATGAATTGTACTTGGTATGTATTCAGTTCAGGATCCTTCTCCCTCCCCTCCATCTAGTTTCTTTACTAAGAAAACATTGAAGTTTGATATGCGGGGTTGGGAAAAAAAGAATTTAGTCGTGAGAATAAAAGAACAGTTTTGTGAGATTAAGAAAAAAAAGGGACAGACAAAATGTCTTTAATATGCCAAAGATAAAGTACAGGATACTTGAAAGTCACACGTGCATGACTTTACAAAACACCTATTGTTTTTTATGTTAAAAAAACCTAATACTTATAGTATTCTTGTGTGCATTTTTTAGCACTTTTTGAAAGCTAGTAATGACTCCTTAACAGCTGCTGTTGTGGTATCTGTCTGTTAAATACTACATGCAGGGTTCAGAATATGCAGTTTATTTCTTTTACTCAAAGTACTATGGAGTTGCTCTGTTTATGATGGTTTAAGATCATACTTTTAATTTTAACATTTTTGTGATAGTACCGATGAAGACCACAAGTCTCTCTCACAAACCTTTAGACTTTCTTAAAATTAAACTGGCATTTGGAAAATTGGCCAAAACTGCTACTGATCCAACGACCTTTTTACATCCTGGCTAACAAATGAATAACGTTTATGTATATATGGAAGTGCACAGGTACACCTTTAAGTATAGCAGCACAAAAAGTGACACCACAGTAGAGCTGTTTTAACTATCCAAACACTTCTAGTCTTCTAGCAAACTAGATACACTATTTATGAGAAGGATCAATATTGTTCGAAGCTAGGGTATTGGGGTCTTTTAGGAATAGGTGTCTTACAATAGAAAGCTTAAAAATAAACATGGATGGTAGGTTTTGTTTTTGAATCATACTCTAGAAAAGAGTCAACCTGAATAAAATTACTGCCCTATTGCACATGTATCTCTGATTTAATGCAATTTGGCTTTGTTGGAAGTACCAAAGTCTGGTTTCTTCTATTCAGACTAATTTCTCCCCAGAATTATTTTTTTCTTTCAATGCTAAAGCATCATATTTTCACCAGGCTCGCTGTCTGCACTGGATGACTAATCGTCATGGCACCTGGTGCATTCAAGCAGGCCTGTGCAGTGGAATAGTCATACCTAGTTATGTCTGCACACCTGATGTTTTATTAACCAGTATTGATTTTTTTACCCGGGGGACTTTTTTCTTCCTGAAAAAAGGCAACCTTGCAGGAGTGAAAGGCATTGCAGGGGATGAATTTCTAATGAACCCCTTCTTTCCCTTTTTTGACTCCTCTTTAATGTAGCTTCATATTTTAAGTGCCTGAACTGAAATTTCATTTTAAGCAATTCCATTTTGATAAATCCTTTTAAACCTTGACTTTCTATAAGGTTATTTTTTAAAGATTGTGCTGCTTGACTGACACGCTTAGTAGTGCCTGTAAATTTGAGCATTTCATTATAGGTTGCAATGAAGCATGCTTACATGCAGTGAAATACAGAGAATTTAGGAGCCCATACTATTTGAGTAATGCCAAAAGAAAGAGAAAAAATCTCTCTGTCATCTGTCAAATAGTACTGAAGTTTCTCCTGCTTTGTTTAGGGCTAGTTCACACAGTTCAATTAACAGTGGGTCTCAAAGTTACTAGATAAACATGTTAAGATTTAAAAAAAAATGTAGGTTATCGTTTGACACAGGAAAATTTCATTTATTTTGTGGATGTACCCAGTGTTAATTGTAGAAGTGTTACCTAAGGAAAGTAAACTCAGCTGGATGATAGGTACATTTAAACAAAGCTTAGACTACCTTTTCACATTACATATGTGTACTACTGGCCTAACCAAATAGTGGTATTTTTGTGTGTTAAATATTTCTTTGAATGGCAAAGGAGAGTTAAAACCAAAACTATAACTAATTCCTTAATCACTTCCATGGCTTTGTTTTCAAGTGTATGTTAGTCCCTGCTTTCACACTGCATTTTTAATTTGCTGCCACAGTCCATCAGGCAGTGTATACAGACTGCAGACACACCATTAGTTGTCAGTAGATGAGGGTCCTCATGACTCATTCTGACAGCTAACTTGCACTATCACAATAATATGGGCTTCAAGCCCTGTTTTATTCTTCAGGAACAGCTACAATAAGCTTTGTCCATGGAATATTTTCTTTTAGGGCACCTTTAATCATTAATCTGCTAAACATCTTAAAGATCTTTAGCTGCTTGTACTCGTAATGTTGTATTTATTTAATCTGCCTCCCTCTCTCTCTCTCTCTCTCTCTCTCTCTCTCTCGCTCTCTCTCCAGTTTTTAGCCCTGGGAACACATTATGGCAAGGTTTATTTACTTGACGTCCAGGGAAACATCACCCAAAAGTTTGACGTTGTAAGTACAACATAATTTAGAACAAGTCTACTGGGACATAAAATATTGTGCTGTGCTTGCAAGTAAATAAAGATATGGCTCTCAGTACACCTGCAATTTTATAAATGCATTTCAGAAATTCCTAATCTAAGAGTATATGGACACAGCCTGGAATAAGACAGTACAACCAAGTGTCTCGTGTGAATACACCTCAGATTACAAACACTATATACTGATCATGACTACAGAAAAATACATATTTATTGCAAATAATTATTGTTAATTACCCACTTGAAAGGTTCATGATTCCCATAAGGTATGAGCCTGCTCATTAGCAGACTATTGTTGATTGTTAGTATGTGCACTATCATCTTATCGAGATGCCAAAAGTAATTGAAAATTGATTGATTGTCTTGCTAGTTCAGTTTATCTACTGCAAATATATAAAGCTAATATTTTATGTGAATGTTTTGAAGCTTGAACTCTTAAGGGATTGTATTGATTGAGGAGAAGAGGCAGACTTTTTTTTTTTTATTGTGGTTCCTAGATTCAGAGGACGAGTGAAGTAATGAACTTAAACCTTTTTTTTTTTTTTTTTAGTCTTAAATCCGTTTTTTTAAAGTATAGAGATTTAGTGAATTTCTGTTTGGTACTGGAGAGGGAGGGAAGGAGGAGGAAATTAGCCAAGTTTGGTTTTTTTCCCCCTAGCAAATTTCAGTGGGCAGAGATCGTGTTTTTTCATAGCAACATCAGCACTTGTCAAAGTATCCATCACACCATGTTGACATGTTTGCAAAATAGAACATGTGTTCTGAAGCTGACACAGCTAGCTGCATGTGAAAGGTCGAAGGTTATATTTTTATTTTTGAAAAATCTAATTATACAATTGTTGCAAAAAAAAAAAAAAAAAGCCAACCTCCTAGAAACAACCTTTGAAGGAAATTTTATATACTGTAGTGGTCAGATTGACAGTGACCTTACTGGGTATTAGTAAAAGTCAAGTTAATGGTGTTCTATTTCTTTTAACTTTTGTATGCTCAATCAGCCCAACAGGGTACAAACTGAGTGCATTTCAAGAGAAGAAAGTCTTTGACTGGTGGCTGCTTTCCATATTCTGATTACTTTGCACATGTGCCATTTGCTTAAAACACCATACTCTTTTCATGCCAGTCTGATTTATTTCAAAATATTAGATTAAAATTAGAATGTGTGTAGCAGAAAATAGTTTAATCTCTAATTTATGCTTGAGGGATTGTTCCCAAACTCATCAAAGTCAACTACTCCCTCTTTCCTCCCTCCAGTGGAATTGGACTTTAAATGCATCTGCCTTGGAGTTCATGCATATACCCTACAGATGGACTCTCAGGGTGTTAGGTAATTGGAAAGCTTTTTTTTTGACCTTACAATCAATGATCACTAAGATCCCAATTCTACAAGTTGACCACGTTGCCTGTAAAAAGTATTGTTGTTTTTTTTAATTAATCGCTGCCTGGGCATAAAACCTGAACAGATCCCATTATAGGGTCAGAGCAGAAGAGGGAAGTGTCTTGTCTAAAAGGAAACAATGAGGCAACAACACTCCTTTTTGATGGATGGCTGGATAAGTGTATTTTATAACATTGAGTGCTACCAATAGCTACTGTTCTGTGCTTAAAATAAAGTTAAGGTGGGTTTATATAAGTGTTTTCAAAAGCCTGTTTTCACTTGCTGATAAGCCTTCTAAATGTTTGCCCTGCTGAGCTAGTTTTCCAGGCTTTGTCTCTCTCTCTTTCGGTAAAGAAAACTCTAAACAAATTTGCTCCAAAATAAATAAATACAAGGTTGAAAGAAGAAGAGGAGGAAGACCTTTTTTTCCTGCCCACTGTTATCAAACTTGTAGGTTTACAAATAGAGCTTTGGTAGCCATCAACGAGTCTAAAACAAAGAACTTGCTTGCCTGTGAAACGCAGCAATGGTGAAGTGCCCCTTCTGGGCTTAAATGTAGAAGTTTGAATGCTGTTCTGTGAGACGGGGAGAGTCACCTTATTCTTTAGCCACTGGAGGTTAGTTGTCTTCCCCAACCTGTTTTTTACCATGCCATAATCAGTTGCCTGGCCTGAACAGTTTCTGAAGTTGTTAGATTATTGAATGGAGATCTTGCTTCATAACGCAGGAGAAGTGTGTTACATATAGCTTTCCTTTCTCTTTGAGTTTTTTCCCTTGGAAACTTCAGCACAAGGTTGTGAGTTTGTGAAGATTAAAAAACAGAACAAGGCTCCTCCCTCACAACAAAAGGGAGAGTTGCCACAGGACCTTGGTTAAACCTTTCAGAGGCCAGACACTGTCAAGAGCATGCAGTAAACAAGCGGTTAGAAAAAAGGAAACATATATTTAAAGAAATCTTAGATGTTGCTTGTGATGTTAGTAGGTAAATGTAATAGATGGTAAAGATGCTTGATTTAGACATAAGATTATTTATTTTCAGGGCTAACAGAATTCTGTCCCTTTTTATGAGTTACAGGGTAGCCAAGAACAGGAACATCCATTCCTCATTTGAGACCTGGGCTAAGGGACGTTGCCATATAAACTTCTCCAGAAACTGACACACTAACTGATGTAATTGTTGTACAACAGAAATGAAAAGCTTCCTTGTTGCTTCCCATGTTTTCCTTTTATTTTCTGTTTTTCCACTCTGCTTGTTCGTTCTCTCCCTCCTAACCTTGGGTACATCCCTACAAACATGTGGCTGTGTTGCAATAATTTGCTTATGACTGTCTACCCGGTATTGATTTGAAATTGTTCTTGAGCTAAAATGCAAACCAGCAGCATTTCCTAACATTAGGTTCTCTCATAATTGCTAGCGTTGGCTTCAGTTCTGCAAAGACTTACTCAAGGTGATTAACTATATTCTGTGACTGGTTTCAATGGAAGTCAGTAGCACTCTTTTCAGGGTTGGGGTGTGTGTACATTGGGCAGAGTGGGGTTTATGCATCATCTTTCTGAAGCATTTGATACAGACTGCTGGACCAGTTAGCTCACTGGTCTGTTCAAGTAGCAATTCCTGTGTTTCCAGGAAGAGGAGTACAGAGACTTTTTTCTAAACCCTAGGAAGAGTTTTGCAGGTTTTCAGTTTGGAGACAATTGCATGGGATTTGGTGAGGTCCTGCATGTTGGTGACATTGCAACTGCCATCTCAATATCCTGGTCTGATCTCTCCTTGTCACTTAGGTTCCCTTTGCTGTCACCAGCATGGCTGTCTTTGTCACTGTCAGCCACCTAAGATTAACTGATACTCATCTTCAAATCACGTGCCGTTGACAAACTGGTGTTCTTTTGTATTAGGGTTCAGTGCATTGAGTGAGATGAAATGTGTCAAATGTGTTAAATTATGACTAAAAGGCAGCAAAAAAAAGCCTACTATACTGACAAAGGATGATGCAGAAGCGATTTACAGCATGTTAATTCCAAATGCCTATACATCTCTTTCCTCTTAGACTGGCTACAATTTATTAATGTAATTATTGCCTCAACTGGCATCTTGTGGATTAAGGACTTGTAGATTTGAGGAAAGCTGTACAAACACATTTAGTTAAGTAACAAATCAAAAACCTGTTCAGAGGGTAAGAAAGCCTGCCCTTATTTCCAGGTGTTTTAATAAGCATGATGTTTTAAACAAATATAGTACCAGTGTTGGCCAGTGCCTGTGAAATCCTGCACTTGGCTTAGAAAGGGGGAAATAGTCTGTTTTAGAAGTAGGGTTTTTTAATATTTAATTGTTCAGCAGTGATGTATAAGTGCAGAAAACAAATTTAGGTAGCTAATGTTTTAAAGTACTCCTTTTTTTTTTGGTAGGGAGAAATCGAATAATTTGTTAGCATGTCACACTTCTGAGGGCATTCAAGACCTGGAAGAATTTTTGAAGAAGCATTAAATATTTAGGAGTTACCTCCTTACTTGCAGAATTTTTAAAACATGTTTTGCAAACTTCTCGGGCCTAAACATTTTTTTTTTTTTTTAATATTTGATGTCTCAAAGTTAAAATAATTTTGTGAATGTGGCTGGCAGAGAGAACAGTCACCAGATTCTCCCTTGCTAACATGGATGTTCAAAGGTGACTTGGTTTTTAGCTGTGGAATGATTGTACTTAGACCTTTTAAAGGTCTGGGATATTTCTTAGTTTGGGGCCAGTTGTCTTGCCTACCTCAAGGAAGGTATAGGCAGGAAACCTGGTGTATCAACAGGTTGAAGTCAATGCTGCCAAGGCTCATTCAAGGCTTGAAATACCTTTGAAAGGACTTTCTTCAAATAGAGATTACAAGTTTTATACTGAAGTAGCTCTTCTGTATCAGATAGTATGACTAGGGAGGAGCTGGAACCTAGCTAATTGTTGCAAGTGAAATCATACAGCATTCTTTGACCAAGATAACTCTTAGCAGTTGATTGTATAGTAAAGATGCTACTTTGAATGAAACTTTTGTATCATCGTAGTCTAAACTCTCACACAGTGTCACTTGTTTTGATAGGCTACTTAAAATTCTCTGTTTAACTTTAACTACATCATTTTAGTTGTCACTGTCTGACTGCAGAAAAAGATTTATCAGTGAAAGGAAACAGAACAGAATTTAGAGTAAAGATCTGGGCAGAGCAGTAGTATGATTTGGGGCGCTAGGATGGTGTTGACAAATACTGAATTGATGTGCAATCTGAGCCAATTTCTGACTCTTGTAGAAGGCCAGCCAGTTCTCTGGCTGCTTTGTCATACATAAGGCTGGAGATGCATGTATCCACTTCATGATTCCTTCCAGAAAAGAAGTTTTGCTTTATATGGCTCAGGGAAATGAAGAAAAATATTGTAGTTTAAACAAGATTTAAGTCCTCTGCCCATATTTCAACTGCCCATGAAATACTCAGCTTTATTTCCTTTCTAATTAGTTCTCTGATGCCAGTAGTGAAATTTTAGTTGAATTATATGGTTTATAACTGGCTCTTCCACTCTCTTCAATGTAGGACTCAACATTTTATTCTTTTGGACTTTGGTCTTCAGAATTAGCTGTGTGGCAACTAATAAGATCTGTGTAATTCATTTCTGAGTTTAAAAAAAAAAATAACAACAGAAACCCTTTTAAATCCATTTGGGTCTACTCTTTTATTCAGATTAATATTAAATATTTGTTCTTAAAATGAGGTTATTTGGTGTCCTGGATGGTTCAAAGTGTACAAAATGCTTTGTGGATCTGTCTTAACTTTTATTTTCTTGTGTCAATGACCCTTCCTGATAAAAGGGTCTGACACTGAACTCAACTAAGGCAGAGTTCACAACCTAATTGCCCTTTTGATGTTGTTAGATATGTAATAAAGTTAAAAGCAAAGAGCTCTTATGGATACTCTGCATATCCTCATGTCTTTTTTTGTCACGATTGCCTTTGGAGTAAACTTTTATCAGACACATTGTGAGCAGCAAAACCAGGGTTGCCAACTGTCAATAAATTTAGTGACTGTCAGTTCTGAAAAAAAACAACTAGGCTGCAAATGGCTGTCAGCAAAGTGCATCACAGTGTTTAGCCATCAGTAAAAATATTACACCACAGCTTGATTGAAGCTCTGACAGGCAGACCACAGTTGTGCCATCTGGGCTAGGGACAGGCATTCAAAAAGCCTGAGCCTCAATTTAGTCAGTCTTTGTAGGTTAATCTAACCTGGCTAGACTAAATCAGTTTTGTAACCAGACAGACATCACAGAGATACTAGAGCAGCCCTCCCTTCCCTTGCACAGAGCTGAGCTGAGCAGGCCATGGCCAGGCCCTGGCAGGACCTCTGATTAGAGAGGGATCCTCCTCTTGATAACAGGGCATTTATCAGCTCTGTTATCAGCATTTAACACCTTATCAGAAAATAAAGCCTCACTCATTACAAGCTCTTCTTAAACAGCTTTTTCCAAAGGAAGAAATGCAGGGACATTACCATCTGAGCTGTTGATTACCTCCAAAAAGCCCTAAGTGGACACTGCCCTATCAGCCTTACACAGCATTAAGTAGCATACCAAATGCTGGCTGCAGTCCATGCTGTGGGAGAGAGGAAGAAGGGATCTCTGCTTAAGCAGTGAGTGGTGAGAGCGGGGGGAGGGGGAACGGGGAAGCCAGCAGACCCTGCTGTGCCTGCAAGTCTCTGCCAGAGCTGCAGCGAGGGAGCAGAGGGAAGGAGCCATCCGTGCTGGGGAATAGAGAGCCCTGCCCAGGCCAGAGAGCATGCTGGGATGCTGGGGGGTGTCTGGTTTAGCTTGAACCAGACTGGGTTTGGGACAGACATTACACAAACCAGTTTGACCCAAACTATTTAAGTTTGATACTACATTCAACCAGGCTTATCTCAAACCAGTTTCAGCCATTTTCAAACTGGTTTATATGCACTGAACATCTGTTTTATCACAGATTTAAACCAGTTTCTGATCACTTAAACCAGTTTATATGTAATGTCTGTCCCTAGCCCTGGTGTCCAAATAGGAGTGCAGCACCGTGCAGGGAGCATTTTCTCATTTATGTGCTTCTGCCTCTGTCTCTCAGGCTGCCTGTAATACTACTGGGTCAAAGATACTCTTCTTTAGCGGGGTCCATGCCAGGATGGGGGGAGTAGAGTTGGTAGGGGTAAGTCTGCAGGGTGGGTTGTGGG
>NW_005841953.1:3135888-3138532 GCF_000455745.1 Alligator sinensis
AGCAGGAAGTGGGGAAGCCCAGTATAAAACTATTTCTTTGGCCAAGCCGGTGCCCACATAAGCATTTTTTTAACTGCATACTTTTCACTGATAATCAAACTCTTTTACTATGGTTAATGTTAGATCTCTAAATTGGAACCAAGCCCTCATAACTAGAGCCTTGCAGCAGGCCCTGGCTTGGCAGAAGAATTACAATTTTATATAATATAAAACATATACAGCAAAAGCTATGTTAACCAGCACCTTACAAACCGGCATGCTACGTTAACCGGCATGCCGGCTTGTAAGGGAAAAGTGAAACCAGAAGTGCCCACCATGGCACTTCCAGTTTTGCAGAGCCCCCATGGCCAGGGGAAAGCAGCCTGTGCTGCCAAGCCCCAACAGCCTGCGGCATTGCAGGCTGCGTGGGTCCCCCCTCCCTGTCCCTTGGGGCCCATGGGGCCCGTGGGAGGGGCGGCAACACAACAGGAAGGGCGGTGGCACCCCAGATGCGGTGAGACAGGTGGCGGCCTGAACAGGCAAAGATGCCTGTTCGTGCCGCTCAGTTATCCGGGATATTTTTTTATCTGGTACCCTCCATTCCCTGTGGGTGCTGGATAACAAAGCTTTTACTGTATATCATTAAAAACATGAGTCTGTTAGGCTGTCATTAAAAAGCTTGAAGATTATGATTAAATTTCTTGGGTTGGCAACCTTGGATTGGACTGGTTTATGAGGAATTTAATATAATGGATGATGTGCAGTCTTACTGTCGATACCAAATGGGGAAGTGGCCAAAAGTGGCAACAGGTGCATTAGAGTTGTGTTAATTCTTACTTCAGCTATTCTCCTCTTGTTCATGGTTGTACCCTTGTATGTTAGGTGTTGTCTTCTAACCCTGTGTTGTCACTGCTACTGGCAGGGCATTTAAATTTGAATTGAAAGAAGAGGGATTCTATGACTATGCAAGAAAAATGTCAGAAACTCTGTTTTATTATATGTCATTGGGAGCTTAACTGCAGCCTTCCTTCCTATAGAGTGGGCTTAAAGTGAAAGTCCCCTTTTAGATTTTCAGATGCAACTTCAGATGACCGGTATAGTAAACCTCTGCTTTTTCTGCTCAGAAAGTATCTATTTTCTAAACTCAGTGAGAAAAAAAGTGGTGTGTCCAACCACACACATTATTTTATCTTTCTCTCTCTCTCTTGGTTATTGGACACCTTACAGCCATTGAGCCAAGCGCTCACAGATCCTGCCAAGATCTGAGAAGACCACCTGCTCACACAACAAACCCTCTCCAATGGCAACTTATTAGCCAGACCCCTCTATTTCTGCCTATTTCTCCAGTTGTAGACAGCAGTGAGGATGGTGAGCCCAGAACTTTGCTGTCCCTTCCTGTGTTTAACAAGAACACTGGTGGGATCTGCTTTGAGATTCTTTCTGGGAAGGCACTGTACACATGATCAAAGTCTGTCATTCCCATATCCTCTCTGTCCGCCCTAAAATGCCTTGGAGATGGTGCCTAGTGGTAGCAACACCAGAGCAAGTGTGCCCAGCATGGTGCGCCCTTTACAAGCTACCCATAGCCAAGAGAACTAGTAACCTCCAGTGGTGACTGATGCATGGGGCTCTGGCCACGGGCCCTTTTGTCCATCACTTAGACCTGTCAGCATTGGTGGCCTGCCACTTCTGAGAGGAGGAGATTCTCTTCCAGGACTGCCCCCTACTGTAGCTGCTCTTTGTTGCCCTTGACATACTCTTGGTGCACTGGACTGGATTTCTCTGAGACTGTGTACATCTTTCTATCCTGTATCAAGTGACCAAGGAGAGCATGACCTGCCTGGCCAATTTCCTGCTGGGACAGGCCAAGATTGTAACTCTGAAAAGCCACAGGGGCTGACTCCAACTCTTTTTCTGGCCTGGGCACATGTCATATTTTGATTTTGGACACTTCTCCTTGCAACAAAATGTGTACCAGTTTGTGTTGTGCTAGGCCATTGGGGAGATCCACTTCAAGGAAGAAAACAGACACCTGGTCCTATATGTGTAACTCCATTAAAGGCATGGGGGAGGGGGTTTCAATCTCTGATTTGGGGCTGTCCGTGGGGGGTGCGAATTGGGATGACTGCTCTGGGCCCTGTGGACAGTGCCGTACAGGCTCTGCATTCTGCCCACTCATCACCCCCTTCCCCTGTGCTCTGGCCGTATGCCACCCCTCTGCCCCCCCCGCTCCATGCTTTGGCCGCTTATCACCCCCCAGCCCCACACACCCCTAGATATGGGTCTGCTCTGATGACATGGTATTTTGTTGGTAACAAGTGTTTTACGCTCCGCCCCTGGGAGGGCCACATACCTTTGCGCTTTTACCATTTGTTTTTGTTATTTTTATAATAGGGGTTTAAAAATTTAAGTCTCTCTCTCTCTCTCTCATTCCAAAACTAAATGTATAAGTAGCTAAGAGCTAAACTTTCACAATTTAGACTTTTGTTCTTGTGTATAGATTTGAGCTCATAAAAACTGTTGTTAAGTAAAAAACAGACAAAAAATACCCCCCCCCCCAAACCCTACCCAAAAAACAAAGCAAACCAAGATGAAGTGCACATTTTGTTTAAACCAGAGGTATCCAACCGTTTTGAATGTGGGGCTGGATCACGAACTTTTTATC
>NW_005841953.1:3139191-3156106 GCF_000455745.1 Alligator sinensis
CAGGCCGGCCCTGCCTGCCTCACCGCGGCCCCACCACTGCTGCTGCCTATGCAGCTCCGCACTCCGCTACGTTCCCTGCCCGCCTCGCTGTGCTCCCTCCGTGCGCTCTGCCTGCCTCGCCGCTGCGCGCCGCTCCCTCCGCACTCCCTGCCTGCCTCGCTGCAGCTGCAGCTTCGCGCTCCACGCCGCCAGGGCTCTGTGGCCGCAGCTTCGTGGTCCGCGGCGGCGGTGCTGCCGTGGCTGCGGGCCACATAAAATGGCTTGGCAGGCCGCATGGCGGCCCGCAGGCCACATGTTGGACAAGCCTGGTTTAAACAGATCTTTTTAATTTTCAGCCTGCAATAATTCTTTAGCATGTAAAGATCAAATGGTGTTGCTTGGGTTGCTGATCCACCCCCACAACTATTTAATTCCATGTCCACATTCATTTAATTTATTTCGCTGTTATGAATCAATTCCTTGTGGTATCAGCCAAATATCCAAATGTAGGCTTTCATATTCATAATACTAACCAGTATTATACATCCTTTAGGCCACTGATTCTCAACCACAGTGCCATGGCACCCTAGGGTGTTTTGACACTTTCAAGCATGCCATGTGCTGTCATGCAGTGTTAGCCCTGTTCTGTACAGACATTATTCACAGGATGAACCTAGAGATTTCAAACAGGAATCCAGAGTGTTAAAAACATTCGGACCTGTTGGAGTTCTTTGCAACAGAAGAATTACTCTACTATTTTCCCATAGTCAAAAATGAGTGAATGCTAAGAGCTGATATTTTCTAAGGGGTGCCTTGAGTCTAATGAGGTTGAGAACCACTCCTCTAGGATAAAATAAAGACTATTTATTTTATCCAGTTATAAAACCTGCATTGTATAACCTTCGATTATAAAACCTCAATCCCCTGATTCCCGGGTACTGTCTTCCTTCTTTTACAATTCTTAAGCCCCTTTCATATATTGTATGTAAACCACTTTCTGAGATCCACCAAAGAATGTACAGTCTTCCTAAGCTTAATTATTTGGTTACTATTCAAATGCATGCCACATTTCCCTCTTACTTAACTTTCTTTTCTTCTTCTTAGCTTTGATTTTTAAGATGATATAAGATATTTTTGTGTAGCGTAATTGGTTAAGTTTTATTCAGAGTGTATACTACAAATACATAAGTATTTTTGTTATAAGAAGTAATTATGAGTGCGTCTTTAGTAGACACATCAGTCCATATCATATCGGCACCAATAAAAGGCCCTCATCATGCACACAGATCCAGGGGGCACATGGCTCCCACACCTCCCAGAGGTGCATGCAGTGGCGGGTGCCACTCATGGCTCCATCCTATGCTCCACCCTTGCCCTGGCTGGTCAGTGCCTACCCCTGCCCCAGCCCTAGCCCCACTCCTTCCCCTACCATGGGGGCCTTGATCTGTACCCCCATGCCCTTATGCCCCAACAGATTTACCAGCCAGATACTGCTCTCCAAGCTGCCTAGCTTGCATATCAACAATGTGATCAGTTAACAAGCCATATTGGTCAATATAATTGGGCATTGGTATCTGCCTAAAAAATCTTTACTGGTGCACCGCTAATCTTTACACTCTACTCCATGCTTTCTACAATGAGCTTGTTAGCATCTAATATTATTAGAACCTATGCTCTACTTCAGGGGCAGGCAATTATTTTGACTGGAGGACCACTTTAACGAGTTTTGGTGAGCTGTGGAGGGTAGCAAGGGTACCCCTGCCCCTGGTCACCATCTTAGGAATACCTGCCTGCCACTGCTGCCATGGCTTCCCAGCCACTGCTGCCACTCCCCCTACCCACTCACCGCTGCTTCTAGCCCCTGCCCACCTGCTGCTCTGGCTCCAGCCCACCCTGGCCAACAACTTGCGGTTCCCAGCTGCATGGCTGGAACCTCACGGGGTGACATGGAACCAGCTCAGCTTGGTGTGGGTCCCATGGTTTGGGAAGATTGTGGTGGTTTCTGCTCTCCCCCCTGCCTCCTGGCCAGGCCCTGCCAACTCCATGCCGTATGGTGCAGCATGGATCCAGCTCAGCCTGGTTTCCGCAGCGTGGACTGAGCGCTGCGGTTTCCTCCCCTCCCTCCATCCAATCCTATCAGACTTTCTGCTCAGAGGGAGGGCAAGGAACAGCCAAAGGGTCACCAGACTAGAAGCCACAGAGGCTTCCAGTTGGGGGCTGGGAGAGGGGTAGGGCCAGCTGGGCCTTGCTGCTCAGCCAGTGGGTCCTTCTGCCACTGGTGCCTTGTCATCTTTGACAGGCAGCCACGTACAGATAATTTTCTGAAAGTTTTAGGGGCCCCGCGGGCTAGATAGAATGGCCTGGTGGGCCAGATGTAGCCCACGGGCTGTATTTTGCCTGCCCCTCCTCTACATCTATCACGTGTTAGTGTGCGACCCTGGCTTCCTAGCCCAATCACTCCATTCTACAGTCTAAATTTTCCCTCCTGTTTGTAGTAAGCTGTTCTAGCTAAGTGCAAGCAGTGCCTTGTCATTGCTTTAGTTGTTAAAAGGCAACTATTCATTGAATAGTCATGTCCTTTTTCCATTCTTGTTGAAACGCCAGTGCATCTTCTCTGCTATTTGTGTGTCTAAGGCCCCCTCCACACATGCAAGTAAAGGTGCAAAGGGATCAAAGGCATGATCCACACAATCATGCTTCCTGCTATGCCACTACATGGGCATAGTAGGAATCATGCATTAGATTCTATCATGCCTTCTTGCTGCATGCACCCCTGTGTCTGGGAGACAATCTCCCACTCTCAGGGGTGTGTTAAACCTCAGGCTGGGAGATCATGGTAACTATGATCATAGGCAGAAGGAGCAAAAGATATTTGGGGGTGGCTAAGCACATGCGCGTTCCCCCCCTCAGCAGGTAAGTCTGTGGGGGAAGGAGTGGGGGAGGGGAAAGGGGGTGCAGATTGAGGCCCCTGTGGTGAGAGAGGGAGTGGGGCACAGGCAGAAGCAGGAGCTGGGGTGAGTGGGGCCCTGGCCGGGCTGGGTGGTGGGACAATCAGAGCCTGGGCGGTTCATCCAGGGGCGCGGGGGCTCCTGCTGCTGCATGCACCCTGACGGAGGCCCAGGGGACACAGGGCCCCTCCCAATCTGTGCATGGGGTGGAGGCAGCTGCTGCTGCCTCCTGGGCTTTGCTTTCTGTTGCAGCTGCCCCAGGTGCAACTCCATGTGTGTCCCACTGCTAGGTAGGCAGGGGGCACGGTGCAGTCCAGTGGCGGCAGACATGTGGCATTGCGCTGCTCGCAGGACAGCTGCAGCAGGGAGCAAAGCCCAGCGTGCAGCAGCAGCTGCCTCTGCCCCACATACAGATTGGGGGGCATGTGCCACTGGGCCTCTGCCAGGGTGTGCACAGCAGTGGGATCTCCCCGTGCCCCTGGATGAACCACCCAGGCTCTGATTGTCCCACCACCTGGCCTGGTCAGGGCCCCACTCACCCCAGCCCCTTCTCCTTCCTGTGCCCTATTCCCTTCCTCATTGCGGGGGCCTCAATCTGCCCCCCGCTCCAGCCCCTTCCTCTTTATAGAATAGATTGATACTTGCCTGCTGTGCTGGGCAGCCAGTGATTTCACACGGTGGGCTGCAATCCTGGTTGCATATGCCTCACTTCCCACCCTGCTGCCCTGAGGCCCTACTTGCTGTCCTGCATTTGGTGGGGCTGAGCCACATTAGCCCCAGACTTCCGCCTATGACTGTGATCTCCTAGTCGTGTGAGTTTTGTGCATCCTCAAGGCTGTGAGATTGTAGCCACAGTCCGTGGCTGAGATCTGTGGCTGGAAGCACGTGCCCATAGCTGACAGGGTTCCCAGCCACGGGGGAAACCCAGCTACACCTGCAAATCAAAGCTTAATAGCAACCAGCTATAAAGTTAGTACATGTTTTTGAGGTCTACCTTTATAGCTGGTTGGAGCTTTTTATGGCATGCTAGGTACATGCACATATAGCTGGTGTCAAGGTAATTGTGCAATTAACCAATTAATTGTAGGATACGTGTAACTTGTAGAGGAGGCCAAAGGCCCATCTGCTGGTGTGCAGCTGAACTACTGGTCAGTGAAAGAGATGGCTACAGTGTTCCCTGCAGTAGGAGCAATCATTGATGTAGTCTTTTATCAGAGAAAAGACTTATTACATAGATGTGCACGTTCTAAATCCTAACAACCTTTAAAAGCATAGGAAGGATTGGCTCCTAAGAAGCTAGTCTACTGCTGATTCTCAGAGCTCTTTTCCTTTTGTTAAATCGCATCTTATACTTGAAACTGGTATTTCCTTGTGTATAGAAGTAAAGGGCTCTTATGTGCACATATGCTAAAATAACACCAGTTTTCATGTCAGAATTCCTTAGAGTTTTGGCATTAATAAAATATTATTTTGCATTAGAAAATGTTTTCCTAGTTAGAAAGTCAAAAACAACTGTATTGCAAAGGACAGTGTTTGTTATACAAGGTGACATTAATGGTGGAGCAAAGGCCTTTTTGTTTCATTATATTTGTTTGTTTGTTTATAGCTGGATTATTAAGAACAAAGAGTGACACAGCAGCATAATATGGTGAACCAAACATGAATAGGGAAAGTGTTGTTGATGATGAACTATGTACATCCAAAAATAATTTCCCTTTTGGGAAATAAGACTTACACCCTGTCATGTATTTTTAAATAAGTATGGTGGTGGTTTGCAATCCTGATAGAATATTAACTTAAAGGCAAGTTGGCTACTGTCCTATGTTTACTACTGTGGTGGGGGGGTGGGAAGGGAGGGGCAGAAGTGTATATCGAGTATTTCATTTTTCCAGCTGATTCACAACTGAGATAGTCTTGAAGAGGTGTACTCCTCTTCCACCACTGGCACCACTGTTACACAAGGAAGTGAACGTAAGAAAAAGTTTAGAAATCTATACCTGCATATTTTCAAGACTTGGAAATTCAGTCCTTCACTTCAAGAATAAACCAGCTGATATTGTTTACGACTAAAAAACATTTGCTTTATGACGACGGAGTTTTGAAGCTAGGAGGTCTGAAATGTGGTAGATGTGAATGAGGAAAATAAATGGAGAATAAGACTCTGTGTGGGTGTGTGTGTGGGGAAGGAGTCCTATACTGTGTCTGGTATTGGAGTAGAGCCTCTAGTTCCTCTACTATTGGCTAGGCGAGCAAAACTCCTTCCTGCATAGTTCATCATCTTCTTGATCCAGTGCTTGGCAAAGTTGTTTTCAGTGTGCACTGGCTTTGGCTCCTAATCTGCAGTTGACCTTAAAGTCTTTCCAAATGGTCACTTCCACTTCCTCTCTCATATTTTAATGCTTGCACATTTTTTCTTTGACTCACCAAACTGGTATATTTGAGGAAACTCAGTGCCTTGCAGGATCAGACCATAATTCTGTGAGGACATCTGGGATGGGGTACTTTCCAGTTGACCACCCTCTGTGGCAAGTGCTAATACTCTGTTTTAAGATGTTTTTCTATGTTATCTGGTCTGTAAGAGATGTTTACAACATATTTTTTGTTGCTCTTCTGAATTTTGGGAGAGGCTATATAGCTGCTCTTTTTCAAAAAAGAAGATAGAAACTAGATCATTTTGAAGTGAACCGAGTTTCCAGTCTCTTCCAGAATTATTTGGAAATTCTCCAAAGAAAAGTAATCCTTTCTTTATTTTTATATATTTTTACAAAATGGTTAGTAAGGAGTGTAATTTTCTCCTGCTTTTACTGTTGTCAACTAGATATTGGAAAAGGGAAGAAAATATTGGAGAATCTCAGTTGAATCGGTTGCTACTTCTTCCAGCACTTCTGACTTATTTCCCCAAACGTTTGGCACCCAGTTAATTTAAAAAAAACCTGAATTAATATGATCTTTTTTTACTCTTGTTTTCTTGTGGAAACGACCAGATTTCTGCTCCATAAATTTGGAAAAAGTGGGAGCGATGCAGTTCTTAAGGTTGGTGTTAAGAAAGGGAGTGCCTTATGGCAGAAAACACTCCCAAACACTGATGGCAAGGCTGTTGCTCCCTATTTTACTTGACTAGCAAAGAGCAGAGTTGAGATCTGGGACTATCTAGGAAATCTTCCAGTTTTAGAAGACTGGTAAAGTACTGAGGAAAGTATTGGAAGCCCTGTTTCCCTGAGACCTATAATAATAGGCTAGTCAAAGGATCAGAAAAATGAATCTGTACAGAGAAGTGCTGCAGTGGCAGGAATGTGAACTATAAAGCCTGGCAAACTATAAACCCTGTAGGTTTCTTCTGTATGTCACTTTTGTGACTTGTGGTTTACTTTATAATTGGAGACTCACATTTTCCACCTTCTGGGAGGAATACTACAAAAACCTATGGAGAAGTGTAATGAAGTGACAATTATTAACCTCTAACCTCTTTTCAGAGTAAGTTTGTTCAAAGTCCCTCAACTGTTTTTAGAGCTGTTTTGATAGTTGTCAAAGCCCAGTTCCTAATTCAGTAGCCCAGTGATTCTCAACCAGGGTGCCGTGAAAGCCTTTGAAGGGTGGTGTGGGGAAGAGGAGATAAGCAAGATTAAATGCAGGCTCCAATGAGGAGAAAAGTTGAGGCTTTTCCCTTCCAACTGCTCTTCCTCCCTACACTTACTTCAGTGTAGTCTGTCAGCTGTTCTTCCTCCTTCCTGGCCCCTCTGTAAGGAGGTAAGACCTAGGATAAATAAATTTACTTTGAAATGGGGTGATGCTCAATTTAGGAAAGTTATGGAAGGGTACATTGAGTCTTAAAAAGGCTGAAAACCACTGCAGTAGTGGGTCAAGGAATTTATATTCCAAAATGACTATTCAGTTAGTCATACTGGGGTACTTTATTCCAATGAAAGTTGATTGATGCTTGACTCTGTTTTTATTACATTTTCTTTCCACTCTGTAATAGGTCACCACACTTGCACAATCTCTTGGAAGGCTGCAGCCTTTCCCTCTTAAGGCAGGGGTGGGCAATTATTTTGGCTGCAGGGCCACTTAATGAGCTTTGGCTACAAGGGTAGCCCCGCCCCTTGACCCCCCCCCAGTTGCCATCCTGGGACCAGAAGTCCCGCCCCCTAATTCATGACCTTTTCCACCAAAAGTCCCTCCCCTCATCACAGAAGTACTCCTTTTGGGAAGGGGGGTTGCCATCTTGAAATTTTATAACCCTCCCTCCCCCCCCCCCCCAAATTATATGCTAAAATCAAATATCCACAAAGTTTTAATTTTATTTTTAAAAAAATTGTCCTGATTTGTGTGTTTGCATCATGTATATAGAAGTGATTGCATAATACCTCAAAATGAAGTCTTACTCTTGTACATTGCAGGGGTATGGGTGGGTGGGTGTGGGGTTTGTGGGGGGCTCTGTGTGTGGATCTGTATGTAAGTGGGGTGTGCGGGTATGTGTGGATGTGGGTAGGAGGGTAGGTATGCAAGGGCCTGTGAGAGAGTGTGCTTGTGGTGATGTCGGTGTGTATGGGGTGGCTATGGGGTTTGTGGGGTGTGTGAAAGGGGAGAGTGGCTGTGGGGGGTAGGCATGCGTGGGAGGGTATGAGTGCATGTGTGTGATGTGGGGGGTGTAGCAGTGAGCAGGGCTCCCCCAGAGGCTAATGGGTGTGTGTTTGTGGGCGGGGGGGGGGGTGAGGTTTGTGGCAGGAGGGTTTGTGGGAATAGAGTGTGCACGGGGGAGAAAAAGCTTTTCCTGCACACTGAGCAACAGTTTCTGCCTGGCTGGCACTGCTGCTGCCACTGTTTAGCATGAGCTGGTGAGCCCGGAACAGGTGTGGGGCAGGTTGGGGCTGTGTGGCATGGGTCCCCACTGGTACCACAGGGCTGGGACCAATGACGGTGGCAGTCAGGAGGAGTGGCCACCTGGAAAGTCAGTCCAGCCACAGAGCTGCTTCAGCCCCACTGTGTGCCCAGGGAATGGTAAGACACATCGTGGCCAGATGGTGCCTGGGCCAGGTGGGACCAAATAACCTGCCGTGGGCCAGACAGCCCCTCCATGCGTGGACTGTATTTTGCCCACCCCTCCTCCTAAGGCATTGCAAGAGCACCTGATCTCTTCTATAGGCTTGTGACGCATTATACTCTCATGCCTTCTCTTTACTAACAGTGATCAAAAAGTGCAGCCAAACTTAGTAGCCTAGTGGGATCAAAAGTAGACACTGGATGGAGAATTTAAGTTTTTGTTGGCCTGAATATCTCCACATGACATAGAACTCGAGGAATATTGTGGCTTAAGCAGCTATGTGGTCTACATGGATGTAAACGTAACCATGTCGTAATGAGCTAGGAACCCCATTTGTCAGAAATAAGTTAGCAGGCAGGCTCTACTAAAAAACCAGTGAGTTTTCCATGTAGATTTGTTTCCAATAGCAGTGTCTTGTTCTATCTATTTTTTAATTTTATTTTATGTTTTTTGGACAAACACTCTTGATTATCTAACACAGTTCCAGACTTAGAGAGATCCCTTGTTAATTTTTCTTTGGATGGTTTTTTATTTGAGCCTGTAGTTTACAAACAAGATTAAGGAAATCACTGAAGTGGAAAATATTGAAATCACTGTAGGCTTTTCTGTCTTTCTCACTGTTTCCCTTAGCTTGTATACCAGACTAAGAGATTCCTTGCCTTTATCCTATTTTAGATTTAGATAACCTTTCTAAATTTTTTTTTGCAGATAAAGACTGCTTCCCTAAAGAAAAAAATAGTGGGTTATATTAGTTTATTCAAAACTCTGATACTGTTACTCCCCCCACACCCCAATTCCAGTATAACTTCTGAGTATTTATTTGGAAGATGACAGATTCAAAAGCTTTACGGGAAATGCAAATTTTCACTTCCTTCACACTACTCTTATTAGGCTGTTTTGGTTATCAGTAAATTCATTTTATATTAAGAATGGAAAGTTATGAATTCAGCATATTATTTTCCTTCTTTACCTATGGAGACATGTTTATTTCTCTGTGTTTAAGACCTAGGTTTTTCATATTGTAAGCTTTCTGCCATTACATGAAGTTTATTTAGAGCATTTATGAGAGAGAGAGATTAGGGGGTGGGGAGAGGAATATATTGGGTGGTCACTTTCTTTTTTATTTTTTCCACTGATATCAAACTAGTGTTTAGAGGCCTCAATGTTGGGAACCAGTGCAAACATAAAGAAAATGATTCTCTCTGTTCCACAGGGCTTACCATCTAAAATCAGCTTGTGGGTAGCAGGGAATAGGTTATTACTGAGCACATCTGGTTACATGTGCCAGATGCCCTGGTGATGGCCTTTGATATTAATGACTAATCAGTAGGCAAAACCAGGAGACAAATCAGTTTGATTTTTTTTTTTAACGCTGAACTTGTAGAGTGACTGGCAAGACATGGCTATAGATGGAGGATTGGCCATTTTAATTAGTCATCTGTTAGCATGGTGATTGGAATGACAATCATCTTGTATTGTATAAAAGGTTTATAGATATTATTCTTTTGGTAGTGTATACAAGATACCATACCTTGGGTTAGGTTATGTTTTTTGTTTAGCTGTGAAAAATTTAAGAAAATACTTTTAGTAAGCAGCATTTCTATGCAGTCTTATCTTCAGTGTATTATCAATGGGTGCCTCTTATAGCAAGCTCATCTTACTTCAAGTATTATTGAACACTACTTTGCTTTTCACACTCTTAATGTGTCTGTTGCTTGCTTGCTAACCGTGGCTAAAAGGCATGAAGTCACAGGCAACTATTAAAATGTTTAGATTTCTAGCTTGTAAATATTGCATCTCTTACAGAATTAGAGTAAAATCCAGTCTTATGTTTCTTATTCATTCTACTTCATATCCATGGGGATGTAGCATTTGTGAAAGAATCAATTATCCATTTGTTAGTCAGAGGAGCTTTACAAATTATACATTAGCAGATTGATTTCTTAGGTCCACCGTTGGGGGACTGATAGTATAAGGTGGGATGATGATGAGTGTCAGGGGAGAAGGAGTTGCCACACACAACACAATTAAAAGAGGCTTTTTGAATGGCCGTGAATTTATTCCTAATTGAAGAGCTGACATAATCCATACTAAGTGCATTTATTTCAAGCATTTTATTTAAGTAATTGATTGTTGCGCGAGGTGCATTTGTTGACAGTTACTTGACTTTTTCTTCAAATTTAGGGTTTTGCAAAAGCTTGTATCAAACCTATATGTGTAAGATGCCCACTGGCCTCTTTCCTTGCCTAAACTTTTTTCCCATTAAGGTAACATTTTTTTGTTCTATAGTGTCAGCTTGACATTATTGATTTTTTTTTCAACAGTCAGACTTACTTATATTGTCCAGAATTCCAAATGTGTCTCCATCAGAAATAAAACTGCAGCTAATGGAAATTCAGCTGAAGACATTTCCACCTCTCCCCCCGCAACAACTACCATGCTTTCTTTATGAAATTCTGATTTTGTTCTCAGGTTAATCATTTCACTGTGGAGTCCTTCATAACTGCAGTGGTTCCTCCTTATCACCAGAGTTAAAGCATATTGCTTTTGTTGCGTGGCTTTTTAATATTTGGGCTAACAGCATTTATACAGTGTCATAAATGCACTTGGCACTTTACAAATGAACAAGCTGTGGTCCCTGTCCTGAAGAGTTTACAATCTGAGCACCATATATGGCTCATCACAGTGCAAACTGTTATGAATATCATTGATGCTTTTTGCACACTTAAATGTCCCATCCCAGTTGTTGTGGCACTGAGCCTGATGATGATGATCAGTATTGTTAATTGAATAGCGCCGATATTAACATTACATTCTTAATGACCATATTCAAACCTAGTTTCAACCCATTGGTTATAATGTTTAGACTTTTTGTAAGATGATGCACATAGCTCACAAGTTTTAATTTTTTTTTCTCCATCAAAATAAAGCAATTTGAAATGTAGTCACTTTAAATAGAAATGCACAGGTTCTCCTGCACAGTGTCATCTTTCTTTCAGATTTAATGAGGTAGCAGCTGAGGGTGTTTCTCCATGGTACAATGCAGTGCTGCATAAAGATATCTGTGCTAGCTCCAAACAAGCTGGCATGTCTACATAGCTTAGTGCAGCAACATGTGGAGATATTAGCTGGGGTCCCAGAACCAATATTGCTTCATCAGGGTGGCATTCTGCCCAGATCGATGTGGCTATAATGCTTGTGGTTCCAAAACTAGTGTGTGCAGATCTCCGGTATCTGTACGTAGGATTGCTTTGTGCTATACAAGTGAAACCTAAATGTCTGTTATTGTTGAAAAGCTCCTCCCCTTTATGCAGGCACATAAATAGGTTTTCAGGAAGTTTGTTCCCTTTCTTAAAAGTGAGTGAGAGAAAGAGAGAATAAAGAAAAAAATATCATCATGAAGTTCAGTCCAGTAAAACAGTTGAATCCATCAGGTGAAATCTCGTTACAAAAATAAAGTTGCAGTACCCGTAGTTGGCTAATGGACCTTTATTTCAGTTGCTGATTTTTTTTTTTTTTTAAGTTTTTACTTTTTTTAATTCTGCCATAAAACTTAATGTAAAAACTAGGAGTGAGAGAAATATACAACCTGTTAGTATTATCTGTACTAAAATTTCAATATTTGCTATTAATGGTTAAATTTAAACAGTCAACTGTGTTACTGTACACTCTTCTATTCTTGTATGGCACCTGATGTTAAAAGATGGGAAAGACATGTTTAGAAGAAGTGCCTTAGTTTTTATTATGCATTATATTATATATAGCCTTACACAAGTCTAAATGAATAACTGCATTTAGAGGTGAATACTACTCACGTCTTAAATTCCTCCAATCTATGTTGTACTTGCCCATTATGCCCATAATGTATTGCATGTATTATAATATATGTAATGTGCAATATATTACTCATCACAGTGTACATATGTATATAAATATGTATATATATATATAATATGCTTATATATATTATATAATATATGCAATATATAGAGCATGTACATGAATATAATGTATGTATATATAATATTCATACAAATATATACACAATACATATATATGTATAAACAAGCAAAAAAGATTATAAACCCTTTTTGTTCTCTCTAATCTTAGAGAACCTGCTCCTTGAAGGAGTCAAGCTATGGAGAAAATACCCCTCCCACCCCCACCATATATTTTGAAATGCCTAAAATATATGGCGGAGGGCATTTTCCATGGCTCAACTCCAGAATGGCCCTGAACTGTGGAAGGTGTAGGGAGCATTTTCCTGTGGCCATCAGGTACCCAGGTCAGCCCTGGTTTGCCTGCAGGTATGAAGGGGCAGCTGCAGGCTGAAACACCTGCATGCTCCCTCTTTTGCCAACATTTGCAGTGCTGGGATTACATACTTATCCCTTGCCAGTAGTAGTGCAGTACAGTTCTTTTTGTTGGGTTTAGTATATTAGTAACAGTTGCGAGCATACATTTGTGTGCAGGCTATTTACATTTTCATGATTAATCTGCAAAGTTTTTCAAGTTAAAATCTGCGTTGAGAACCTTAAGTGGTAACAGAAAAATGATAGTAACTTTGATAATACGGGGCATAAAATCATTATTCAAGTGATCAGAATTTTTTTGTGCAGTATAGCGTAGTCAGATATTGGCTAAATATTGAGATTATTCTTATAGTGTTAAATATCTTAGTTAAATGCTCTTGTGCTTAGTTAAATGCTCTTGTGCCCAGTACTTGATGTCAGGGCAACAATTTCTGTTAAACTAAGGTACTGTTAAGTGCTGTGTAACTTTGTGGGTTACAGATAGAAGAAAACAATCACCTTAAAAGAGTAGTAGAGATAAAATTAGCAAAAGTATTCTTGATGCCCTTCTCAGTAACTACCTTTTAACGATAAGGTATAGGTTGTATAGTTTTATGACTGTTGCTGAAATACTTTCTAACACTAACTTTTGAAGCTGCTGTTAAATATGGAAGTGAAAAGTTAGAACTAATTTTTCACAAGAAAATAATTGCCAATATCCTTTTGGAACAACTCTGAAAAAAATGTTATGCTGTTTTACTGATAACGTTTTCCGACATTTTTTTAAAAATGAGTTTTACTTGTGAGAGCCTCATAATGAGAATGTAGTATACAGATTCAAACCTGTGAGTTAGAGAGGTATGGCATTTTACATACAACTCCAAGTCCCTGGAATAGGTAATTAGGAAAAATGTCAGGTTTCTGGGTTAAGCATAATGGCTGGGAACAAAGGTCTATTAGCATTGTTACAGAAAGACCTTTTTTATTTTTCTTGAACTCATGTAGCTCAAACCCTCAACCACTTTTTATTATTTAAATCTTGAGTGGGAAAAACAGGGTATTTGATCATTGATGTACCTTTTCTTAAAGTTTTATGTGCTTTTTTTTATATATGTATATAGAGCCAAGTGAAGATAAATCAGATCAGCCTTGATGAAAGCGGAGAACATATGGGCATATGCTCAGAAGATGGCAAGGTACAACTGTAAACCATTTACATATTTTAAGCGGTAGCATGTAGTGTTCATGATCTAAGCTTTTAGATCCATGTGATATTTGTGCAGTGAATTCCCACACTTAACATCCATTTCATGAAATGGACTCACTTCTGAATACTCATAATTAAAGTCAAATATATTTTGCACAAATGTGCCTTAGGAAAAGTAATTACAAGAATGTCAATAATGTAACTGGTATTAAGCTGATTAACAGCTGTGGCAGGAGGACATGTCACCTTAATCATTACTGCTATGCCAGTTATACTTCAGTGACTAGTCTGCTGCTCCTGCAAGACAGTAGTTTAATGCTTTTCTGCTATAAATCCACAAAATTGGATTTTGTGGGCATGATTCCTGTGGGCTGGTGGTTTTCATTTCCACACACGTTATGAATGTTTCTCTTGAATTATAGAATCTTTTGATAAGCAATCATAGTTTATCAGAAGAATAAAGTGTCTTACAACGGCCACGTTAAATAAATGTAAAATCAATATATGTACAGTTTCCTAAAAACTGGCACCTACTTCCTTGACTGAGGACATATATCATTTGTGCAGTGTATAACTAACAATTATCAGTGCTTCCCTGGAATGTTGAGCTGTGACATTTAGTGGTTTTGGTGATTGATTTTCCACTTATAAGAATGTCTTTTTTGTTTTTAAGTCGATGGCACTCTTTTCTAATGTTGGTTTACAATGATAAAATTCTAATGCACAGGGTGTATTTAAGCTTCTTTTCAAAATCATGCCCTTAGTAGACAGACACGGTGCATTAAAAATCACTTCTCAACATCCGTCTGACTTTCTGAGTAGAACATGGTTTTTACTAAATCAGATTTTGGGGGTTGTGTGCCCCCCTCCCTTCCCACCCCCCCCCAACTCCATTGATCTGTTAAAGTCTTGTAAAATAAAACTAGTGTTGGGTCTTACGGTAGGAAAAAGAGGAAACAAACTGGTTTAGATTGTACATATTAAAAATGAATTTTTGCTCAACATTCATGGAGCCAGTTTATGTATCCAAGGTTTTTGTTTCTCAAAGATATCTTGATGTCAGTATCTTGACGACATAATTGGGAAACTAATGCCTTTCAAAGAGGTTGTAGAATTTTATAGCCTGTGAGAAACTGGGAAGAGTAACTTAATTGTTTAAGTAAGATAAGAGAAGGGTCAGTAATTGTGTAGGGTAATCAAAAGCATCAAGTTGACATTGATGAGTTTGCAAGTATTTGAAAAGAAGATAAAGAATGCTCCATGTAAGATTTCCTTCAGTGTGGTGGTGGACTACAGAATTGAGCCATCATTATTAGAAATGTATTTCAAGTCATGAAAGTGCAGTCCACTAGATTTAAATTAAATAATGAACATATTTGATTTTAAGGATTTTGCATAATGCACAGATTTGGCATAGATTTATAGTCTAAATGTTAGAAAACTATAGACTATAAACTACAGAGGGATGTCAGACTATAGCCTTAATGAGGGGGCGGAGCTAGTCCAGGCCCAGCAGGGTATAAAAGGAGACTCTCCAGGTGACCAGGGACTGCAAACAGGTTAAGCAGTTTGCCGGTAGTTGCTGGGGCCAAGAAAATGGAGGGGAAGAGAAGCCATGCACCAGATCCTGCCCAGGGAAGGTAAGTGATCCAGCTACCTGTGCCTTTGGTTTGCTAAGTGTTTGTTTGGTGGGCTGTGTGTGTTTGGGAGTAATGGCTGACTGCTGAGTGATTGCTTCCTGGGCCTGACAGAAGCCCTAACAAGGGAGTGGAGCCAGTCCTGGCCCAGTAGGGTGTAAAAAGAGACTCCCCAGGCTACCAGGGAGCCAGCAAACAGGGACTGCAAACAAGTTAAGCAGTTTGCCGGCAGTTCATAGGGCAGTTCCCAGGCCAGTTAGTGGGCCTCCCCCCCCCTTTTTTTTTTGAAGGGCAAGTCTTTCAGCTTGGCAGGAGAAAGGAGGAGAAAAAGAGGAACCCTTTGGGGCCAACGAGACATAAACAGGCCAGTTCCAGGCAAGTTCTCTAGGGAAGGTCTGCTTGTAAGAGAGAGAAGGCAGATTAAGAGACCCAGAGACATGGCTGGAGGATGTTGGTCTTCCAGAGGCACAGCTACTGCCATTGCTTGCACCTGTGAGGCTTCTGTCTAGGCAGGATTGCTCACCATCGACGCTTCCACCCAGGTCCAGGTTTGGTGCTGTGGGGACTGCAGGTTTCAGGTTCCTTCCAGTGATGGCCAGGTCAGGGAGTGCCTGAGGTATGAGCGGTGCCTCCTGGTGGTGTCTCAGGGAACAGGCAAGAGAACTACAGGAGGAAGTGGCGAGGCTCCGAAGCATCCTCTGCCATGAGGTGTTTATTGATTCAGTGCTGGAGGAGAATTCTGGGACTGTGAGGAAGAAATACCAGACACCGTGCTAGAGAAGAAAGAGGACGTGGACACCCAGGAGGGTGGAAGCTGGAGGCTTGCGACTTGTAGCAGCAAGCAGAGATCTTCACCTCCACCTGCAGTGGTTTGTCTGGAGAACAGATATGCAGCCCTAGCAACAGAGAGGGAGGAACACATTCCATTGGTGGAAGAAAACGGGTCAGGCCTGACCAAGGTGGGAAAGACAGAGATGATCAGCACCAAGAAGAAGCGACAGGTAGTGGTGGTTGGAGATTCCCTTCTGCAGGGGATGGAGGGAGCCATCTGCCGACCCTGACCTGTTGTCTTGGGAGGGCTGATGCTTGCCTGGAGCCCTGATCCGAGATGTCATGGAGGGACGTGGGCAGTAGGGTTCCGCAGGGCTTGGTCCTCAGGCCCGCACTGTTCAACATCTTCATCAGCAACTTGGATGAGGGGGTAAAAAGCACCCTGTTCAAATTCGCAGATGATACTAAGATGTGGGGAGAAGTGGGCACACTAGAAGGGAGGAATAGGCTGCAACAAGACCTAGACATGTTACAGGGGTGGGCAGATGAGAACAGGATGGGTTTCAACGCTGACAAGTGCAAGGTGCTGCACCTGGGGATGAAGAACCAAAAGCAGACCTACAGGCTGGGGAACTCCCTTCTTGTCAGTGCAGAGGCAGAAAAGGATCTTGGAGTCATTATTGATGCCAAAATAAACATGGGCCGACAGTGTGGTGACGCGGTCAGGAAGGCCAACCATACCTTGTCATGCATCCACAGATGCATCTCAAGCAGGTCCAAGGAGGCAATCCTTCCCCCTCTACGCGACACTGGTCAGGCCGCAGCTGGAGTACTGCGTCCAGTTCTGGGCGCCACACTTCAGGAGGGATGTGGCCAATACGGAGAGGGTCCAAAGGAGGGCCACCCGCATGATCAGGGGTCAGCAGGGCAGGCCCTACGAGGAGAGGCTGAGGGACCTGAACCTGTTCAGCCTCCAAAAGAGAAGGCTGAGAGGGGATCTAGTGGCAGTCTACAAACTAGTCAAGGGGGACCAGCAGGCA
>NW_005841953.1:3160123-3164793 GCF_000455745.1 Alligator sinensis
ACCTACAGGCTGGGGAACTCCCTTCTTGTCAGTGCAGAGGCAGAAAAGGATCTTGGAGTCATTATTGATGCCAAAATAAACATGGGCCGACAGTGTGGTGACGCGGTCAGGAAGGCCAACCATACCTTGTCATGCATCCACAGATGCACTCAAGCAGGTCCAAGGAGGTGATTCTCCCCCTCTATGCAGCACTGGTCAGGCTGCAGTTGGAGTACTGCATCCAGTTTTGGGCGCCGCACTTCAGGAGGAATGTGGACAACATGGAGAGGGTCCAGAGGAGGGCCACCCGCATGATCAGGGGGCAGCAGGACAGGCCCTACAAGGAAAAGCTAAGGGATGTGAACCTGTTCAGCCTCCACAAGAGAAGGCTGAGGGGGGATCTAGTGGCCTGTTACAAACTAGTCGGAGGGGACCAGCAGGCACTGGGGGAGTCCCTGTTCCCCCGAGCACTACCAGGAGTGATAAGAAATAATGGTCACAAGCTGGCAGACGGTAGATTCAGACTAGACATCAGGAGGCACTACTTCACTGTCAAGGTGGCTAGGACCTGGAACCAACTTCCAAGTGAAGTGGTGCTGGCTCCTACCCTGGGGGTCTTTAAGAGGAGACTAGATGAACACCTTGCCGGGGTTGTTCGACCACAGTACTCTTTCCTGCCATGGCAGGGGGTCAGACTTGATGATCTGCTCAGGTCCCTTCTGAACCTACCAGCTATGAAACTATGGAGAGACTACTGAGGCTCATCTGGCCTTCTGACTACTACCCCATGCTGCTTAGCCATGTGGTCACCGGTGATGCTGCCAGTAGAGACCCTGAGCAAATCAAAAGTGACTACAGGGCTCTGGGTGCAAGGGTGAAGGGGGTCTGAAGCTCAGGTTGTGTTCTCGTTGAACCTTTTGTCAAGGCAAAAGGCCCAGGCAGGAGCAGGTGCATCCTTCAGATCAACACTTGGCTGTGCTGGTGGTGGTACCAGCAAGGTTTTGGCTTCTTTGATCATGGGATCTTCTTCCAAGAAGAAGGATTGCTGGGAAGAGTTGGGATCCACCTGATGGAAAAAAAAGCATTCTTCGCAGGCAGGCTCACTAACCTAGTGAGGAGGGCTTTAAACTAGATTTGCTGGGGGACGGAGACCAAAACCCTGAGGTGAGTGGGGAAGTGGGAGAACTGGAGGAAGAGCGAGCAGGAGGGGGCAGCAGGGGAGGTGCTCTCAGACTTCCTCAGAAATCAGGACGATCAACTAGTTACATCAGGTGCCTGGAGATAAATGCATGGAGCCTGCGAAACAAGCAGGAAGAATTGGAAGTCCTTGCACAGTCACAGAACCAGGATGTAACTGGAATAACAGACTTAGTGGGATAGCTCGCATGAGTGGAGCACTGTCATGGATGGGTACAAATAAGCACTATCATGTTCAGGAAGGACAGGCAGGGTAGAGGAGGAGGAGGAGTTGCACTTCATGTAAAAGAGCTATTTGATTGCTCAGAGCTCCAGGATGAAATGGGAGATAGGCCTGTTGAGAGTCTCTGGGTTAGGGTCAGAGGGGAAAGCAACAAAGGTGATGTCATGGTGGGAGTCTGCTATAAACCACCAGACCAGGAGGAAGTGGTGGATGAGGCTTTCTTCAAACAGCTCTCAGAAATTTCCTGATCATAGGCCCTGGTTCTCATAGGGGACTTCAATCAACCTGACATCTGCTGGGAGGACAGTACAGCAGTGCGCAGGCAATCCAGGGAGTTTTTGGAGAGTATTGGGGACAACTTCCTGGTGCAATTGCTGGAGCGGCCAACTAGGGGCTGTGCTACTTTTGACCTGCTGCTCACAAACAGCGAAGAATTGGTGGGGAATGTAGAAGTGGATGGTAACTTGTGCATCAGTGACCACGGGATGATTGAGTTCAGGATCCTGAGGAAAGGAAGGATGGAGAGCAGCAGAGTAAGGACCCTGGACTTCAGAAAAGCAGACTTCAACTCACTCAGGGAACTCATTGGCAGGATCCCCTGGGAAGCCAGTCTGAGGGGGAGAGGAGTCCAGGAGAGCTGGGTGTACTTTAAGGAAGCCCTACTGAGAAGACAGGAACAAACCGTCTCAATGTGCAGGAAGACTAGCAAGTATAGCAGAATACCAGTTTGACTTAGCAAGGAACCCCTCAGTAAACTAAATCACTAAAAGTAAGCTTATAAGAAGTGGAAACTTGGACACATAACTAGGGAAGAATATAAGAGCATTGCTCGTCCATGCAGGGATGAAGTCACGAAGACCAGAGTGCAATTGAAGTTGCAGCTAGCAAGGGATGTGGAGGGTAACAAAAAGGGTTTCTACAAATATCTCTGTAGCAAGAGGAGGATCAGGGAAAGTCTTGGTCTCTTACTGAATGGGGGAGGCAACCTTGTGACAGAGGATGCAGAAAAGGCTGAAGCACTCAATACCTTTTCTGCCTCGTTATTCACAGGCAAGGTCATCTCCCAGACTACTGCACCAGGCAGGACAGTCTGGGGAGGAGGTGAGCAGCCTGCAGTGGTGAAAGAACAGGTTAGGGACTACTTGGAAAAGCTGGACGTGTACATGTCCATGGGGCCGGATGCAATGAACTCAAGAGTGCTGAGGGAGCTGGCTAATGTGATTGCAGAGTCATTGGCTATCATCTTTGAAAACTCATGGCAATCAGAAGAGGTCCCAGATGATTGAAGAAGGGCAAACATAGTGCCCATATTTAAGAAAGGGAAGGAGGGTCCAAGGAATTACAGACCAGTCAGCCTCACCTCGGTCCCCAGAAAAATCATGGAGCAGATCCTCAAGGAATCAATTTCTTAATCACTTGGAGGAGAAAAACGTGATTAGGCACAATCAGCATGGATTCACCAAGGGCAAGTCATGCCTGATCTAGTTGATTGCCAGCTCTCCTGGCTCTGTGGATGCAGGGAGACCAATGGGCTAGATGAATGGACTGTAAGGTGACTAGAAAACTGGCTGGGGCATTGGGCTCAGAGAGTAGTAATCAATGGCTCAATGTCTAGTTGGCAGCCAGGATCAAGTGGAGTTGATCCTGGGGCTGGTTTTGTTCTCTTTCTTCATCGACAACCTGGAAGATAGCATAGAGTGCACCCTCAGCAAGTTTGCAGATGACAACAAGCTGGGGGTGGTAGTAGATACGCTGGAGGGTGGGGCTAGGATTCAGAGTGACCTAGACAAATTGGAGGATTGGGCCAAAAGAAATCTCATGAGGTTCATTAAGGACAAGTGCAAAGTCCTGTATTTAGGATGGAACAATCCCATGCACCAATACAGGCTGGGGACTGACTGGCTGGGCAGAACCTCTGCAGAAATGGACCATAGGTAGGTCCTGGGGCCGGTTTTGTTTGATAGCTTCATTGATGACCTGGAAGGTGGCATAAAGCACACCCTAAACAAGTTTGCAGATGACACCAAGCTGGGGGGGGTGTAGTAGATGAGCTGGAGGATAGGGCTAGGATTCAGTGACCTAGACAAATTGGAGGATTGGGCCAAAAGAAATCTTCTGAGGTTCAACAAGGACACGTGTGAAGTCCTGCACTTAAGATGGAAGAATCCCATGCACCGGGGCAGGCTTGGGACCACCTGGCTAAGCAGCAGCTTTCCAGAAAAGGACCTGGGGGTTACAGTGGACAATAAGCTGAATGTGAGCCTGCAGTGCAGTGCGCCCTTGTTGTCAAGAAGGCTAATGGCAGCCTGGGCTGCATTGGTAGGTGTGTTGCCAGTAGGTCAGGGGAAGTAATTATTCTCCTCTATTCAGCAGTGGTGAGGCCACATATGTAGTAGTGTGTTCAGTTTTGGGGCCCCCACTACAGAAAGGATGTGGACAAATTGGGGAGAGTCCAGCGGAGGGTGCCACAAATGGTGAGGGGGCTGAGGGACATGAATTTTATGCAGAAAGACTGAGGGAACTGGGCTTATTTAGTCTAGAGAAGAGGAGACTGAGAGGGGGCTTAATAGCCACCTTCAACTACCTGAAGGGGGGTTTGAAAGAGGATGGAGCTAGACTGTTCTCAGTGGTGGCAGATGACAGAACAAGGAGCAATGATCTCAAGTTGAAGCAAGGGAAGTTCAGGTTAGATATCAGGAAGAATATTCTCACTAGGAGGGTAGTAAATACTGGATCAGGTTACCCAGAAAGGTGGGGAAAGCTCCATCCTTAGAGGTTTTCAAAACCCAGCTAGACAAAGTTTTGTCTGGGGTGATCTAGTAGGGATAGTCCTGTTTTGAGCAGGGGGTTGGACCTAGATGACTTCCTGAGATCCCTTCCAACCCTAACTTTTATGATTCTATAAAACAAGTTTTATTTCTGACGTGTAGTGTAATACATTCCTTTAGAAAGCATATTCTGTGTTATACTGGGGTGGGGGTAATGGTTCTGCTGGGTCAAGTTTTTGTTCCTGTTACTTCAGATGGTCAAACTAGGTACTGTAATGCATAAGGGAGTGTGACCTCTTCTTCCAAAATCCAGAACTGTTCTGGCTCCCTTCTAGTTAAGGTTGAAGTTCAAGTGCAGTATTCAGTACTTTTTTGTGCAGACCAGGAGCATTACTGTCTCCCCATGCTAAGCAGGTAAAAGTTCATCTGAAGACTTCAAAGAATTGGATGTTTCCAATGTCTTTGAGCTTACCTCAAAAGTAGTGCTGATCTACAAAAGAATC
>NW_005841953.1:3164824-3180105 GCF_000455745.1 Alligator sinensis
GAAATATTGGGAGAATGCAACCAGAATTCAGTGCGTGCAGGGGGTGCAGAAAGCAAAGATACAAATGTATCCAACCTGCTTTGTCTCTCTCTCTCTTTTTTTTTTTTTTTAAAGCACTTTTACTTAGCATAACACTGCCTGTTAATGTAAGTCAGGAATTGTACTTTCCATTTTGTTTATGTAGCTTCCACCCAAAATGGTTGCTGTAGTGTTTGTAAATCTGCATAGAATTTCTGGGCAGGGAGAGTCTTTAAGGCTCCGATTGTCTGCTGTATTAAGGTCTGGACCCAAGACGCATTTACACCGGGGTTATTTACATGAGTTTTGTACTCCAGTTTAAATTCTGAAGCAGAATGACAGTTATATTCTGGGGTAGGCTGCAGGCAGTGGCAGCTATTAAAGTAGATGGTAGCAGTAGATGGTGGGGAACAAGTAATGGTGGTTGGTGTTTCTCGAGCTTATTGTTCTTTTGGAGTAAATTGTAGACACGTACAACCACCTACAGAGGTAATCCCAGATTCCACTTTTTGGTGGTGGGGATGCAAAAATAGCTGCTGCCGTGGACTGTTGCTTGGGTCACCTGTACTGGCAACACGGCAGCTGGCTTTGCCCAGGGTGAGGAGCCTTACTCGCATTTGGTTATTTCTTCACAGTGCAAGTCTTTGCAGGATGATCACTGAAAGTAGAGGCAGCCTGTCATGGATTCCCAGAGGAGTGCTTACTTGAGGCTCTGGTCTTGTTTGGTCTTTTTTGAGTACCTGCTGCAGCTAGTCTAAGCATGGCTTCTAGAGTGTGGAAGAGCCCTGACTCCTTCCAGCTCTGAGGCCATGGCCATTCAGTCCCTGATCCTCCCTGACTATCTCTGACTCTGCTTCCAGACCTAACCATTCAGCTCCAGAAGAGGAATTTTACCTCTTCAAAGGAAAAAGGTGCTCACCTCAAAATCCCAAGCAGTAAAGCAGACCACTCTTCAATAAACTCCAAGATGAACATGAGTCGGCAGTGTGACGAAGCCATCAGAAAAGCTAATGGCAGTTTATCATGCATCAGGAGATGCATGACGAATAGTTCCAAAGAGGTGATACTTCCCCTCTATCAGGCACTGGTCAGACTGCAGTTGGAGTACTGCGTGCAATTCTGGGCGCCGCACTTCAAGAGGGATGCAGATAACCTGGAGAGGGTCCAGAGAAGGGCCACTCGTATGGTTAAGGGCTTGCAGGCCAAGCCCTACGAGGAGAGACTAGAGAACCTGGACCTTTTCAGCCTCTGCAAGAGAAGGTTGAGAGGCGACCTTGTGGCTGCCTATAAGTTCATCATGGGGGCACAGATCAGAATTGGTGAGGTTTTATTCACCAAGGCGCCCCTGGGGGTTACAAGAAATAATGGCCACAAGCTAGCAGAGAGCAGATTTAGACTGGACATTAGGAAGAACTTCTTCACAGTTCGAGTGGCCAAGGTCTGGAATGGGCTCCCAAGGGAGGTGGTGCTCTCCCCTACCCTGGGGGTCTTCAAGAGGAGGTTGGATATGCATCTAGCTGGGGTCTTCTAGACCCAGCTCTCTTTCCTGCCTATGCAGGGGGTCGGACTCGATGATCTATTGAGGTCCTTTCCAACCCTAACATCTATGAAAAGCACTGAGTGGGGCGCAAAGGCCATGCAGCCAGAAGCCCCTGCTACATCCAAAGGGTTAAGGAGTCCTTCTGTTCCCAATCCAGTTTGGAGAAGCCTAAGCACCCCAAAGTTAGCTCAGCTGTTTTCTCTCCGATTTGTAGAGCCTTGAATACTCCATAGTAATTTAGCTGTGGAATAAAGTTCCTTTACTTCAGACTTCCAGCTCCCAGGTGGACATCCTGTTTTTCAGTCTGCTCTATCTATTGTTTAAAGCACATGGTTTTGGAAACCAATTGATCTCTACCAGCTACACTAGATCAATTATCTACAGCCAAAGTCTATTTACAACCCCATCTCCATACCACCAGCCACTGCTAGATCCATTGTCCACAGCCAAGCTCTATTTACAACCCTATCTGCTTTGATCCCACTGACTAGAACGCGTACCTAAAGGATCTGGAGCAGGGCTTCCTACAATAACAAAACAACCCCAGAACTGTAGCCACTCAAATCAACAAAGCCAGACTCAGACCTTGCTCTCATCTGCTACAGTACCAACCCAGACAAGGACAACAGAGTCCCCCTACAACCCACGGCTTGAACACCATAGACACACAGTTAAGGACCTCCAGGCCCGTTCTGCAAAAGGATGACTATCTTAAAGTAATCACCTGGGACAAAACTGGCCTGGCTTACAAGCAGCCCCGATCTCAGTCATGACTGTAAAGCAGCAGGCTACCTAACTCCCATTCTCACTGGGACTGTAAGGCCTTGCATCAAACACAGATGTCTGCTGTGCCCCAACATCAATACAGACCACATCATCACTGGACAAAATAAAACATGGATTATGACATCTGAGTTTCAATTGCTTGCAACTCTACCAGTGTTATATATGCTGTCACCTGTTCACAGTGCCCCTCTGCTGTCTACGTTGGACAGTCAGGGCAATCCCTACATGAAAGAATGAATGAATACTGATTTGATATCATCTGCAGGAAGACATGGAGGGCTAACTTCCATGGACACTCCCATTGCTGACTTCATTGGCCTCTCTGAGGCTTTAGGCAGTCAGCGGCAGTTCTTATCTATTGCTGTCTGACAAAACCTATAAGCATTGAGGCACTGAATGTCTTCACTTGGTCTGGCCTTTGGATTGTGTCTCAGTGGTCTAAAGTGGGGGAGGGATGGTAGGTCTTGGGGAGCTTCCATTCCTTTATGCTCCTACATAGGCTTATGTGTCGAAGGTCTTGGTATGATAGTTGCAAGACTCTATACAAGCAGATTCATCAGACACCTGACTAGACCTCTTACATGTGTACCGTGATCCAGAGGATCAGCGGTTGCCTACTTTGTTTGCCTCTCTCAGTACTGCCCCCTCCACTTGCTTCTCCCTTGAAATTTTCTCCCTCCTTATACTGTTTTGTGCACACACATTCACAGCATCTGGTAAAGTGAGCTTCAGTCCACAAAAGGTTGTGCTATGGAAATATAGACTACAACTTTAAACCATTGCTCCTTGTACTGTCATCTGCCACCTCTGAGAACAGTCTAGCTCAGGGGTGGCCAAAATGGCAGACCTGGCCAGTGACTAAACTCCATTTCCCAGCAGCTCCTGCTGGTGGTGCTGCAGCCAGTTTTCATGGAGACCCCAGGAGCGGCGGTCCTGTGACAGTGTGGGGCCAGGGTTTCCATGATGACTGGCCCCAGCAGTGCTGGCAGGGAGCTGCTCCGTGGCTGGGATTTTGCAACGGTGACAGTGTGGTCCAAGGGACGGGCAGGGACATGCAAGCAGTGGATCATGGCTCTGCCCCAGCTCCAGACCATGCTGTCCCACTGCAAGATCCCAGTCCTGGCCTTGGAGCAGCTCTCCATCCAGCTGCGCATGCTGCCAGTACTACTGGGTCTGGTTTGCATGGAAACACTGGCACAGCACCACCCCTATTGGGGTCTCCATGGAAACAAACTGCAGCGATGTGGGCAGGGGCTGCTGGGAAATGGAGTCTGCCATGGACCCTATCCAGCCCATGGGCCGGACTTTGCCCACCCCTAGCTCTATATTCTTTGGACTTACCCTTCAGATGGTGAAAGGCTGCTATCAAATCTCCCCATAGTTTTCTCTTCTGCAGACTAAATAAGCCCTATTCCCTCAGCCCTTCCTCAGAAGCCATGTGCCCCAGCCCCCTAACCATTTTTGTTGTCCCCCCCCGCTGGACTCTCTCTAACTTGCCCTTTCTGTAATAGGGGACCCAAAACTGGACACAGTACTCTAGATGTCACCTCACCAGTCCCATATAGAGGGGAATAATTCCTTTCCTTGATCTGCTGACAGCACACTAACAGCAGCCCAGTATGCTGTTAGTCTTCTTGGCAACAAGGGCACACTTTTGACTTGTATTTAGCTTATTGTCCACTGAAACCCCCAGGTCCCTTTCTGGAAAGATGCTGCTTTGCCAGGTGGTCCCAAGCCTGCATGGGATTCTTCTATCCTAAGTGCAGGACTTTTCACATGTCCTTGTTGAACCTCAGGAGATTTCTTTTGGCCCAATCCTCCAATTTGTCCAGGTCACTGAATCCTAGGCCTATCCTCCAGTTTATCTACTACGCCCCCCAGCTTGGTGTAATCTGCGAACTTGTTTAGGGTGCACTTTATGCCATCTACCAGGTCACTGATTAAGCTATCGAACAAAACCAGCTCCAGGCACTCCACTTGATACCGGCTGCCAAGTAGACTTCAAGCCATTGATCACTATCTGTTGAGTCTGATGATCCAGCCAGCTTTCTGTTCACCTTACAGTCCATTCATCCAGCCCATACACCCTTAGCTTCCTTGCAAGAATGCTGTGGGAGACTGTATCAAAAGCCTTGCTAAAGTCAAGGTATATCATGTCCACTGCTTTCCCCACATCCACAGAGTCAGTCACTTCATCATAGTGTATGGGCCGGGAGCGACCCGAGCCCTTTTCCGTGCTGCACGCGGGCTGTGGCCAGCAGCCCGGGCACGCTGGGTCGGAGAGGGAAGGCCGTCGAGCTGGAATTAGGCACAAACGCTTAGCGGTAGTTTAAAAGATTGTTTACTTACACCAAGATGGCAGTGGTGTAGGCTGGAAAACTTGCTTGAGTTGCGGTTACAGACGGACAACAAAACAAAACTCGAACCTGCAGGGCACGAGGGTATGTTGCAAGGGGTATTCGGCGATGGGAAGATGCAAAACACGAGGGTACGTCGCAAGGGGTTTTCGGCGACGGGAAGATAAACCTGCAGGACTCGAACCCGGGTAGAAGAGCTCTGAGGTCGGTCGTCTGGCAAGGACTCACACGAAGTTTGCTAGGCTCCGTGGGTCCGGTTCTTTGCGCGCAGGAAGGGATACGTCTAGGCTGCGATCGACGACGGGGAGAGGCTAGAGGTTGATCAGACCTCTGTTGCCTGCTTGAAATGCGCTGGGTCCGTAAGGATCCGCAGCGCTTAGAGATCTTCACAGCGTGAAGTCTCCTCCTCCCTTGTTCGTGGAGTCCTCCAACTTGGGCGGAAACCACTCAAGCCTTTTATACGGCTAGCAAGCCAATCACTAGCCGCCACGTGTGAATAATTTAGAACTGGCCAATAATGGGACTCGAATTAGCATACAAATGGCGGGAACTCTTTGCAACGAGCATTTCTGTGCTGCAACAAAGAAATGCTCCCTGCAAAGAAAGCTTCAAATTGGCGGGAAATTCTCCCTTGCACCGGGGAGCTCTTTTGCAGCAGAAAACTCCACCGTGCAAAGAAACTGTAATTTAGCGGGAACAATTTAGCAGTGCTGAAGCACACAAAAACAAAAATCACACCCTTTGGGTTGTGACACATAGAAGGCAATCACGTTGGTCAGACATGACTTGTCCTTGGTGAATCCATGCTGACTGTTCCTGATCACCATTTTTTTCCTCCAGGTGCTTAAAAATGAATTCCTTGAGGACCTGCTCCATGATTTTTCTAGGGACCGAGATGAGGCTGACTGGTTTGTAGTTCCTTGAATCTTCCTTCTTCTCTTTCTTAAAGCTGGGCACTATATTTGCCCTTTTGTGCAAACCCATTAAAATAAGGCCTCAGCTAGGTTTCTGTAGCTGTCACTCTTACACTCATCCTTTACCACAAGTGAGACATTGGCAGCATGTTTTTGTAGAGCTCCATATCTTTCTTGTTGTTTTATAGGTAAACAACACTTGTTGAGAATGATAAACTGTATCCAGTGTTACAAAAAGGAGAAATAATTTGGTTCTGTTAAATAAACATTGGATAAAAATAGATGATGCAGATTTTTGAACCAGATATAGTGTCATGAGAATTTTCTATGAGCTGGTCTGGTTTTGTTGGGCTGCTCAACAGACAGTTATTTGCATAACACGCAGCAATTTTACCCCCAAACAGAAGTCAGTTTACACAAGGTAGAAGAAGGCAATTCACCTTCTTGGAAGAAAATTAAGTGATGCAAACTGCTTTTTCTCTTTCTCTACATTGCATAATTTATTACTATTTCATTTTCCTTCTTTATTATTCCCACACTCTGTCAGCATTTCTGACTGAGAGAGAACACTTCCTCTGAATTGGTCAGGGGAAGAAAATAACAATTGACTTTCATGAGAACCAAGAGAATAACGAAATACTCTGTGAGACTCCATTGCTAGATGCTGAAACTTGGAACCCATTTGCTTAAAGAAACAGCAAAATCAGGAAGCATTGACATGGTGGTCTGGCCAGTCTTTTTTACCCACTTTAACATAAGGTAACATTTATTGTAATAATTAAGGCCCAGAATAAGGCTATAAAGTTGGGAAGAGAGGTACTGCAAAAACTCAAATACAGAGGATTTGCAAAATGTAGGGGCCTCCATTTTAGACTACCCAAAAAATGTGATAAACTAAATGGAGAAAGAAAATAGAACTAGATAAATCCAATATAGCTTTGTAATTTCAAAAGAATCACTTTCTCTCTGTAGGATAAAAGACATTAAGAAGTAATAAACTGATCTATGGGGTCCCCTGAGTAAACATAATGATAACTTACATTTTATGCTTTGTTGTTTTTTTTCCCTTTAGTTAACTGGATCCATTTTGCTTCCAAATTCTTAAAGAAATATAAATGTTGAAAACTTATACTGTTACGTGCAGTGCAGTACTTTACTGGGGGAATTATCATTCTAGTTGCCATAGTTATTTCATCTATTGTTGATGTTAATTTTGATTTTTCACTTTTAAATATGAGAACTTATGTACATGCATGTGTTTTAAATGGTTAGATTTCCTAAGTGAGTAAAAGATTTGTATCTTTTAACTTCTTCCTTTCCTCTGCCTCTTGATTATTTTGTTTCCTCTATTGCATGATGTGCCATTTTCATTTGTCTCCCTTTCTCCAAGAAAACCCCAACAGCCAAAAGATTTTGTTGGCTTAGAGACAGTTCATTCTTATTCGCGTCTAACCATATATTCAGTTAAAGCATCACAGGGCTCTGATTATGCGGTGTCTCACAGCATCCAGGTATTGATTTTCATTCCTCTGGAGTGGTAGGTTGGCCCAAGCTGGTACATGGAACACACTATAAAGCATGGAATAGACTATATATCCACTAATGAATAATGACCAAAATTGGTAATAATATTTAGGAAATATCCAAGAAATGAGCCGAGTAGGAAGAGATGAGGTGGCTGAAATGGCATTAGTGTGACTGTCTTCTGGACATGTTGCCAAGCCAAATATGACTGCTTCTCAGTCAACTGCTGTTTCTGGTTATATTCTTTTCAAGCCATCGGTGATTACCTAATGGCCAGTTTACTCCACAACTGTGTCTACAGTGGTGGTCTCCAACTTTTTAAAGTAGGAGATCACCTTTGGCATTTAAAAGTAACCCAAGATCTACTGTGTGCTGCCCCAACTCCTCCCCACAACCCAGCAGGCGAATCTGTGCTGAGGGAGGTCGGGGGGGGGGGCATCGAGTCAGAGGGAGAAAAAATTATTTGAGGGCATGCCTCCCCAACAGGTAAGTCCCACCCAGCCAGGGCCCCACTTAATTTACCCCTGCTCCTGCCTGTGTGGCACTGTCCCTCACCGTGGGGGCCTTGATCTAGCCCCCACTTCTTCCCTCCCCCACGGACTGACCTGCTGGGCTGGGGCACATGCGTGCATGCATGCGGGCACTCAGCCCTCCACCCCAGCCTCAGATTGACTCCAAGAGGCTCCAAGATCTACCAGTGAATTGAGATCCACTGGTTGGTGACCGCTGGTCTACAGGCACTCTGTAGAGTCCTCCATGAATGTAGTATTCCAGTGAATCTTGCTGTGGAGACATTGAACCAAAGGTCCTTTGGCTTATTGCTGTTGACTTTCCTCTAGATACTATGTACTTCCCTTCCCCCTTTGCTTTATTTTTTTTTCTACTGAAAGACTCATTGGGGATTGTAATAACTGTAGATAACAAAGCTGGAAAAGACCTGTTAGATAATTGTGTCCTACTGTAGGCAGAATGTAATTTGTTGACAGAATTTCCTTTCTCAAGAAAACTAGTAGTGGCTTCACTATTCCCTCTGATTTCCCTGCATAGCATTACATATATAACCATTGATTCCCTTGTGTCCATTGACAATAGCATTTGAGCTAAATAAACCTGGGTGGAGCTCGTTAATTGATAATCCACAGTATAAATAAGTAAGTACTAGGGTTCAGAAGAGGGGTTCTTGAACAGACCTGGAATTTCATTTTTAGGCTATGTAACCTTTTATTTTTTAAAGTCTAAATTTAATGAAAGTTTAAAAGAATCATCCTATTGTTCTAATTTGAGTTCTGGGCACCCTTTACATCCCTTTTTCTTGATATTGGGTCTCTCTCGAGTATACATGATGCTTGCTGGAAGTTGAGAAAAGAGTTCATTACAATGTCTGGCTTCTACCGAGCCTCAAATGTCCCTCAACCATGAACATATGCTGTGTCGGTCTGTCTGATGCTGCACTACTTTCCAGGATTATAGCATTTGTAGGGACTTCTGTAAACTCTTAAAAAAAAGTTTTCATTTGCCTTTCATTTATTCCATTCTAAATTGACTATCTGCATCTTTCCAGTAGCAATTCTCACCTTCCATTTAAATTTAATTAGTGTTGAGATAAGTCTTCTGTTGTGTGTCTGTCTTTGCTCTTTTATTGCATTCATTCTTTATTCTTATCTATTCTTTAAAGCGCAGAAAACATTTACTGTGACCAAACCGGTCCCCATTTACAAACTTTTATTTCACAGTAACGAAAAGGGGTGGGGGAGGGGCTTCATACAATGATTTCTGTGTGTAAGGGAAAGAAGCTGATATGTTTTTAGAGGAAGTCATGAAAAATCATGGTGCTTGGTTTTCATTCTACTTTTGCTTTATAGCCTAGAATTATTTTAAAATGCTAAGTATTATAAAAAAAGTCTTTGAAGTTTAACTGATAATTTTTAAAAAAGAAGAAAAAAGGCAATTCCTTCTCAGAGAAGCTTTTAATATATGTTCTACTGAGTTTTATTAAGTTATTCATCTCTAATCCAGATCAGTATCTGTTTAACAAAAGTGCTCAGCTCAGAGCATAGGGAACTCGTAGCGCTTGTAAAAACTTAATTGCCAGGAAGCACTCTTATACTGCTGAAAATGTTTCATGAGATACCTTAATGGATTTCAAGTAAGCCTAGGATAACTCTGAATTGTTAAGTTTACTGCATTTTTAAAGTAAAGTGTGTGATCTGTTGCATTTATCTTCCAGTCATGAAGTGACATTATGTTCATCATTTCCCTTGTGAAATTTATTACTAGGTAATTTTGATTTTATTTTAAAAATACCTCTCTAGGTACAGGTGTGTGGATTGTATTCGGGAGAAGAATTTCTTGAAACGTTTGACTGTCCTATTAAAGTAAGTACTTTTTAATTAATCCTTAATAAATTGCAGCATTTTTGTCTTTAATAACATAAGGATCATGCTGACTCCTATTCTGCAAAATAAAGCAATGCTTCTTCCCCGTGCTAATATACATATCACCCGAAAATGGTTTGCTATGTTAGCATAAAAACTTTTGATATGGTTATGTTGGGGGGAAAAGTTGATCTAGGTTTTGTAGAAAGTAGTACTGAGTTTTTCAAATACAAAAGGCAAAACATAAGGGGAAGTTGTCAGCCATCTGCTGTTTTCTGTCTTAACTTATTCCTCTCTTCTTGTAAGTCTGTGATTATAAATTGTGAGGGTTCTGCTAGGTCAGTATTTGAATTGATTATAATCTTAAACTTACCCTGGGAGAAGGCAGTGGGTCGTGATGTCACAACGGTGAGGCATACTTTGTTGAGGGAAAAACTTCAATTACTATTCTCTTAACTTCATCTATGTTAGTGGCTAGCGATCAGAAGCTAGCAGTCAGTGACAGCACTAGCCTGGGGCAATTAGGAGAAACTACCTTAGGTGCCAACTCACTGCGGGGAGAAAAGGGGTGCAGAAGAAAACAGCTGCCACCAGCAGCTGCTCAGTCATGATCATGCCAGGAGCATGGCAGCAACTAGAAATGCCAGTGTCCCTGTGCCCTGAGTTCCTCGTCGCATTATGCCGCTGCTAGCAATAGTAGGATTCTGTGAAGACCTAGGTATCCTCTCTGAGGCTAGGTACAGACATTCAGAAAGCCTGAGGTGAAATTGAGCTAAGTTATATGGTTTCCTATAAGTGCCATAAGTTTGATGGGTAGTGAACAGAGTACACATTCGTCCTTTGGTGGAGGGGGGCAAATCTTAGACTGGGTTCTGACATTTTTAAACCAGTCTGTGTACTGAACTTCCATTGTGTTATGGGTCTAGATTGGTTTCTGTAACAGAACTTCTGTTCTGTCATGGGTATAGACCGGTTTCCTATCACTTATACCAGTAAAAGTGTAAAGTCTGTACTGGGCCAGAAAGAGTTCTTGTAGGAAAAAAGGAAACCAGCTGGTTTGATTTAAGGTTTTGTTTTGTGGAAAGAACAGTCATCACAATTTTGCTGACAGGTGTAGCCCAGTATAGCCCATTCACTGTTTAGAAGCTTCCCTGTAACTCTTAATGGGAAAAGAACATTTGTATGTCTTGTCACCTAGTAGAAGGAATGTAGTTGTAATAATCTATATATGGCAATATTTAGCTAATTTGAAAGTTAAAACAGGTGTTGTTGCAGTTGAAGTCCCTGTAATGCTTAATAACTTCAACAGGAATTATTTTTCTCCCACATTAAATCCAGATTGTTGCTGTTCACCCTCAGTTTGTGAAATCCCCCTGCAAACAGTTTGTAACAGGTGGTAAAAAGGTAAGTTGCCGTATTCTAAAAGGTAGGTCTTTCTTCCCTTCCTCTTTGAACAAAGTTTACAATTCAAATTAATAGATGTATGTAACACACACACACACACACACACACACACACATATATATATTCACTCTCTCTGGGACTTCTATCTGCTCGAACCCTTAAAATGAGGACAAGAACAGAATTTTATCCATAGTGTTCTGTTCTATGAATTAAATAAGCAAAGTGGCAATTGACCCATTGTCCTTTAAGCCTTGTTTTGCCTTTGTTTCTTATGGGAAGAGTGTCCTCAGAACTTGACACCTTATTTGTAAAATCACAAATCAGGATGGGGATTGACATCTAATTCTGTACCTGTAGTATTTAACCTTCATTTCAGGCATTTTGGTCTTATTACATTCACATTATTTGTTTTTGAGTAGAATTAATTTTGATTCTCAACTTGCAGATAATGAAGTCTTAGGTAATAGTGCCTCTACCTTCTGATGCCTATTTTGGACAGAAGGCAGGGTAGATTTTCACCTTAGAAACTAAATCCTAGACGATGCATAGCATCTGATGATGAGCCACTGCTTACAAAAGTTTAGGCATCTCTGATTTAGTTAGTCTGTAAGGTGCATATCTACTCTGCCTTCCATATGACTTCAGATTAATATGGCTAACTACTCTCTGCTCATGTAATTTTGAGGTCAAACAAAAAAAATAAAACAGGAAAATGCTATTTTATTATAATTGTTTAACTTTTTAACAAGTTACTGTGACCCTTTTGAAATAGAAATGAATAGCCATAGTTCCAGATGCATTGAGCCAAATTTGCCTTGCATTCAGAAAGCACATACTAGTAATGGCACTGTTTTTCATCAGCAGTACAACTTATTACCAATAGTCATTATTTATGTATTAAAACAAACAAAAACTACTCTCTGAATGCTTTGGTTGTCTGACCAGTCTGCATTAACCACCAAAGAACGAACTATCGGTGGATATCTCCCAACAACAAAATTGTCAGGCTTTTTCATGCTGGACATGGTGACAAGGGGAGAGAAACTGGGAATTGATAGAACTTGGAAGTGCTGTCAAGTGGTCAAATAACTTGGATTCACTTGATGCTGAACAGAAAAAAAATTAAGGATTGAACACATCTCTTTGGTTATCTTTGATTACCTGACAGGTAGTTTTATATTCCTGCTTCTTGGAAATTGTATACTGATTCCTTATACCTTCATACTTTGCTGAGAAACTTTCCTCTTCAGGGGAACTTTAATAGACATCTTGGCATATGATAGGTAATATTATTGTATTAAAGACCTGACCCTTGTTATTTAATTTTACTTGCTTCTGTATCTGAAAAACAAATAAACAAAAAGCCTCTAAAAAGAAACTTATTTTTAAGGTTGTAGCAAAAAAAATAGCCATGTTATACGCTGAATCTTTTGAAATCCTATCCAATCTTTTGATTGCTGTATGGAAAGATCATATAGATCTGCATTTTTAGTTGGTTGGATTCAAGGGTCGTACATAATATGGAGACTACTTTGGTAAATCAATTTGGTTTTGGTTTTAAAGTTTTATTTAAAACTAAAAGTCAAAATCTATGCTTCCCAGTATGAAGAAAACCCTTGAGAATCTCTCCCAATACAATGTTATGTCTGAGTTGCATATAGAAGAAGTGTCTAGAAAAGTGTGAGTTCTCACCATCCATCCCCACATTTTTAACTCTGGGACCTAAGAAAAGAGAATCCAGTGTTTGCAGAAGGACCTGGAATGGAGTGTTGCCATTTCTAACAACAGCCTCCAGCTACATTATATGCATTGTCACTTCAGAAAGTGTGAGGGATCCTTTTTGTTTCTTTCTTGAATTTCTTGCTTATATTGGTTTATATAATAAATCTACAATTCTAATACTTTATGGCCTCAGTTCAAGAAAGCACTTAAGATATGCCTTCATCCATTCTTGTTAACTTTAAAGTTAAGCACCCGCTTTAGTACTTTGCTTAATATGAATGCCTTCCAGAACTAAAGTTTCTGTTTGTTAATTTCCATTTTCTTAATTATATTTGTTTTGAGAAAAATCAGTCCTTCATAAAGGGATATAAGGGCATTTTACAGTGTAGCATCCAAGGGGCCATTATGTAAGTATAGCCTTAAATTGTAACTATTTTTTAAAATGGGGGCATATTTATAGATTCTTGATTCCAGGAACCTTCTTCAGAACTTTTCAGGTTTTTGTATGGTACTGAGATTTAAAAAAATACAATGTTTTGCAAACAGCCATGATGGAAGTAGGCATTTTAAAATTTTGTTGCACAATTCTCTAAAATCTGCTTAATTTGGTGTATGCTGCTGTCATTTCAAAGCACCATCCTAAAACAGGAAAAAAGATATCGTGGTCAAATTAAAGCTAACTTTTGATTATACAGGATGTAAATGAAAACCATATCTGTTAAGCTTATTTATTTGAATAAAAATGCAACACTTAAATTTTTGGATAAGGTAGTTGCCTCGCTTTTCAGAAAACAGTAGCTTTTTACAGGTGTATGGTATCCACCTCTGAAAATTATAGGTGGATTATAGAGGCGTTGACGTGATCTCAACTGGAGGTGCTAGGTAAAGTACTAAACAGAGGAACATTTCTTCGCTTAACTCTGTAATTAAGTACAGCACCATTGTGAATGGATGATGGTAACCCTGAAATAATAATATATTGTAAATAACAGGGCATCCCTGGCCAGACTGGATAGCAGAGCTTCAAGGCAAGGGGAAAAGACAAATACTGTGCTATTGAAGGCCGTAACCTTCTGCCTTTTAAAAAAGGGTCTAATCTTAAAAAATAACAGGGTGAAAGCTAGCTAAATGAGGGTAGTAAAGCTGAAATAAAGGTGTTCTTCACTTAACCCTTAACATACTGGTGTTTCTCAACCTGTCAGTTGAATGAATGCTATAGAGCAGTAGAGGTATCCACAGTACACATAGGGTTAAAGAGGCCAAAGTAACTGAGAGAGAAGATTGAAGGATATGTAGGTTCCAAAATCAAGGTATTGGCTGCTTCATTGTGTGTAAAGACAGCTTATATGAGCAGAGCAGTTTGAGGTATGTCTCTCTTTGTAAAGCTGTTGGTGAGGTTTTACATTTGTGGGGGTTTGGACCAATATCCGGATATTGCTAGGAAAATATGCTCTAAGTCGAATAACTGACCCACACCATTAGTGACAAGACTGTTCCCACATAACATGAAAACATTTGTTAAAAAGTTTTGGGGACCTGCTTTTAAATGGGGGTGAGGAGACTGCACGTTCTAGGCCATGTTTAATTCCTACAGAAGTCAGCGATGAAGGACACTCAGTACCTTACAGGATCAGGCCCTTAATTTTCTAAAGTGACTTTGAGTACTGGATGCCCAGACTTAAAGAAGTTTGATATATAGACTAATGAAGCTGCGTTTTTTTTCCAGAAATCATTCAAAGTTGAACACTGAGAACAGTAATCATTTTGGAAATTTAGGGCCAGTTTTTTCTGTTGCTAAGGCAACTGAAGGGCCAATTTTCCAACACAGAAGGTCCCACATATTTCCTTTCATTCATGTTTTAGCTAAAAATAAAATATGGAGGGTATGATCATCTCATTTAAGTGCCCAAACTACATGCAGCTGCTGTTCATATGTGCCAGAAAAGCCACACAAAAAAAGATATTGTTGCTTAGGGAAAGCATTTATTTAAAAAATCTAAGATAATTTTTCAGCGATAATGCATCTTGCCCTGAAATACTATCTCCACTGTCTGACATGCTATAAACAAGTTTATTTTACATTCTGTTTCACTTAAGTTGCAGCAACCTCTAATGCAGTGATAGGATAGAGATTATGAACAAATGGGGAAAGGAGAAATGAAAACACATTCTTTTTAGGAAGCTGAAGTTGCTGTTGTGAGAATTGCAGTGGAATTCATACGTTAAAGTCAAGTCTGCTAGGGAATGTCTTGGATTTTTTTTTAATTGTCTGATTTTTAGTGTCAGCAGATGCACTTTAACTTTGCTTTGTGAGTAAGTAGACGACCTTTACCTCTGAACCCTACTATATGTACTTCATAATAACTGGTTGGACTACTTTGACAAATTATTAAATTGTCAGGATGCTGTTTGCAGCACAGTCCATTTTTAGAAACCAGATAGTCAGCTGTTTGGCATTGCATTCGGTAGTAGAAGAGTACCAGACAAGAAAGGCAGATTGCTTTGTAAGCTGTAAAATGTCAGTCAGTAAATACTGAGAGGTCCAGTTTAAGTGAAGTAAGAGTAAATACTATGGCAATCTGTGCCCAGACATTGTGTAATTTACCTTAAGCAGTGTCCAGGCTGTAGCATCAACCAAGCC
>NW_005841953.1:3180136-3185232 GCF_000455745.1 Alligator sinensis
TGTGTGGGGGGGGCTGTATGTCTGGGCTGTTGACTAGTATTATATTACTAGTCAATAGCTGAGACCTTTAGTAATGCTGATGATAGGTATTAATAAATACATTGGAATATATTTACTTAGATATTTCCCTCTATCATCACAGTATTCTGTATCTTGTATTGAATGTTTGGGTTTTTCCCAAGCAAAAAGAGGGGGAATGAATTCATGTGTGTTGCATGGATGTAATCATTCTTCACTTTTCCCAACCAAAAAGAGGGGGAATGAATTCATGTGTGTTGCATGGATGTAATCATTCTACACATTTCTACACATGCTTCTGTCCAGTCCTAAACTTATGCATCTATAAAACATATGTAACAGCAATACCTTTAATTCTAAACATGTTATGTCAAAATGACATTAGAAAAATTCAGGTACATTTGCACAAGATGCCTGTTAAATCTTTGGTTTGGGAAGTCTTAGCTTTTCCAGGCAAATCCTGCTGATGACTGTTTTGTGAACTGGTGACTAGCTAGAACCCAACAGTCAATTAAAACCTACTTCAGTAGAAAGAGTCTCCCTGAATCCATCTGTACTTGAAGCTATGAAACTTGTTCACAGTTAGATTCATTATGACTGTTGCATTCTGTGAGTGAAAATACTTTCTGTGTTCACCATCCACCAGATCCCGTTACCTTCTTTGAATCCACTCCGCCCATTACCATTTCTAATAAATATATATTTACACTATATGTTTATAGATGTTACTAATCCTTGATTCCTTGCTAAATAAAATCTTGGTTATTAGTATCATTAAAGTATAATTGTGCATTTGGGGGCTTGTCACTAAATCACTGGGCCTGGAGCTGCTGCATTCCTGGTATATGAAAGTGTGTTTTCCTATACCACAGTAGGAAAATAGTACGTACTAATTTTTGTAAATCTCTTCAAGATCTTCATGAAGAAGGAGATTTTTAGATCGAATTGGTGGTGGCATAGACTGCGTGCAGAAATGTAATTCTTACTTTCCAAATAGTTTACTTCCATTGAAACCTCTTGTGGATGGGAGAGAAGGGTGTGTGCATATGTGCGTGTGTGTATGTATAATACACCCTTGGAGAGAGTCAATTTAAACTTCATCACATTGCACTAGTATTGCTGTAGTCAAGGGTTTCCCTATTCAGATGATTAAGAATTCCTACGCTTAGTTTAAAGATTGGGCTTATGCACAATTTGTGTTAGTGCTAATTGCATGATGAGCTCCATTAAATCCAAAGACTAATCCATTCTCTTTAGTAGTTGCACTTTGAGCTCTCTCTGAGGAGGCAGAAATATTAAGTGGAAAATATGCAGAGATGTGTTAAGTAATCTAGTGGAACTATAGTCAGTCTTTAAATCAAACAGTCATCTGCAAAGTCCCACAGAAAAAAGATGCTTTCTAATGCATTTTAGCATTGCTGCTGCTGTGACAGTAATGAAGTGGTTGCACAGAGGCACACAAGGTACTCATTCAACAGTGTTAAAAAGACCCATCAAACAAATTACCTTAGGAGCCAGGCCCCTTGTCCCCCTCTACCTACCCCCACATTGCTGTCTGACCCTCCTGCCACCTGTGGCAGTGGGTTAGAGGGTGGGCACAGGCATGGGGGGCAAGGTTGGGGAGGAAGGATGCTGCTTTGTTCTCCCTTGCTCTCGCCAAGCAAGCTGTTCTGGCTGGGGACAGGAATTGGCTCAGCCCCTGCTTCAGCCCAGGGCCAAAGCTAGAGCTGAACCACCGCCTTCCGCAGGCCAGTACTTGAATCCAAGATGAGGCATTTTTCCCCCCATGCTGATTGGGGGGAAAGCCTGGTCTTGGGTTTAAGTAAATATGATACATCAAGAAGCATACAGTGGGGCAAAGCTTTGCACACCTGTTCTCTGTAATAGCAAGGAAAAGGTTAAGTATTTGTCATGTGGTTTTGATTATGTTAAAGTTTGGTTTGCTTATTTTATTACTGCCACGCAGAAGATGCTAGAAAAGCATCTCAAATACTACCGTGTTTTGTAACAAAGAGTTTAGAGACTTAACAGTGCCAGACAGTATAAAGAGTACCACAGGGAATGCAAACAAATTATTTTGTTGATGCTCTTGAAATACATATACTATGTCAGACTTAGGTGAAGCGAAGCCCTACAACACTTTTCTCCCACCAAAAAAAGTAAGTGGTTGGGGGAGGAGGGGGAATCTGTCTTCTGGAGGTTAGTTTTTCCTTGCTCAATAATTAGTTCCTGTTGCATACAAGTTGCTTTCTGGTGCTCTAATGATGCTATTTTAATATGATAGATGTTTGGAATGTGAACTAAATACGTTAACCCATTACTTTGAAGATGAATATTTTCAGTGGGTTGAGAAGGATCCTAAATCCTTTGTAGAATGTTCATGTTTGCTAAGTCTCAAGATGGCTGTGTAACAAAAAAGAGAATCAATATTGTAGTATAGAGCACATGGTTTTATTACCATTAAATTAGGATAACACTTTTATTTTGAGAAGGCCATTTACTGTCATCTTAAAGCTGCTATAATAGGAGTCCTTGCTGTTGGCTCCCGGATCAGGTGTTCTTTAACTTTCTGAAGTAGAAGGATGATTTTTTGGTTCAACTTCACTTCATTTCCTGGCTCTGCCACAGAGACCTCCTTTGTGATTTTTGGACATGTCGTTTAATTTCTGTCCAAACAGGGGTTGCTTCTCTGTGCATGAGCCTCCAGTGCTACTACCACTGACAAACTAATTCCTGACACGTGGACCCTTGGAAAAAATATTGAAAGACATCAAGGACTTTCACCATCCCAGTGTAGCATAAAGTGACAGTTCTGCAAGTTTTAGCTAACTTTCTTCAGTGATAAATCCCTCTAAGAGTGTCCTCATTCCGACCATGGGGAACTGTTGCCAGATGTTAGCAAGAACTTTTTTTTTTCCTCTTCTGGTCAGAGCAGTCCATTCTGCTTGTTACTGCCTCACATTTCTCACTTGTTTACTAATTGCAGATGTCTAGTTACTCAGGGAAAGGGGGTAGGTTATCAATGATCAGCTGGCAGCTGCTGAAAAGCAACAGCTGTCAAAGTCAACACCCCACCCACCACCACCAGACACACCTGTGAGAGTAACGTAGCTTTTATAGAGCTATGGGGAAGGGGGAAATGTAGTGCTTTGAATGTAACATCTGTCCACGGCCTAGGTACCATAGTGTTCCTATTCAGTGGATTTCTTTGAGATTGTTGACTTTTGACATTCGTCTAAATGCTGCTTCAACCTATTTTTAATATTTGTATTACAAAAATGATATTATTAGCAGAAGAAGTAAACATTATTTTACTGTTCACATTCATTTTGGAATTAAGTTTAGGGTCTATTTTTTTGAGGTAGTAGGAATCTCCAGCTCTCCATGGCTTGAAGTTGAAGGTTCTCAGTATGTCTGAAAGTCAGTTCCTTAGTTTTTAAGGGCATCTTTATTTTGGTGCATCATGTTTTGAAGGTTTGTAATGAAGGATTGGGGGGGGGGGGGGGTTTATTCCCCCGCTCCCCCCACCACAATGTTATCAGGCCTATGTATTACAAAGTTAACCAGCCAGTGATTAGTATGCCCTTAAAACCTAATTCCTGGAGTTTTGGGGTGCATGTTTGTTTTTTGGGTCATATGTATGAAGATCAAATATTATGCAAGTGCCAGGAATTTATCCCAAATGAAGAGTCACTTGAAAATCTGTGCTGAAGTACATCAGGTGGTCTTCTGTTCTCTAGTTTTAAATGTTTTTCTACTCAGTCATATGTGGGCTTTAAAAAAAAAAAGTAGCTCTCAAACTATGAAAAGGTCACAATTGTTCTTCGGTATAACTCGCACACTTGTGAATAATAAATGTACTTGCAGGTCCTTCACAAGTAAACATACAGTTGGCAATGCACGTTGTTCATACTGAACATGTCCATTTTTTATAATAAGTGAATAACTTCAAAGTTAATAACTTTATCCAGTCTGAATGGAAATATCACTTACTTGTACATGTACTGGTACCTTAGTTGGAAAAAAATGAAACACTGGAGTAGTAACTATTTTTCTTCTACTAAAGAAGCAATTATTTAGTATCATGAAAATTAGCAAAAAATATTCTCAATTCTTAAGAGCCACCAGCAGTACCAAGTTCTGATTACCCTACATTGTGCTTTTAATATAAATGTTTCAGTATAACTTATCTTGACACTTAGGGGCTTTTATTTTATTTTATTTTTTGGTGGGGTGGAAGGCTTCTACTTGTTCACAATCTACTGATGAGTGTCAGATTTTAACAAGTATAGCCACTGCACAAGCTGCATTTGCGCGGTTCTCATTTTGCCAGGGAGGGAATTATAAGGTGTTTGTTAAGGCAAAATCTGAGTCCATATGTTAATCTTTCTGATAAAACTTCTGTTTATTGAGGAGGACAAGGGCTTTTTTGTGGTATCCTTTATTAGACCCCTTTTTTGGACAGTTTGATGGATTATCATGGCATGGCTCCAGCCTCTCTATTTAGTGACTCGGTTTAAACTTTTTCTGGCAATTTTGGTCCTTTGGTGCCATCTTGTGGCTGTACCAAAGGCATGCAGTCTATGTAGTTCTTACACAAACCTTTAAAAAACAAGCATGAATCCCTTCATCATTCGCTCTCATCACAGCTACTCTTTACTTATACATTTAAAAGAAAAAAAATGTCCCTCCTACAGCGAGGGTCTGCATAGTAGCTTTTTATATTTGAAATGTTGCAGTGTTATAGGAGTTAACAATGGTATTGGTATCAAAGGATACTGATAAATGCCAGTATGTTTGATCCTTTAGCAATACAAGTGTAGTGAAACCATTGTAATTTGGAGGCTCTTTCATTGGAGGCTAGAGCCATTTAATTAACTTAGTTTGCTATGGAACATGCAGGCATAACAGTTATAATACAACAACTGATGCATACTGTCAAGCAGCAGTTCCCCATTGCCTTTTAGAGCAGCTGAAGGGTACTTTTGTCTCTGTCTACATAACCTTAGTAGCAGAGTTTCTTGAGTTAGTCAACAGTAAATTCAAGGAGTTACTTTATACAGGGTGGTAGTCCTGCT
>NW_005841953.1:3185263-3202029 GCF_000455745.1 Alligator sinensis
TATGAGCTCATCACTGTTGAAGTAGGACTAACCATACGTGTCAGCAGGATTGGGGCCTTAAATTCCAGCTTGTCTGTGTGTTGGGACTTAAACTTTTCTGTGTCACTTAACTGCTGGCAGTACTCCAGAACTATTAAAATCCTAGTAAAAATAACCTTTTGGAAGCACTCTGGAGCTGGTAAACAGCTGGGATACCTTGGAAACAGTCTTCTTTAGATGATGCTTTGTAACATACTTTTTTACAGAAATATGGTTTGAAATGTGTTAGAAACCATTCTTTAAAGGAAGGCTAGGTTCTTGGACCCAAAGTTTTTAGTCAGTTGTGCCTGTCCTGAAATATGATCCCAATGTGTGGCCCCCTGTTCTTTGATGCAGAGACACGTTGAGACAACTATGGTTTTGCATGGCTGTAAAAGATCATGGCATGCACTTGAAGCCTTCATTGAATTGCTTAATTGGGGCATGTTGTGTCGTAATGCAAGATTCCATAACTAATGTCCTGTTTCTTTGAAAGAAGTAATGAATCCCAGAGCAAAATTAATGTGCTGGAATCAAAAGGTCTGGATTCTGTTTTCCCTTTACCTGTTGTTCCTCGGGCCCCTGGTACACGTTACATTTAAGATGCAATTAACCTGTTAATCATGCTGCAAATAGTAACCCAGCCACACAAAGTTGATTTAAGGTGAGATAATATAGTAAGCTAGCTACAAAGTTATTCCATATGTAATGTGTATCAACTTTATGGCTTGTTTGTATCTCACCTTAAATGGAACATGTGGCCAGTTGGGGCCAGCCCATGAAGGATCCTGACGCTCAGATAAGTGCCAGGATCCAGCATGGGGCAGCTCGAGAGTCTGGGATACAGCTGTCCTCTACCTGGACCCCTGTCCAGGCCTGAGAGGTAGATGGGTGGAGCGTGGTGAGCCCATGGTCATAGTGTCTCTTTGATCTTGGGCTTGGTGCATCACAAACATTCAAAAACCATGCGTGCGCTGGGCTGCACTCGTGGTTTTCAGCTTCTGGGGACTTCTGGGCTCGTCAGGAGACAAGAGCCTCTCCCCACTCCCAAGATTCTTGTGCACCAGAGATGTCAGAAAACAATGCATGCAGCCCAGTGCACACTATTTTTAAAGACTCCATCATGACAGGACCCCAGGATCAGGGAGCCTCTCCCTGCTGGGACCTGTAAAAACCATGTATGGCATCTAACTGGGGTTTTGACAATCAACTGCTTATCGGCTGGGGCTGGAGATTGCAGTGGGGCTGGTACCAGACCCTGGTTCCTAGCTGACAATCGGCTGTTTGTGCACTTTGCACAAGAGTGTGTAATCACTCTCAGATACAGATAAAGAAACCATGGCACCCTGCAGGTAAAGTATGGCAGGGAATCCTTAATTAGCAAATCACATATCGTGCCATGAATGTGTGGCGTAATCCTTAATCACCAAATCACATATCGTGCCATGAATGTGTGGCATGGCAGGAAGCATGTTTGTTGGGATTGCAGATCAGGCCTCATCAGGTCTTTAAGTGAATGTCTGTCAGCAGCCTTGAGCAAATCAGTTCATGCCCCTTGACTATGGTTTTCTTATCTTTATAGTAGAAATGATTAGATTACATGGTCTTGTGTAAAAGCCCTTTGAGAAGTGCAGTGTTAGAATGGCTCAATGCAATTAAATAAATTTTTAATTCTGAAGTATTTTAAAAATGTTTCCATTGTAAGTGCAATCCATCTTAAATGTTTGACCTTATTTACTTCCCTCTCTTTGGTCTCCACCCTTCACCCCTTGAAATATGAGCATGTTACAAACCATAAATCAAACATACTAATCCATTACAGATGACATGATTTCATACAACTGTTTTTGTTGTTGTTACACGTCTCCACAGTTGTTGTTATATGACAAGAATTGGATGAACAGATGGAAGCCTTCTGTTTTACATGAAGGAGAAGGAAATATAAGAAATGTAAAATGGAGAGGACATTTAATTGCTTGGGCTAATAACATGGTAAGTATTTGCTTGCTGTTCTTTGCATGTATATAGAAATATCTTGGTAGCGTTGCATACAATTGACTGATATTCCTAAAAATTTTGAAATAGCATCAGGTGTCTAAATACTTATTTTGTAAACCATTTGACTGTGTTCAAATTATTAAATATATAAGGCAGTCCAGCACTGATGGATGTTCTGAGGTGTGTTTTATACACGCACCCACTTCTACCCCATTAGTGCTTGCAAGTGGCCCCTCATCATACTCTTACAATCAACTCTAGAATTACAAAGACTTAACTGTATATACCCCTTCTACAGACACAGATATCCTGCACCATTGTAAAGCAATGGTTTGGATTAACATCATATACTCTGGCAGACTGCCAGTTGAAGTCAGATTTGTGAATCTTGCTTTAAGAAAACTAGTAGTGTTAAAGTGTTAAATAGGTGCAAATCTAACGAGACATGATTCCAAGGTTTCACAAAATAAATCATAATTTTGGAAAATGCTTAGCAGAAGATAAATCTTTTCCCCAGAAGTATAATTCATAGATTTTAAGACCAAAATGGATGGTCACAATCATTGTGTTGATTTTCTTAAGTAACACATTTTACCAGCTTTGCAAATACAAGGCATAATTTGGGTAAAAGCTTCAAAGCCCACTACTAGCAAGTAGCCAGCCTAGGGAAAAAATTTTAAGTACCTATCAGTGATTTAGGTTCTTAAGTATCATTTTTTAATGAAAACGAGGTACTTTAGGAAAATTTTACTCCTATGATGTTTGAAGCTGTGGCATTAATGGCATTTTTTAGATGTTGCTGTGATCCAGTTTCAAAAGGTATCTTATAGACAGGCCTGAGCTTTTACTGCTCATATGTGCCTTATGAATGAGTGTGCTATAGGGATCTAGCTTCTAGTGCTGCTTGATCTTTCTGGCATTAGCACAATTTGAGGTTCATTCTTTCCAGAGCCACACAATTAAAATATATATTCTAGGGGAATCTGTTGGAAGTAGATATGACAGTGGAGGAGAGTCATCCCCAGAGAGTGCACCACATAGGGATGCAGAATACTAATAAAATGTTGAGAACCATCTGTCAGAGTCAAAAAGTCATGGTCAAGCCTATTTTATATGAAAAATGAAATGACTCTTGCCCTTCAAAAGATTAATATATTTGGCTATTGGACCTTTATTTTCTCTTTGCCTCTTTTATTTCCAGGATATTCTTTTCCTAGCGTAGTTTATGTTCTATTCTGTTGAGCTCACTTAAGGAATGCTTTTTATACCATCGTAACTTTTTGTGTTGGTTTTATTTCTGCCCTTGTATACTTTGCCTTCTGACATGTTACATGTAAACCTGTTGGATTTCTGATATTTGGAAAGAACCTACACATTACTGAGGCACAGATCTGAGGCACACCCTCTCCCCCCCGCCCCATGGTGCCCTCCTGGGATGCGCGCAGCAGCAGGAGCCGTTCCCCATCCCTGCGCCCCCTGAATGAGCCACAGCTCTGTCCCCCCTGCCCCTGCTGGACAGCACCTGCCCCAGCCCTGCTCCCTCCTCACTGTGGGAGGCCTTGATCTGCCCCCCCCCCACGCCACTTCCCTCCCCCCTCTCCTTCTACCACAACAGACTTACCAGCTGGATGCAGCTGTATCGGAAATTGGAGGCCGATATGCCTCCTTAAAAATTGGCTATTGGTATCGGCCCCCAAAATCTCTACTGGTGCACCCCTGTCAGTTTGTTACAGCTCCGTTTTATATGACTTGGCTCCATATCTTCAAAGGGGTTTAGTTGCATAACTCCAATTTAAATCCAGTGGGAGGGTGCCTAACATGTTGAAGAATATTGGCCTTAGCATTTTTGCTCAAGGCATGGAAGGTTCATGCTTTTCACTCTAGAGCCTCCCAGTCATGGCCAAACAGGCACATTTCAGAAATTATTATATGCTTTGATGTGCAAAGCAGGCATATCTTCATCAATGATCTGGAAGATGGGATGAAAGGCGCCCTCATGCAAGTTTGCAGATGACACCAGGCTGGGGGGGATTAGTAAATACGCTGTACAGTAGGGCTAGGATTCAGAGAGACCAAAACAAATTGGGGAATTGGACCAAAAGAAATCTCATGAAGTTCTTTAAGGATAGGCACAAAGTCCTGCACCTAGGGTGGAACAGTCCCACGCACTGGTACGACTGGTGACTCTTCAGAAAAGGACCTGGGAGTTACAGTGGACAAGAATCTAAATATGAGCTAATAGTGTGCCCTTGTTACAAAGAAGTCTAACAGCATATTGGGCTGCATTAGTGGAAGTGTTGCCAGCAGATCGATGGAAGTGATTATTCCTCTCTATATGGCACTGGTGAGGCCACATCTGGAATACCGTGTCCAGTTTTGAGCCCCACACTACAAGAAGGATGTGGACAAATTGGAGAAGCAATGAAAATTGGAGGGAGAGCAATGAAAATGTTTAGGGGGCAACTTGTAGGGGAAGAAAAGACTGACTTTATACCTTTTCTCTTTCCAAGATGGAAACTCTCTGCTTCCAATAGGTTGCAAATGGATAGAAACACAGATTTTCTGTTTCCCTTGAGAATAGTATCAGCCGCATAGGATAGTAGGTTGTTTGGTACCTTTGTAGTCTATGGAAGAGTGGGAAACTGCACTCAGAATTGGGAACGTGACTGTGGGGCCAGCTGGGAAGAGATTTAAAGCAGTTGACAAGTAATTCTCTTTTTCACCCATTTATTTCTAATCCTTGGGGAAAGGGTAATGATAGATGACATGATGGAAGTTCCTGCCAAGCAATGCAAGGACTGGCAAGTCTTGCATGTTGTGAGGAATATGGTTGTTTGGTCCTGATCAGCCTGTGTTCCTACACAGGCCTTAGCTTTTTCCTCAAATTTGGGATAAAGAAAGGTGATGTTTCTCACAACTTATTGGTTGGAACCCCACAGAGAAGAGACTTAGAAAGCTTTCAAAGGTGACCCAATAGCAGAACAGGGTATACTGTGTAGTTCCACTCTGCTCAGCCTGCAGGTAAATGAGAACATTTTATTAGGAGGTAATTCTGCTTAAAATTATACTGATGCCTGTGGAGTCTCCTCCATAGCCAGTAACACTATGGTTGTTCTCCCTGTGTATAATCATACTTTTCCCAATATTACCCTGAAATGAATTGTGGTGCCTTGCTTTCTGCCAAATCTGCAAGATCCAGTAGACTTATCCTTCTCTAGAGAGTATTATTCCTTGTAAATTTAATGAGGCAAATTGCAAAAATTCCTGTTAAGTTTTTCTGTAGAGTTCTGTAGATTGAGGAGGGAAGGAGAGGAGGGGGCTAGCTCCTAATTCTAAAAGTAACCTGTTATGTATTTTGCATCTTTTTAATATGTTTCTTCTTCATCTTTGGGTTTGGATTGAATCCTTTAAAAGTATCATATGCACGTGCCTTACTGACCAGCTTGTAGGCTTCTCTTCTCAATCCATCTGCACATCTAGCACTGTCTCCTTTCTACCATTTCACAAATATTTCCACTTTGGAGTTCCGTTTTGTCTGGGACAGATTTTATTAGTTGCCTGGTTTTCTCTTCCTTTCTTTCCCTTTCTGTCAACTCCTATATCATCTCATCTAAATTGTGCATACGATTATATAATTTCCTTTCTGGTCAGTACCGTTTTAATTTTTGTTCTACTGACTTATTGAATGTTAATATTTTTCTATCATGCATCCATTTTGTACAGCCATTTCCTATTATTTGAACCAAAAATTGCTTACAGTATCTTGTAAATCCTAACACTGTGGAATGTTTGAAATGAAGTTTGTCGGGAAGGTGTCATATTAAATAAAGTTGTGTTGTATTTAAACTTCCAGGGTGTGAAGATACTTGACATGATCTCCAAGCAAAGAATTACCAATGTGCCTAGAGATAATATAAGCCTTCGTCCAGATATGTATCCCTGCAGCCTTTGCTGGAAGGACAATTTAACGCTGATTATTGGCTGGGGAAATTCAGTAAAGGTACAATTACCTGTCTTTGTAATAAATGCTTGCTGTTATCACAGGCAAACAGAAGATTATTTCTGAAAAGCAAAGACTATCGAAAAGAATGGAATTTGGTTTGACTACTGTGTGCAGAACTCCTGCTGCCATAGAAATGTCATTGGGCTGACCCTCATGAGGAGGAGTAATAACAGACGCCCAGTGGTCAGACAGATTTCTCTGTGCGTGTACAGTTCATGTAATCCTCAGGGGAATTTTCCTGTTCTGTGGCTTCGAGAGAGTTCCACCTTTGAAATCTCTTAGAAGGTTGTTGAATTTTTATTTTGATTAGCATAAACAGGAACACCATATCGTAAGGTTCTTTGTATGGTCGTTGTCACTGCTAAATAAAAAAAGATGGGGGGTAATTTCAGTCAACCATAGAAAAAGGTGGGGAAGAAGTTTTGTTTGCATTTCTTTCAGACCTGCTTTAGCAGGGTGCTGGCATTTCAAACACATGCTTTGGAGACTGTATGATTTGCTCAGACTGGCATCTGACAAGAGTTTTGTCACAAGCACATTAGATGCTTTCTAATAACAGAGTGATACGTCAATGCCCAGTGGGAAATTAAAAGTGTTTGGAAAGAGCAGATGGAGAGGGAGGGGAAAGAAAGATAGGTGAAGTCATAAAACCTTTCATGTTGTTACAATCTTGAAGAGTTTGATAGACCATGAGGTTATATTATAAGTTTGCCAGTTTTTTACTGTGTCTTGGTATTGGTGTCTATGTTATAAGATTTATGCACCTAGAGCAGTTTTGTCAATCAGGAGCCCTTTACATGTTACAGGTGTTATACAATTAACTGGTTAATTGCACACTTAACTGAGATGAGCTACAAATGCAAGGTACCTTTCGCCATAAAATGTCCAATCGGCTATAAAGTTAGACCTTGGAAAATATGTACCAACTTTATAGCTGGTTGCTATCCAGCTTTAATTCGCACATGGAGCGGGGTCTGTTTCTGCAGCTGGAAGCTCTGCCAGCTGATTGAGTTCCCAGTTGCAAGAGTGCACCATGCCCAGCTGGAGCCGGGCGTCTTGCAGCTGAGGAGATTCTCAGCCCCAGCTTTGCAGGGCTATAGCTCTAGAAATTCATGGTTCCAAAGTAACACATGATGCAAAAATATTTTTGAAACGAATGTTAATGATACAAATCTTTGTTTTTCTAGATATGCTCAGTAAAGGAACGCCATGCCAGCGAAATGCGAGATCTGCCTAGCCGTTATGTTGAAATAGGTACAATCCCGTGGCTTTGTGCATTTAACACAACCTCTTAAGTTTCGACAGATGAATTTCAGTAATTTTTTGTGAAGTCTGTTTTCCCATATGAAACTGGACAGTTAAAATAGGGGGGGTTTGTTTGTTTGTTTGTTTTCCAGTGGTAGGTTAAAGTTTTTTGTCTTGTCTTCTGTTGGACCAATTGTATAGTTAAGAGAGTAGTTGGACAAGTTTTGAGGTATCAAGTGCACTCTCTCAGATAACCTGAGGAAGCTTGTCCAACATCTCCCAACTATAGTTGGTCCAAGAAAAGTTCGCATAAAAAAGCCTTGCCTCACAACATTTCCTAGACCATCATGGCTACAGGAACATTCCAGACCTGTTTGTTTTTTTTTCAGTGGCTAATTCCTAGGTAGTGTTCTGGTATGACTCCATACGCTGTGTATTTAATCTGAAATGTCATTCTCATACTAGCTTGGGATGCTAAGAATTATATAATCTCAGGAGCCTGGAACTGTCATGTGTTTTTAGGACAGGGTTCCTCTTGGAGATTTTTACATCTCATATCTTCCTACACATCTATGCTCCTAGAAGCAACTTGTTTTTTTGTTTGGTTGGATTAAAAAAAAATTAGGAAGCATTAAGGAGCTAAGATAAACTCTAATATACCATATGGGGCTTGATTACATAGCTTCCCACTTCCTTTTTTCTTTATCTCCTGATGGAGAGCATCAGTTAACTTCCCCAGCTTCAGATTGCTTGGCACTTGGCTTCTATCTTTACAGTCTTACACGCTCTCTCATTTTCTTGGTGTGTATAAATGTGGAGAAGGCCAAATACTAAGAGTGCAATATGAAACAAATTGCAGGGATAAGCTTGGGGGGTTAGGTTTTGCTTTTGTATTTGTCAAAAAACACAATTCCTAGAAGAGATTCCTATTTTGAAACATAACTAGCAGGAAGCCTAATTTCTTAGAAGAATGAAAGAGAGAGCTTTATACTGAAAATAGGTTTGAGGACCTTTCAGAGTAGAGTTCTTAGACTCTTGTCCATGCATTACTCTCTTCTGATTTGCCTGTGAGGATATAGGCATATTAAATTAAAAGATATGGATGAAATCCTGGTTTCTCAAGGGTGTACAGACGTTCAGGCAGCCTATTGGGGAGGCGCTCTAGCTCAAGGCACTTTACACAAAGCGCCACGAGTTAGAGCACCACTGAACCCAACAGGCATTTGCCTGTAGGTTGTGGGGGGGGGGGAGCTTAGATCCTCCCTGCACTGGCCCAGGCCAGCAGACAGGGGCTGTCCAGGAGGCTTTTAGACCACCCCTTTTCTCAGTCGCCAGCCTCCCCCAGCTGGTAATTGTCAACAGCAGCAGCTAGGAGGGGGGAGGAACAGTTCTTGGTGGAAGCCTGGCCAGGCCTGTATGGGGGGGGGCTCCCTTCCCGCACCTCCCCTCCACCCCCCACCCCCCATGCAAGTTTCTTGACAGCAGCAACCTCATGGCTGCCATGCCCAGGGCTGGCAGGGGGAGGGAAGGGACCCCTACCTTGCAGGCCTGGCTCTGCTCCCCCCACTCCCCAGCAAGACTGCAGCAGGGGTAGCTGGGCCAGGCCTGTGCTGCAAGGGGGCTCCATTTTTCTCCTCCCCCACCTCTGCAAAGCCACATGGGATGTGGGTGGAATTGCCCAAAATTTAACTCTCTCAAGGAACCAGTACACGGGTTTCTTAAGGAGGTCTGGTTTAGAGCATCCCAGTCTGATGCTACATCAGACCTTTGTTGTGATGTGGCAGCAGAGCATTTTCGGGGGCCTCGTTGCACAAAAAATGTAACTTCTGTACATGCCGTCAGAAAGCAGTGGTAGAACTCATACTGTTTTCATGGAAGCAAGGCTTTTACCTTTTGAGTTGAGAATACCAAATGGGACTATTTCCACTATTATACAGTGACTTCAGACAAATATCAGCTTCATTAGGTGCTGGGTATAGAAACTAATACTGAGTGTGTACCCAATATTTTCAGAAAGTTCCAAAAATTATCTGGGAGGATCCTTGTTCTCTATGTGTACATGCAAATATATGTGTGTATGCAGACATGCCCACTCAAGGTAATCACCGTTACTTGACTTGTCCTGACTTCCTGTGATTCTATAATTGAAACTTTATTTTTAATAATATTTTAGTCTGTCATCAAACTGTCTAAGTGCAAGTCTAAAGATTTTTGTGGAAGAAACTTCTTGATCCTACCTTTTTCAGCCTACAGTTTTCTCTGCATGTTTGAGTGGTTGTTTGTTTTTTTTTATCTTGCTTACCTGTTAACAAAGTGCTTGAGACTTTCCTTTCTGGTTTTGGGTCACAGCGCTGAGGACAATTCTGCTGAATGCTATGAGCAGCACTCTTTAGAACGCAGGTAGAAGGTTGTGGGGGCATAATTTGTTGAGGTCTCAGTAGAGATTACAATAGCTTTTGATATCATCATATAGACAATGTTGCTCAAGAACCTTCTTTCATGAAGTGCGATCTGTTTTCAGCTTTGTTGATATTCCGACTTTACCTGCAGACACAAGATAGCAATATTTAAGGTTCTTAGCCCAGTACAGCAGCCAGTTTGGATGTTTTTGACTGGAGACATTTGTATCCCCAAAAGAGACTAAGCATCTATTTAACGCCTATGCTTTTAATATACAGAGCTGACAGTAAATAGAACATAACAAACAAGAAGCTGCTTTCAGAGGTTCATTGGCAAGTTATTTGTTATGGCATTTTTGTTGTATTAGAGAAAGGAATCAAATAACCAATTACAGTACTGGTTATTATATTAAATATTTTTCCCCTCTGCTCTCAGTATTTTTTCTGAGTTCACAGGGATTTGGAGCAATAGTTCAATAAAGCAATTTAACCTAAATCAGTTAAGTCTGATATTGCATCCATCCATGTTTATCTTAAACTGGTTTCAGCCATTTTGAAAGCTGTTTATGTGCACTGAACTTCTGTTGTGTTACAGATTTGAGCTGGTGTCCAATCACTTAAAGCAGTTTATGTGTAATTTCTGTCCCTAGCCATGGGGTGAATGGGGAGGCTTCACACAGGACTGCTTGTTTTTTGGGATAGTACTACCACTATCAACATAGTTCTCTTTGAATGTTAATAGGGCTCAGATTTCTTATCTGAGCCCTTGATTTCTTATCTGAGCCCCAAACATCTTCAGATGTTTGGAGGCCATAGGCAGACAAGGTTCTTTGGGTAAGTCCATTATTTTTTATTAGACCAATTCAAATAGTTGGAAAAACTTGTTCTTTGCAAGCTTTTGGGTACAAATACCCTTAAATAGTCTGAGGAAGCATCTGCAGTTGGTCCATACTGTTCCTGAATGGAATAGTAAAGTTCTCTTTTTTTACTATTCTATCCAGGAAGAGCATGGACCAACTGCAGATGCTTCCTCAGCCTGACAGAAGGGTATTTGTACCCAAAAGCTTGCAAAGAACAAGTTTTCCAACTATTTGAGTTGGTCTAATAAAAGATATCAGGTTTACCCAGAGAACCTTGTCTGCTAAACATGTAGCAAGTTGTTCACCTTCTTTGATGTTTTGCAATGTCTTCTATCTATGGCAGGATATAAATGTGGCACCTACCTTGCTACTAAACTACACTGCCCCATACCATAGAAAAATAAGATGAAAACTACTTTTTTTTAAGCCAATGGTTTGTTTACATGAATAAGAAAAATTGGATTAAGTATCTAGTCAGGCCTTTTATGTTAAAACTTAAGTTGCAGAAGTAAGTTGGTTTATATCTTTCAGTCTAGTAGCAGTGCTATGGTAATTTTTCCGTCTCTTTTTATGGTATAGTTCACTACTTGCATGCGTCTTCATTCAAAAGCATAGATAAATTCCAGCAAAATGTAGCTGGTGGTATATTTTTGTTTGTTAGAAGAGCAGATCCTGTTAGTTTAGCTCTGTCAGCTACTACAGTACTGTATCAATTAGAAAATATTGCTATTGAATTACAGGCTTAACATAGACTAAAGACCATTGTGGTTTTTTTAAAGAGTTTTTAGTCCTGTGTTTGCCCATGGTCTTCGTACTAAAGTTACATTTTAGGAAAGAACTTAAACCATGTGCTTAGCTACATGAGATACCTAAGGCTGAAGGGTTAATATGAACCCTTTCTTCAACTGAGGACAAATACCCTTTGTTGTAAAGGGTAAGAGGTGATTAATTCTTCATTTACACAGTACCTTTAATTCAAAGCACTTTACAAACATTTAAGTATTATCCTTACGAAAATCATCAGAGTTTGGAGTTTATATATATGACAGAGGTATAGATTGAGGCAGGTACAAATAAATAAGCATCATGTCTAATGTAATTTGGTGACACCTGAAAACACAACTGAGGATGTTACTTTCAAGTCTCTGCTTTTGTATTTGTCTTCCCTCCTGATGACTCTTGATCCATGGCTGTCGCTGGTTGATTTCTCTGTGTGGTCATCGTACATCCACATAGCTCATCTCATGCACACATACTAATTTGGTCTTTCTGGGCCTTCTCCTAATTTGGTGTGTTCCCCCAAAACCAGGACTCGGGGGGGGGTGGGGGGCCCTGATGTGGGGTCTTGTTAGCTGCTGCCACCGTATCTCATGTTATGGAACAGTATGATACATGCCCCCAGTTTCCCAGACTGTGTGTCCGTTGGCCTTGTTGTGTTAGACAGCCTGTCTGTTTCGAAGGCTGTGAAACTCTGTGCGAGACCCAAGCTTTTCAGAAATCAGTTAAGCCCTGCTGCCCATCCTAAACCATTCTAATACATGTATAAGGTGCCACAAATGTGGAGTAAACAGATACCCTTACCCTTTGCTTCACATGACCCAAAAATTAGTGGTGCAACAAAAGGTAGTAATAGACTCTGCTGCTTTATTGTGGTGGGTGTTGATTGTGTTTTAGGCTTTCCCAGTTCTGTGGGGCTGGCTAGGTGATGAAAACCACCACTTTCCCCATTGCCTCAGACTCGCGCTGGGGTCAGAGACAGTGGGGGAATGTGCCAGCTGGGCAGGGGAACAGCCAGTGTGCCCAGCAGTGTTCCCCACTGCTCCAGGTCTGCAGGGAATGCTGGGTGCTTCCCCCCATCCCTGCATGCCAGCCAACATGTGGAACTGGCTGAGCAGGGAAAGCAGGGAGTCCCACACCATAATGGGTGGTGTTGGCTTAGAAAATTATATTTAGAGGTTTGCTTTTGGAAATTGGTTTATAGGTTATATGTACAAAGGCTACGGACATCTGTTTAGTCCACATTTGTGTCACCTTAAAATTTTTTTAAGGTGGCACAAATGAGAAATCAGATGAGACCTGTTTCCATTCTCAGGGCATTTTTACATGTGCTTCCAGTGCGACGCCAGGCACTTTAATTAGCAAACCATGCTAATTAAAAGTGTCCGTGCATCACATGTATCAGTGTCACCACATATCCCAGTGCTGAAAAAATAGTGGCGGGGCGCTTTGAACTAAAGCTCATCGGAGATGTTTTATTTCAAAGTGTACCGCCGCCATTTTGTCAGTGCAGAGATGCGCAGCGATGCTGATACACGATGCATTCTGGTAGCCTCACGTGTCACATGTATCAGGCGCCACTCATCTCCACGCTCACAAAATAGCGGTGGCACGCTTTGAAATAAAACGTGTCCAATGAGCTTTAGTTCAAAGCGCCCCGCTGCCGTTTTTAAAATTTATTAATCGAGACTGCTCCAATGCACTGGATTTCCAACATGTTGGAGCAGGCTCCTCGGATGTGTGTAGGAGCACTCGGAGACCAGACAAGGCTGCAGTGATCCCGAGAGAGCATCCCCTGGAATACACTCTGTGACACCTAGTGAACTCATTGGACAGTTGGATTTCAGATTTAAATGTTAGTAGAAGCATGTTATCGATTTGTTTTCTGGCAAATAGCATCAAATGTTTGGCTTGGGTTTGTGAAACAAAATACTCCAATACAATAATGTAGTCCTCTTTACCGTACTGTCCTCTTTTTTTTTTCTTTTTTTTTTTTTTTAAAGAACTTTTTATTGAACTCAGTGAGCAGAACATCATCATCAGTGGTTGAAGAGGGATGGCTTAGGAATAGTGAGTCCTACATCCATGCAGGTGTCCCTTGAGGCCCTTCCATCCCAAGTTTCTAATTTAATGTATTTCATTTATCAGAGTCCATCATCTTATATCCTGGGCATCTTTATATTGTTAAAATTTAAATGGACAAAGTTACCTACCTAGTAAAACACTAGACCAATATAATGCTGTTATGTTATTAGCCTTGTCACTTGATTACAAAAAAGGGACATACTAGTAATTGGCAAGATACCTAGTAAGATAAGCTAGCTTTAATGCTACGGTCCAGAGGCTGCCAAATAGTCCTTCCTTGTTTGTCACTTAAAATTGCCCTGTTTGTACTTTTCATGTATAGAAAACCTGTCTGTTCTGCACTCTTTTGTGAAGGAAAGCTTGCTAGAATGTCACGTGTGCAACCATCAATCATTTTAGGGCCTGGAATTTCACTAATTTGTGGAATAAGTATAATTCCATATAATTTCTGTGAAGACTATAGATTCTTTTCCAGGAGAAATGTGTACTGTAAGTGATGGGAAGTGATATCAGTGATGATTTCATTGCTGTGAGATAGTGAAAAGAGATGGGATGTTTTCAGAAGAACTACAATATGTTTCTACGTCTCACAGAGTTAAATCATAAGCAATCTTGGTGGAAGCATAGATAAGATTTTGCTTAGTTTCACTGAAGTCATGTATATATTTCATAAATGCAGTTGATTCTGGTAATACAGTTATATAGCAAATCGTAGTGCTGCTGACAAAAGACAAAACACTAGGTAATTTAATATAATGTCCATCTTATGCTGACAGAGTGGTGAGCTGGTTGATCTAATAATTCGCTTCCATATCTGTTCTGTGGTATCTGTAATTGGTAATGATAACTAGGGATCCTGGTTTTCCAGGATAAAAAAATTGCAAATTCTCTGATTAAAACCCCCAAAATTCATTATTAAAATGAAAGGCAGGCCCCTCACTTCCCCCCCCCCGGCCACTGCAGCGGAGCAGAGCCTGGATCCCCCACCCTGCTGCCTGCTTCTACTCTTCTGTGGGCTCAGGCAGGGGAGGGGGGGTGGCTCCCTGCCACTTTGTACACTCCCCCCGATCTGTGCGTGGGGCAAAGGCAGGCTCGGGCTCCTGCCCTCTGCCCTTACTCAGGGCTTCTGTAACCCAGCGGGTACGACCCGGCGCTGCAAGGCACAGTGGGGCTGCACGGGGAAGCTGCTTGCTGCTGTGAGCTCCGCGCTGCCCTGGTGACATGTCCGCTTCCCGCATGCAAACAGTGAGGGGCGCAGCCCTGTGCCACTGCCCCTGATGCTGTTGTGCGCGCAGGAGGTGCCTCTCCAAAGCGGTGCAGGGCTCGCAACAGCAAGCAGCTTTCCAGTGCAGCCCCGCTATGCCCCGCAGCGCTGGGTCACACCCACTGTGCTGTGGAGGCCTCAGGGGAAGGCAGCAGGGCAGGGAGCCCGAGTCTGCAGTTAGCGGCCTACAGCCACCCCCACCCTGCACACACAACTGGGGGCATGGGTGTCCCCTGTACCCCGGGAGTGCACACAGTGATGAGGAGCAAGTCCCACCCGCCAGATGACCCACCCACGGCCTCATCCTGCTCCCCTTTGGAGCCCTGCAGCTGTGCATTGAGGCCCCAGGCCCCACGGCCCATGCGCTGCCAGTGTGGTCAGCAACCCCAGCCCCAGCCCTGCCCAGCTCCCTCTCTCCTTCCCTCTCTTCCTCACTATGGGGACCTCAGTCCCTGCCCCCTACTTACCTACATGGCACCCCCTGCCTGACCACCCTCCTCCTGCTCCCTCTAAGCCCCCTGCAGACTGGAACTCTGCCAGCCTGCAAAGAGCTCTTTACAAAACTGCCAAATGGGCAGGTTTCTCCATTAAAATGAGAAATCCGTGTCTTCCTTGGGTAAAGGGGAAAATCCATATTTTACTCTGTTTTCCCATGGGATACGGAAAACCTGGATCCCTGATGATAACAAATGTTTTGTTTTTAATAGGAACTTTCTACTTCCACTCTGTCAATATCCAGTCAGGTAACAACTCTGAAGATGTTAGCAGGGCCTTGACTAGTTTTATGTAGTGTAGTTTTTCTTGCTCTCTGATCACACCCAAGTAATGCAGCACTGAGAGGCATTAACTACCTGTCAATTGTAATACTAGCTAATTCTAGTGAAAATACTTTTTTTTTTTATGTGCATGTTTCAGAACACATCAGAAATGATTAATCAGTGAATTTTTAGCTAGCATTGGTTCAGAACTTCCCTATGTAATAAGAGATTAAAGCTTCAGGATTACTATCTTATCCATCCCACTCACCCTCTAGAAAAGGTGATAGTGGTTGTCAACTCTAGGTTAAAAACCTTCAAGCACATCCTGTGGAAAACACTTAGCATCAGTACAGGAGAGGGTATATACAGTGCCTGACAGCTGGTAATAGTAGTACTTTCATATGGTCTACTTATAGAAGCTTAAAGAAAAGAATGTTCCCTTAGAATGTACTTAAGTGCATATTTTATTGTCGCAAAGTTACTTAATTTCTCATGCAGGACATAAATGTAATTTTAGGGGAAAATTTTAGAGTGGATTCTGAAGGCACATTGCTGCCTTTTTCTTTTTTACCCTGGATTTATTTTGTAGCTGTGTTGGTTTTTTTTGTGTTGTTTTTTCAGTTTTTTTCCCCCGCATCTGCAATCCATGGAGATAAAATGAGCAATTTGCAGTCCTCCAGCATCCCAGGATGCACCACTCCCAGGCCCCTTTCCCCCCACTCTTGCTCCATGATGAACCTCCAACCTCCTGAACTCTACTCCCCAGAGTATAGTACTGCCTGGGAACAGGCAGGACACTGCCAGTGCTAGGAGAGGAGTTGCAGCAGTGAGAGCATGGACCTGGGAGGCATGGGGGAATAGGGGCTGTGGCTTCTCTCTGCCGGCCCCCTGTGTTCCTGTCCCGGGGTGGTAGGAGAGGTCTGTGCTGTAGGGAGCCCTCTGCTAACCCAGTCTCAGCCTCCCCACCACCTTCCCCAGAGAGGGTTGCACCTTTTGCCCGGAGCTGGGCAGAAGTGTCAGAAAAGTTCAGTTTACCTCAATTACTCAAGGTTAGATTTCATAGACTTCATAGACATTAGGGCTGGAAGGGACCTCGGAAGATCATCGAGTCCAGCCCCCTGCCCAAAGGGCAGGAAGTCAGCTGGGGTCATAGGATCCCAGCAAGATAAGCATCCAGTTTCATCTTGAAGGTGTTCAATGAAGGCGCTTGAACCACCTCCGGTGGCAGGCTGTTCCAGACCTTGGGGGCTCGGACAGTAAAGAAATTCTCCTTATGGCCAGCCTGAAACGATCTTGAAGTAGTTTGTGACCATTCGACCTCGTCATCCCTTGGGGCGCTCTGGTGAACAAATGTTCCCC
>NW_005841953.1:3203804-3207500 GCF_000455745.1 Alligator sinensis
GTTGCTGACCGACTTGCCAGCTTTTCGGCGGATGGTGAAGGTGATCAGCTCGTGGTCGCTGTCACCCAGCTTCCCATCGATCACTAGGTCGCCGACTAGGTCATCCCCAGTAGCCAGTACCAGGTCGAGCAGCGCTTTGCCTCTCGTTGGCCCATAGACTTCTTGAGTCAGGTAGAGGTCATCCACGCACGAGAGGAAGCTCTGCGACCGCTCAGATTTTGCTGAGCGATCCTCCCGTGAGATGTCCAGGTAATTGACGTCACCCACGACAACCATGGTCCTGGTGCAAGCTGCCTCAGCCAGTTCCTGGGCAAACTCCTGGTCAAGCTCAGGACTTTGGGTGGGAGGTCTGTAGTAGACTCCCACCATTGTGTCCCCTGTGCCGTGTTCCCCGCGGATTTTAACTCAGAGGGTCTCCAGCCGTCCACCCTGGTCGCCAATATCGGCTTGCAGGGACGTGTAGCTTTCCTTAACATAGAGAGCTACATCTTGAGTTATTTGAAATCTTCCCATATCTCCTGGTCTGGTTCCCCCAAATGCTTCTGGTTCTCCCCTGGTCACATGGCTTCATGAGGGCTTGTAGCTTCCTATTGCACCCCTTGTTCCTGTCTGAGGTTGTGGGGAGGGAGGGTGGTACCAGCACAGAGCGCCCACGGTTTAGTGCATTGGGAATACAGAGTTGGATAGAGCACATGGATGGAAAAAGCCACAGCCCACGTGCCTCTGTGCTTCCCACCTCCATGCTCCTGCCTCTGCTACCCTGTTCTTCCACCCCTCACCCCCCCACAAACCAGAACAGGAACTGAACCCAGGTGTCCCAGCTCGTTGCCATGCCCCTGCTTGCCAGCCCTCTAGTAGCAAGTCAGAGTTGTGCAGGCGAGAAAGGGTATTCATCTTTAACATGCGACTGCTCACAGCATGTTCTAACTTTGACACCACTTAACGTTCCACAGATTTAGTGTGGTCTAAGTGTAACGTGTAATTTTTAAAATTTTAAATAGCTATTTTTAAATAGCGTATTGGCCTTTTTGCCAACTGTAAATAGTTGATCACTTTTATTTTTCTGTCAGATGCAACTGGCTGACTCTAAAAACAAGTGCACTCTATATATGGTAAGATTTGGTTTGTTTTGCAGAAGCAGCCAAAGCAAATAAAGGGCAGTTCAAGTAGCATCTTAAAATGCTTACTAGTGTATCTTCAGTAGAGTCCAGTGGTGGGGTTTGCAGCTTGCTCACATTTACCAAAAATGGCTTTCTAACTTAGTATCTCAAGTACCAGTAGTGGTATAGGTTTCATCAGCAGGGTACCCACCTGTGGTCCTCAGCGGGGCTTGTAGCTGTGGCAAGACAAGCTGCACACTGCTGCTGGAATCCGAGTTTAGCAGCTTAAAGCTGTTTTAGGTATCTCAACACAAGATACTGATGCATGTCTGGATTGCAGTCGAGACTGGTGCCATCTTGTGCTTTCCTGAGCCTGTCTCTTCAGTTCAATCCAGTTTGCAAGCAAATTCTTAATCTGCTGGTTTAGTTTCCTGCTTGCTTGTCCCAAAACATAATCAATGAAATCCTGGTTCCAGGGAAATCAGTAGCACGAAATATTTTTGTTCTATTTCCTCACTGACACATCTTACTTTTTCCTAAAATGAAATAGTTTGAGGGCTTCAGAATTTTCCTTTTTACCTCTGAGCAATTTTATTTCGCAGTGGAACAGAGTAAATCTGATTTGATTTATCTTGAATATTGTTTTCTATAAGGCTGAAGCATAAATGTGTGCTATCTGGGTGCAGTTGCATAGTATATTTAGATTCTAAATTTGGTTTGATAGATTGGGAGTCCTTTTTCAAATTAGTACTAATGGTTCTGGTTCTGGAATAGTTGTTTTGGTCAGATTGTTCTTCTCCCTTTGTTACAGGCTACCTATAAAACACCAGAGTGAGCCAAAGAGTGAACCTAAGCAGAATTCTATACTTCCGTAAGTTTTAAATTTCATCAGGAAAAAGGTGTATGTGATTAGTTTTCCAGGCTTTTATCAGGTCAAGAAGAACTGCCTTTATTAGATGATGTTCTTTGTTCAAGGCCTCAGCAGGAGAACTACAGTATTGTGTTTCAACAAGGCCTCTTGAGGATTAGCTATGAGAAAGTTGAACAGGAAACCAAGGAAACCAAACTCTGTCTTAAAGCAAAACTTTCTACCGCATCCTGCCTCCTATTGCAGAACAGTTGTATTGGTTATTTCGCCTGCGCTGTGGTGTATACATGTGTAGGGTAAAAATATTCAGAACTGCCTAAAGGACTTAAGAGCTTTAGTCCCAATAAAAATCAATGGAACATGAACATAGGTGTTCCTGAAGACTTTATTCATCATCTTTATATTAAAGACAGAAGTACCCCCTCCGCATTGCTTTCCCTATTCCCCCCACCAGATTGAATCCTCTGTGCCCCCCTTATTCAGCCCCATATGCCGCTTGCAAAATCTGTCAATGAATATTTTCCAGTAAATGCTGATTTCTAGGGAGTATTTTGTATTTGGACCATTTTATTTCATCTTGTTCAAATATTTCCTTTCTGCTTTCACTATGCCTTTAAGTCCTTAAATTCTAAATCATATGTCAGAAGCAAGATATATTATGGAGATAATGTTTCTGACATCATCTGTTCTAATGTCAGTGCTCAAAACAACATGTGGCATATTCCAGTCAGTCTCATCGGTCTTCCAGGCCAGAGCAAAATAATTACCTAGAGGATTACAAATGTCAGCATATTCTCCCCTAGAATAGTGTTGATTGAATGTTTATTTTGATGTGATGCTTTCATTGCCTAAATTATTCATTATTCAGTGTTAGTATTCATTTTTAAATAGCACTTGTTTGTTCACATAGAGCCAAATATAACATTTAACTATTATTTGTTAGCTTTGTGTATTTAACAGTCAAGATATTCTTTTTTTTTTTTTCCTCTTTTCTTTCCCTTTTCTTTTACTTTTATTTCTGGTTTAGCTTTATTGCAGAATTGGAGTGTATTTCTGTTTTGTTATAAATCATTATCAACTAATGATAACATTTTCAGTATTTACACTTGGATGCTTTTAAAACTAGGTAGAAAATAGTACACTGGGTCTATGCCTGGGGTTTCACAACTGCAATAAGTTACTAATCGGTTACAGATCATCTCTGTGTCTCATATCAACCAATATATGTTGATCAAGGATACAAGGGAGAAGAAAGAAGCAGAGTGTTTCCTAATATTAAACACTGGAAGTATAAGCCAAGTAGAAATAACCTATATAATTATTTCTGATTTATGTCAGATCTGTTCGTTTGTAGTAGTGCACTGAAAAAGTTTCATTTAAAAGAAACATTTAGTTGTCTCTTGCTAACTCTTGCTCTAACACAGTTCTAGTTAGTGTTCAAATCCCTAGGTTTAGGAGTGATTTTAGAAATTTGTGTTTAGTTTTGTGAATTCGGGCCAAAAAAGGATGTGTCAGCTACTCTTTCTCCACTTTTAGCATGATCCTGTCTATAAGTTTCTTTGGTTATTAATTAGTCAATCTTTGGATCCCCATCTACCACAAAATTATAGCTTCTATAGTGCAGGTAATTCTACCTAGCCCAGCTTCTGCTGTGTTGTTTGGTCATTTACTGAAAGTTCACGTAAGCCCTCACAGGTTGTTCCAGCCTGGACCTGAATGCAGGGCTGC